>NC_044913.1:24283569-24599682 GCF_001633185.2 Quercus lobata
TCTATATATCTTCCCACTCTTTATTTTTGTTTTTGCTAAAAAGAGCTCACCAAATGTAAATTTCCAAATGAAAAGAGATATTGAGCTGCAAAAGCCTGTCGCACATTCTAGTATTCGACTAGGAAAAAGGGTAAGCGACCTAAAATTAAAGTGAGTGTTTATTCAAAAAGCCAAAGGCTAGTTCATTAAAGTGAAATATCAAATATCACTCTCACAATGAGAGGTAATTTTCTCAAAAAGGATCAAAAAGATCAAATGGTATGATTGAAAGTGGAGTCAAATGTAAAGCTCCAAGATATGTTATCTAGTTTTGTGCGAGGTCATATATACATATTTCTATAATTGAGATGGATCACATGATCTAGTGCTAATTGTGTATGCCTTGGTTGAATTGATCATTGAAGCTTCACATTAGACTAAGGACTATCTCATTGTTGATATCCACACACAACACACAAGTTTATGTTCAATAAATGTCATATTCATTTGTGTGATTGTACTTGATGAAATGTGTTTTCACATGCTCAATCTTTGTTAATTCAAGCACAAAAAGATTTTTGAGTGTTTTAGGTGTTTTTGGAAAGTATTTTGTTAGAAAAATCTGAAAATTTTCAAAAATCTTTTTTTGCCCTGTTTTGGCGACTCAGTCGCGGGTAAGTCAAGTCGCGTGCCTTAGTCGCGTGTTTGCGGGTCATATTTGGCGACTTGTTCGCGAGTGGAAGGTCCAGTCACGAGGGTTACTCAGAGATTTTCGTGGCTCAGCTCGCGACTCTCTCGCGGGTAGACCTTTCAGTCGCGTAAAACACTTAGAAAAAATTTTCAAACTTTTTTCTTTGAGTGTTTTGGCGGCTTGAACTGGCGACTTGTTGGCGACTTACTTAAGTCGCCAAAAACGCGTGTTTGGCAAAAATAGGAGCAGTTTTTAAATCTTTTTCAGTTTTCCCTCGACCTTTTTGTGACTATTCATTGTCTCTCTCAACTGCTCTCACCCATTCACACCGTACCTCCATTTTCAAACCTCATTGTTGCTTCTTTTCAGCTCAAAAATCTTCAAGTAACAGGTATGGGTTTTCTGTCTTGAACTCTATTTTACTTTTTTTTTGTGCTTTTCCCTCCGAATTATTCACATTTGTTTATGATTTTGAGATGGGTTTTTGGTTGGGCAGTTACTCTTTGTCCTTGCTTAGCTTGTGGAAGTTATTGATTTAGTTTGATTTTAACTAAGTTGTTGGTTGTTTGTTTTTTCTGCTTAGCTAGGGTTTGCTATTTGTTGGTTTCTCTTCTTGTCTGATCTTATGTTAATATGTTGCTTCGAAATTTGTTTGGATGTGAGGTTTACTGTGCTGAAATTTGTGCCTGTCCATCTATTGTATGCATCTGTCTTTTGTTCTTTGAGTCAGGTCATACACATCAATCTGTATGTCTCATTGACATATATTTGTCTTTCGAATGTCTTCAAAATCTCTCCCATGCATTATACCAGTTGTTCTTGTGTATCCACTTTTTAAGCCTGTTAATCTGTGTGGTTGATTTCAGTAGCATGGGGTTTAATTGTTTTAATTCATCTGAGTGGTGGCATTTTTGTTCTTGTCACTAACAAAGTTCTGATTTGTTCTACACATGTATTGTACTATGTTGTTGTGGCCTCTTCTGATTGTTCACATATGGCTCCCTCACCTCCGAAGAAGAAAACTCCTGCAAAGAAGGCTAACAAATGATTGAAAATGGATTCTAATCTGTTTAGGTCGGTTCAACACCTTGAGAGATACAAAGATTCTTTCATGAAGGGAACCATAATTCAAGAGAGATTTGTGGATTTAGTGGACCTAAAAGATACATTTATTCCCACATGTTTTGAGGGCAGAGGCTGGGAAAAGTTGTTAAGTGGATTACTGGGTGTGTGTAAGCCTCTGATAAGAGAATTTTACTCTGATGTGAAGATTAGGGAAGATGAGCTAGATTGTTGGGTAAGAGGGCATGAATTCACTCTAGATGCTCATGATATTGATAGGGTCCTTGGTCTTGAGGGTTTAGAAGAGCATGAGTTTACCAACTACAAAGACAGAATGTTGTCTATAGAAACTGTTCAAAACCGCATTGGTGGACAGAGAGAAGGAAAGTGTCTCAATACCATAGCTTTTCCATTTGACATGAGGTGCCTCACCATCATCATGATGATCAACTTGTATCCTGTGAAGAAACTCACTACAATCAACAATGCCAGAGCCATTTTTCTTATGGAGCTAAAAGAGAAAACATTCATTGATATCAGCTCTCATATATTTGATACAATCATGGAAGAGACCAGAATAACTTCCCGAGCTAAGTTGATTTTTCCTAGCCTTCTCATGCGGATTTTCAGGGCAAAAGGAATTCCAATTCCTCAAGACCTCAGCTTAATGCCAATACCCTCAGCAATCAACAAGAAAACCATCATAAGGATACAAGTACGGCTTCTGGGTGATGTAGATGAAGAAGGGGCTGAACAAGATGAAGGTGTTCCAATGGAGACTGAGACAGAGGCAGCAGGCCAGGCATCAACTTCAACACCCAGAAGGAGTGGCAAGAGGACTAGAGCATCAACTTTTTCAGCTGTACCTCAAGACGCATTTCAAGTAATCTTGGATAGACTTGATGGACTCAGGAAAGTCCAGACAGAGCAATCTGAGAGGATGATAGCCATGCAGGACCAGCTGGATATACTCTCTGCAAAATTCGACAGCTTCACCACACATCATAGGCACTGACCCTTTGGCCATTCCGGTCAAAAAGGGGGAGAAATTTTTGAGAAACAGACCTTGAGGGGGAGCATTATGTTGAGGGGGGAGCATAGTTTATCTTGATCTTATGTTTTGGATAATGTGTTGTTTCTATGGGTTTAATACACTGTGGCTTTGGTGTATTTTTGTTTCTAACTCATAACTTACAATCTTGGTTTAATCTTTTATATATATTGTTGATGTTTTTCAGGATATATTGTACTTGTACCCATGTTGCTTTTGTAAGTTTTTAGGGTTATGTTTTATGCATAGTTTGTAGGCTTTATGGTTTGTACCATGCTTTATGCAGCCTTTTATGCTTTGTTTAAATCAGTATTTCTATATAAATGTATTGCATTTTCTTTTAAGTACTGTCACTCTTGTGCCCTTGTAAGATTTTTCCTAGATGCATATACTTAGTGTATTATGCATTGGTTGAGTGTTTGGCATGCAAAAGACTTGCATTGAGCTTGTTAGCTTGTATGTCCTAGTGTTCATTCCAAGTGTGAATGAGCATTGTGGTCACTACCTTGTAGTGATTACTGGGTTGATCAAGCCATGGTTTGTTTCTTAACTCCATCTTTGCTTGATCACATATTGCCTGTTTCATATGCATTTCACGATTTTCTGCTTACAATGATCATGGTGTATTGTTGTGTTTCAGGAGTCTTATGTTCATATGATTCAAGTGCTTCACAGCTTCTAGAGTTAGGTGTGAGTGAGTTTTGCTTAACTGTTCCCAACTCACATATTAAGTCTAGAGTCTGTTTTAGGGTTTTGTCACAGAATAGCCAAAGGGGGAGATTGTAAGGTTGAATTTATTCAACCATCTAATTGGTTTTATTCCATGTCAAATTTGCTTGTATTTCAGCATTTAGTAACCCTGTATTTAGGTGGGCTTGCTGTAAGGGTAGTGAGTGAGATAGAGTGAAGTTTGCTCAAGAGTGTGCAAGAAAACAGAAACTCACGGCTGGGCCTCGTGGGTGACTCACGGCTGCAAGCCGCCAGACGCAGCACATGTGGCAAGCATGCCAGAAGGTGAACAGTCATGCTAGCTGGAGCACTACAGGACAAAACAGGACAGCTGGCCATACGATTATCTCGCGACTGGATCTCGCGACTCAGTCAAGTTGCGAGGCCAAGCCGCGAGCTAGCCCTGTTTTGAAAAACCTGATGTTTCACATTCCTCTCTCACCCTAGTATATATACCCCTTATACCCACAAAAGAAAGAAAGCTTCCAGAGAGAATTTTGAAAGAGAAACCCTAAAGTAAAACAAGATTGATTCATCTACAATCTTTACATAAGTGCCTCTTCAAATTCCTCAACTCCCTTCCTCTCCATTGCCAAATCCTTGAGAGACTTTTTACCAAAACCTTCTTCTCACCATATCCATTACTGTGAGAGGGTTGTTTGGTGTTCTAGGAAGCAGTTAGGAAGGAACCAATCTTCATTGGTTGATGCTATGGTCTAGTAGCGGAATCCGGGAAGCTAGAAAAGAAAAAGGTTCGGCGCAACCTCGTTGGAGCAAGAAGCTTGGAGGGTTTAGGTGCACTGGGTAGATTGAGCTTGGAGGGTCTATTGCTGTCCATGTATCCCAACTACATTTTCTAGTGGATTGTTTACCGCTTGGAGGGCAGCGGAGAGGTTTTACGTTGAGGGCTTCGGTTTCCTCTTCGATAACACATCGCGTGTTGTCTTTGTGTTTGCATCTTCCTTCCCTTTTATCTTTGCCTTTTATTGTCTGCTGTGGGTTGTGATTTTAATTTGGCTTAGATAGTTTTTCCAATTCCATATTATAGCTTATGTTAATTTTCCGCACACTAATTGTTTGACATAATGCTTGAATTGGTTAAGTTGTAATTTGGGGGTCTAAACGTTCAATGGTGTTTTTACATTATTTGAACTTTCAGTGGTCAATAGCGAAGGCCTCACTAAAACACCAACCATACTTTAAGGGTCAGGTTTTGTTTTTGGTAATCCCAAAAATTTTACAAATTTATGAAATGTTTGTTGGAATCAAAAATTTCAGGTTCGTTAGGGTTTAGAGAAAGCAAAGTGAACAAAAGCAAGAGAAATAGAGCTAGTAAAGAGTGTTTTTTTTTTCTTCAAAGATTTCATGTCACGTAGTATTCAGTTAAAAATTAAAATAAACTCTAAAATTGTGGAGGAAGTAAAGTTGAGGTGGCACATTCTTAAGAGGGCCAAAAAAAAAAAAAAAAAAAAGCTTTGGGTAGTTAGTGTTGTAAGGGGAGGTTTTGGCTCCTAAGCCCAAAAGATGAATGGATTAAGGCTCAATGAGCCCAACACAATGAATTTGTAAAAAGTGGGCTTAAAAACTAGGCTTCAATGGGTCCAACAACGTGCACAATGAATCAAAGATAGTATGAAAGTCAAGAAAAACAAGCTTTGTGCAAAGAAACCCTTCCTTGGCAAAATCCGAGGAGAGCGGTCCCAATGTATATTTCTTTTAAACTGGGATGCAATTTCAGTTCTTGTTGCTACAGTGTTTTCTTTACAAATTTTTCGATCCTTTCCCCTGGAGGGTCTCTTACATTATATAGCTTCCTTTAGATGATCTTGGCCTTTCATTTGTTGATCGTTTAGGCTACTACTTGAGTGTTTGTCCCATCAGACACCTTCCTAAACCCCTTGTGAGTTGCAGTAGCCAAGACAACACTATTCAAGGGTCTTTTCCACATAAATGCAGCCAGGAAGTTTGGTGGGATGCATTAAATGTGGCGGCATCCACCATCCCTTCAGTAATGTCAAGGCTAACCCCTTCTCCGAAGCTCTTTTTATACAGTGTGATCTCATCTAGTAACGTTTTCGAGGGTGTGCCCTCCTTGGCACGAAAATGATTTAAAGAAAATGGTTTAACCCCTTCTCCCGTGAAAACCATTTTCTTTTATACAGTGTGATCTCATCTTTAACCCCTTCTCCCATGAAAACCATTTTCTTTAAATCAATCCTTTTCTCATGTTCCAAAACATCTTTCCAAATAAAGTGTTGCTTCCCTTATTTCAATTTTTTAAAATGGTTTTCAAACCTAAACTTTGCTTTCTTGGAAACCTTTTTGGTCATCTTTTTACAAAAATATAAAGTTTAAACCTCTTTGAAAATTGAAGAAAAACCTTGGTTTTCAATAAAACCATGAGATCCATTTTCTCTTAAAAACCTAACTCTTTTTCACAAAAAATGCTTTTTTTTTTTCCAAGCCCTTTTCCTTAAAATCAACTATTTCTTTATGCTTTTTACACCAAAAAAAAAAAAAAAAAACCTTTTCCATAAAAATCAAGGAAGCTATTTTTTTAAGGTATTTTTTCCAAAAATGTGTGAACCTTACTTTCAAAATAAAAATTTCTTCCAAAAGTCATGAGATTGCCTAAAAAAAATGGCTCATCTTTTTAAAGGTAAGCTTTTAAGGTATTTTTCATGGGCATTATTTTGAATCTTTGGAATTGCATTCTTTTTGAGGTTTGTGTCTATGGTTCATTTTCATTGAACCAATTGAAACCAATCAAGCTAACATGTTCCCCTTCCCCTTGGCACTAATGTTTTGGTTCATTATGTTGTGTATGATAATAAGAAAATGGAGGATAAATTTGCTAAAATGTGACATCTTTCCTTCCCTCTCCTTTTATTTTATGTTGTATATATTCACTTGTTAGTTATGTAATAGATATTATACTCACATGCTAATTATACATATTTAAATTTAGCCTTCATATGCTATGTACATATATTTCACATGTTTTGATTGTAAATACTCTTTGAAGTAAATATTCATATAATATGCTATACGTAAATAAATACTCACATGTGTATATATGTGTGTGTGTGTGTTGTTTGTACAAAATGTTTTTCAAAAACCAAAAGCTAAGTATCTAAATTTTTCATTAAAAGTTAATGTTTGGATTAAAATTAAAATATGGTACTTTCCTTTAGATAGGCGGTGTGGGGTGCCTAACTCCTTTTCCACCCATAACCAAATGTCCGAGTCCAAGATCTTTGGTTCTAGAATTTGGTTTATCTTAATTAATTAATAACCCTTGAATTGGATTTAGTTAATTAGGTAATTAAAAAGAATTAGACAAATATATAGGTGACTAATCACACCTAATACAAAACAATGACTGGTGGCCACAAAACTAAAATAAGAAAAAGAGACTCACATAGTCACACACACACCCCTCACCCTAGAAATATATGCACACAAAGAGTCACGTTGTCAATAACCTAATGTGTGATAAACTAATAAGAAAAGAGCCCAAGCGCTGGAGTAAATAGCATTCTAGGCAATTGGAGTGCAACATTATAAAGGTCATCTGCATTTTCTTGCTCATCACGATCATATAGCGTCCTAGGCAATTGTTGCAAAGTTTCTTCAATCTCATTTTCATAGGGGTAAGACACACCCAAGTGCTGGAGTAAATCAATCAAGTTTAGTTTTTGTGAGGGCTTCTCAACTGTTGATATTAGCATTCTCCTCACCTCTTCCTTATTTCCTGAACTTGTAGCTTTAAATTGTCCTCAATTTCCTAAAAAAAAAATTAAATCAATGAATAGCATATTCGTTTGTATCATCAGTTGAAGATGATATGCACAAATAAAAATCTAGACCTTTTGTAATGAATGGATCTTTTACACCCAATTTTAAGTGATGTTGCGGCTTAATTGAGTTGATTTTGAGGTTACGTATTTGAAACAACAAAAATATGCGTTACTTTACATTTGCATAGGCATAAAAACATTCAGGCTGTGTACATGCAGTCTTCTTCTTCTTCAATTTTTTTTTTTTTTTTTTTTTTACATAAATATCATGCACACACTCAAAGGGACAACTTGATGAACTCAGAAGCATATGTGTGGAAACGGTCACCCCAAATGCTGGGATGATAAAAAGAAGTTTGGCAGTACCCGTGGCTAGGCCACACATCCCTATTTCATTTTCATCCTTCCAGAAAATATATACATATGCAGATAAAAATTTAATAATTTTAAGTTTCGGAAGGTAAATGAACATGAACCTATTGGTTATTGCTTCTTGATGGGATTTGTTCTCTGTGAACTTCTTGAGCGTGAAGTAAAATGCCTTCAAGGCCACGGTATTTATAAGCAATGGAGAGAGAAAGGTCGGTGAGTGAGCTTCATGGAAAGATCGATGTATAATTTTATTGATTAGAATAATCAGTAAAAAGTATAATTTTTTGATGCACAATTAAGAATGATGAAACATATGTCATTAGAATTATCATTTAAGTATAATGTTTTCATGCACACTTTAAGTATGATGAAACAGGTCATTCGAATGACCATTTGAGTATTACTTTTTGGCTAACAGCTAAATATGTTGAATCGTGCATATGTCTCAATTGAATAGAGATAATGGACATTGCACATAATTCTATATGTCATAATGCACTTGATGGAGACGGTGGGGAGGGTGGGAGCCGTATCGATATGACCCAAAATTTTGAATAGTCTACTTATTCCAAAGAAAAATATGTTTACTCAATTTTTTTTTTTCTACTTTGAAAAGCCTATTTATCCTAAAAATAAATTATTAATTTCCTTTTACCTTTTTTTATGAAATTAACTTCCTTTTACCTAATTACGAGCTATCCCTCTCTTCCATGAAAGGGGAAATTTTATATCCCTTGTATTCAACTATAATCAAAAGTTAAGAAAAAAAATATAATCAAAAGTTTAGATATTTAAAAACAGTAAAAAATTATCTCATAAAATAATTATTAACATATTATAGAAATAAGACTTTGTTGAAGTTTAATTTAATTCAATCTTTCTAAATTAATTTTAGAAAAAATGTTTAAAAGAGAAAATTGATGATCTCAAAATCTGAAGTTTTCACTTATGTTGTAGATGCATGTTTATATGTGTGTACGTGCCCCTTTTGAAAAAAAATTTTATTTTTATTTTGTTCCACACTTGGTAATCCTTCTATTTATATAAGAGAACTAGAGTAATCTAATTTAAGTGATAGGGTATGTATAAGAAAAGGTTTACCATCAAACTAGTTTGTAAGAAATTTTTTAAAACTCACCATTTGACAATTGATAAGATCATTCATGCACACTTTTAGTTACATAACTAATTTAATGATTTTTGTGACTCTATTTAAATAATGTACATTGATTGTTTTATGAGTCATCATGTAGTGAGTTGGTGAAAGTTTCCCAAGCTGTCTTGGAAGAAAAAAATTTCCATGCATAATTTTTTTTTTAAATCATGTATAATATATATTTACATATCTGTTTGTTCGGATAAAAAAGAAGAAAAAAGTGTTACTAATTGAAAACAATAAAAGTATGTGGTATTACCAAGAGCCTTATACCTCAACTGGTTAGCATTGCTAATTGAAAACAATTTTGTATTAGCTACGATTTCAGATACATTTTTTCCCCATTTAGACAGTAAATTTAGTATTCAAAACTGTTTATAATTTTTGGAGTAAAATCAAATTAGAAGAAATTCTATAAATGTACTAAATTATAAACAAATTGAAAGATTCAATGGTGTAGAGAACTTTCGATAATCACTGCCTTGTAACTTAAAGTAGGTTTAAATATGTGAATTGGAGGTGCTAAATATAATCCTGGAATGATGATGACATGATGTAGCTCTTGGATTGCAATGGAGTTGGTGCTAGGAAATGTCTCCATATATATATGCATGCCTGCATGAGGGATGAAGCTTTCTCTGACATAATAAACTCGTGCATGCGGCCACTTTCTGTGAATGGTGTTAGTTATTCTTCAGGTGAAAACAAGATTGTCAAACCTTTATCTACTTCCTCAGCAAAATATGAATCTATAAATAGACCAGTCCTTTCTTTTGGCTCTTTTTCTATACAATTCTCTTATTGTATATACCTCTTACTAATAAATCTACCACTTTCTTTTTCGAAATAAGAAAAACGAGGCTAATCGAAATTACGCTTGACACAACATAAAAAAGATAAGAGTTTAGCAACAAAATTTTGGAGCTATTTCGTCCGGTCCACTTTACTACGATTTATAAGATTAGTTATGAGGATTATTTACATAAACCACATAATTTAGTAAAAAAATTCATGAGACCAAAATTATATATGGGTGATCTTTTTATCAATTGTCACATAGAGGGTCAAAGAAAGATAACTTTAAACCGATTGAGAGTTGAACTTCTTCCCAATCAAACATCATTATAACTGAATGTAAATCCTTATTATTGGTCAAGCTTATTTTTCTCTGTTGTCGTTCATTTTGTAGTTAAACTGCTAACATGTGCATTAATTATCTGCCTTGGTACTCCGTTCCATTACGTGAACTGTGCAGAAGTCTCACCACACGAGTTTTCTGATATTTATATCACGCCTTTAACAAGATTTTCGTTCCAAAAGAACAAATATTTGTGCTTAATTCTTCCAGAATAGACAATAAGAAAATTTGGGAAATTGCTAGAGTCCATCTTGATGATTCTTAACCCATTCAACATTATGATTCTCTGCACCGGATCGAGGAATATTAAACGCTTTATCTAAAATTGATCAATCCACATTATTTCAGTGCATCTGCATCAGTGCATATGTAAGACAGCCATGCATGCATGTGAGGAAGCTTTTTGCTTATGTAAGCCTCTAGATGCTATTCTTTTTTTATGATGCCAAAAATCGTCAATGAGTTGCACAGTCCTCACGTGCCCTAGACAGAACCTGTAAAACAGAAAAAAGAAGACCTTACAAAGAGTACCAGTGTAGTACCGGCTAAATACCTTCTGAAGGTTAAGTTAAAGAGAATTTCTACAACTCTAAAGTGTCAGAGCTGAGAAAATAACGCGTACCGTGGCTTATGAGGGCTTTGGAGTTTTTATAGTAGTGTAGAACTGACATTCGTTTGGTGGAGAAGATCTTTCCTTGTAGGGAAGATTCGCATTAATACATGTATTTTGCGGGATCCTTTTCCTGTAGAGATTCCTTTGATTAGGGTTGATCGTGGGATACAAGATATTTCCTTGCACAGATATTTGTGGAGATTAAGCTAAGCCACGTTGGACCTATCGGCCTCTTCACCCCGTTGGTCTCTTGCTTCGTCGGAAGGTTTCACGTCGGCTTTATGGAGACGTCCATCGGGTATCGCAAGGTCGTCAACTTTATGGTGTCATTGCTTTGGATCCCCGTCCGCTTAAGGGAAGCTGACGAGTTCAGAGGAACCGTCGGCTTCCTTGTGCGTCATACTTTGAATCTTCCAACGAGAACACCCTTATCAGCTGCTCTCTACTCCATGGCTCCGTCGGTTTCAACTGACGGGTCATGGAGTGCAATCATTAACTGCAACTTTTTCATTTTATTATTTATTATTCTTTTTTGAAAGGGGGGGGGGTCATTAATTAACTTTGAGCAGCCTTCATTAAATTCTCAGAGACACGTGGTGCCAGCCAGTTGGCCTCGTTTCTAACCAAAAACTTCGCTTCATTTCTCGTTCTTCTTCATCTTATAAATAGTCCTTTACCACCTCCCATTTCTCCTTATTTTATCTTTAGGAGCCTTAAGAGAAATAGCTGTCGTTTCATCGTTCAAGCCACCCGTTACTTTGTCACCGTCAACCTTTAGAGGGACCGTTGCTTTCAATCCATCCATTTTTTTTGGGTAAGTTCTTTTCTCTGCTTTTATTTATACTTTTTGCAACCCGTCCCCTTTTTCATGTTTTGAGTCCCGTCAAGATAGGTACTTAGAAAAATACCTCTGTTGCTTGTAGGTGAATAGATGTCAGATAGGGAAGTGATGAATGAACTATCATCGTCAGTTCGTGAGGGTGCGGGCTATAATGAGGTCTTCCCATCAAGGCACGAGCTTGGGGAAGATTCTCCTCGATCCCTAGAAAAGGAGTCGTTTACCCAGTCCTTGAGTGATGAAAATGAGGAAGAGGATGAGGGAGATGTTGAGGGGGATGAATATGACGATGGAGAAGAGGATGAAGGGGACGAGGAGGATTAAGAGGACGGTAAGAATGATGAGGACAATGAGGGAACACCTTCTGAAGGGGGGGACCCTGGGGGTCAAGAGGGGGTGATCCGTCGGTATCAAAAGCGTTAGGAGATTGGAAACAAGGAGCAGGACCAGTATAAGGAGGCCCTCCATACTCTTAACGAGAAGTTGATGTCCTTAAATGCCAAGCTGAAAGAAGAGTCCCATCTCCGAGAAGAAGTGGAAAAGGTGAAGGCAGCTTTGGCAACGGAGCTGTCAACCCTTCGTGAACAAATGGATAAGGCCAAGGCCGATGCTGTGGCAGAGTTCATGGCTTCCCAAACCTTTATCGATGCATGCGGCATCTACTAAGTTGGGTCCATCCACCCAAACCTTGACTTATCCAAGATCACTCTTGACGATCCAATGTCAATGACTCCTGGGGGTGGTAACACCGTCAATGAAGAGTCTGATGATTCCATTCATATAGAGGAGCAGGGCCCGAAAGATGATGGCATGGTTATCGCCCAACCTGTTCCTGTAGGCACCGTTGCTCTCCTGGTCCCATCTGCTGAAGACCCTTCTGCCCAAAATGATGTGAACTCGTCTGCCTTGGATGCTCCTCCAGCTTAGCCTTTTTTAATTTTTAACTTTTAGGTATTTCGTCTTATTTTCAGACATAGCAGGTGCCCTTTCTGTTTTCTGGGCTTTACTATAAACACTTTGCCCTTTATGGGATTTTTATTTGTTATCTTTTTATTATATCCATTGCTTTGCGTTTAGTATTGCTGTTTGAAATATGTTTTTGTCATGTGTTGGTTTTTATAAAGTTGTGATTTACAACTATTTTGTGTTGGTTTTAATTCCGTGCCAAATTTGATTATAATTTCGTTCAATCTTATGTACCCTGTATTTTGTGTGGGATTTCTTTGTAAAGGTTGTGTGTGAGAGAGAGTGTGAAGACTCAAGGCAAAGTGAAGAGCAAAGAAGTTTTCGCGGATAGCTCGCAAGAAGCCTTCCTGCGAAGTGAAGCATATGCTCAGTACATGACTAGAATGCGTAGAGTCATGATAGATGGTGATAGCTGGTTTTCGTGAATGTCTCGCAGGTAAAGCCTTTTTGTGAGATATCAGCAGAACATTCTGTTTTGCCAATTTGTCATATCTGATACACCAGGTCTCTACACACACTATATATACCCATATTACCCACATATTGAAAGGAGTGCTTTCAGAGAAAAAACCCTAGCCACGACTTTTGAGAGTTAGAGATTGTTATACCCACAATCCTCTACACAATCCATTGTGGTTTTCCTTAACTCCTACCTCTCCATTTCCAAATCCTTGAGAGGTTAATAGCCCAAACACTTACCATACCCATTCTGAGTGTAAAGTGAGGTTTTGGTGTTGTTGGGAAACATTGGAAGCCATTTGTTTGGTGGATGTAATCGGGCTGAATTGCGTGATCCGGAGAGCTAAAGAAGACAAGACTTGACGAAGTTAGTTGGTAGCAAGAGCTTGGAGGGCTCGAGTACATGGGGTAGACTAGGCTTGGAGGGTCTTTTGTTATTCGTGTACTCCAACTTATTCTCTAGTCTATCGATTTACCGCTTGGAGGGTGGCGGAGAGGTTTTTCGCCAAGTTCTTCGGTTTACTCTTCGATAACACATCGGCGTGTTATCTTGTGTTTGCATTCTTCTTTCCTACTCTTTTAGCTTTCATTCTACTGCTTTGATTTGATGAATATGGCTTAGAGTAGTTATTTTGTTTATCCGCTAGCATTTACTCTATTTCGCACTTAGTTTAAGTTAGAGCAAAATCAACCGAGCCGTAATTTTAATTTGGGAGTCTAAATAGCTATTGTGTTTTCACACAAATTTGAGCTTTCAATTGGTATCAGAGCGGATACACTTGTTGTGGTTTCATTACCTAAGTGTGATCCTAGAGTCTTTTTGAGATGGATCGACCTCAATCACTTAATGCTCCTCCATACTTTAATGGGAGCAATTATGCTTTTTTGAAAGTTCGTATGAGGGAATTCCTATGCTCTATTGATGATAGTGTTTGGGACGCTATCGAGATAGGATGGACTAGGCCAAAGAAAGCCAAATCCTCATGGAATAAGGTAGCCCTTGTGGCAGCTAATGCTAATAGCAAGGCTTTAAATGCAATTTTCTATGGTGTATCTCCTGAAAAATTTCACAGGATCTCTCATGTTACAATTGCCAAGGTGGCATGGAAAATCTTAGAGATGACCTATGAAGGCACCAAAAAGGTGAAGGACACCAAGTTCCAAATGCTTACCACACGCTTCGAGGAGTTGAAGATGAGTGAAGACGAGTCATTGAACTCATTTTTATGGGAAGCTAAATGATTGGTAATTGGGAAATTCAACTTGGGAGAAAAGACGGTGGACTCCAAGATTATGAGGAAGATTCTATGCTCTTTGCCGGAGAATTTCCCTACAAAGGTCACTACCATTGAAAAGACCAAAGACCTTGATGAGATTAAAATTCAAGAACTCATCGGTTCTCTTCAAACCTATAAGCTATCTCTACCATCTCAAAGGAAGAGCAAATCTCTTGCTCTCAAGACCGTCAATGAGAGATTGGAAGCTCAAGACTCCTCGGATGAGGATAAGGTTGAAAAAGATGTGGCATACCTTGCTAAGAACTTCCGTAAGTTCCTAAAGTACAAGAGAGATGGAAAGCCTTTTGAGAAGGGCAAATTCTCAAAGTTCAAGAAGGATAAGAAAGACTTTAGAAGAAGGATTCAAGAGATTCCTCACCGTCTGAAATGGTCACATGCTTTGAGTGGAAAGGGCATGGGCATGTGAAGAAAGAATGCCCCACTTACTTGAAGGCAAAGGGTAAAGTCTTTGCAACTACCCTAAGTGACTCAGATCATTCAAACTCTGACTCGGAAGAAAGCTGTGATAGAGAAGGAAATTACTCTGCATTTGTGGTCATTGCACTTGTGGACTCATTAGATGATTTGAGCCTTCTAGTGGAAGAACTCGGTAAGCACACCAAAGTAGAGTCTATGGGAATTGGGGAAGAATCTGAAGATGCAAATGAAGGAACCAAGGGATTGCAAGAATCCTATAACTCTGTTCTTGAGAAGACCGGAAAGTATGCTAGAGTGGCTAAAGCAGCCATCAGGAAAATGAAGAGAGCTGAGCAAGACTACAAGAGCATACTCATAAGGTACAAAGAAACGAAGTGTGAAGTTAAGGTGCGGAATGGAGAACTAACCGAGGCCTACTCCAAGATCAAGTTTCTTGAGCTTGAAGTGATTCAAGCTAATGCCAAGATGGTGCGTGTTGCCTCCAAGAAACTTGACAAAGTGCTTGCACATCAAAAGACTTTTTCTAACAAAAGTGGCCTGGGATATTCTGGAGAGAGTAGTTCAAGTGCCAACATGTCCAAGGAGATGAAATTTGTTAAAGCTAACGAACAAATGATAGCAACTCCAAGTGTTGAGAATGCAAGAGTGGAGAAGAAGCCAAATGGAACTGCTCAAAAGGTTTTGACAAAACCTCAAAATCCATTTGTGGCCAAACCTAAGGCTAAAGGGAAGTCTCTCCCAAAATCTCAAAGAGGTCCTCAAGTTCAACACTTTTGCCACCATTGTGGAGTTCGGGGACACACAAAACCTAACTATTATAAACTTCACGCATTGAAGAAAGCGGATTCTCAAAGTCTAAGAGGACAAGGAAAGGGGAATTGGAATGCCAAACAATCAAAAGGGCAAGAAGCTGATTCCGGCTTTGGTGATGTAATAAAGATAATTGATACCATCACTTCTTGTTTGGCAAGCTTCAATCAAAGGTTTGAGAATCACAGCTTGAGTACCCAATCCTCTAGGGATATCACCCCAAATGCACATGTCGTGTGGGTGAAGAGGAGTACGCATGCATAAACATTAGACCATGTCCATGCATCAATTCTTCCTATATGTTGTGACTTTAACTGGTTGTTTGTTTATGTTTCACCTTTTAGTATGTTTCTTTTCAAGTTTGTTTTGTACTTGCTGTTTTTGTGTTGATCTTACTTTACATATTCTATTTTTGAGTGTGTTGAGAAATTCAAAAACCCATAAAAATTGAAAAATCTCCAAAAAGTTTGATTGCTTGTGTTGTGTATATCACATGTGAGTTTGGCCTAGTACCTTCGTACTAATGGCGTAGTTCATTTACGAGTTTAGCTTGTTATGTATGCACATCTATCTTTGTGGGAAAAATCTTGAAATCTATGTGTGACTAATCTTCAAGCTTGTCATGAATGATTGGTCAATAGTCTTGATTCTTTTGATACTTGCATAGACTTGTGCCTATAGATTAATCTCTATGTACCACAGTGAGACCACTCGGAAGTTTGAGCTTCCCCTTTGCAATGAGGTCCATAATGAGAGAGGTGAATGGCATGATTGTCCTTGAGTTTCTTTTAGTGATGCTCTTAAGCAGGAGGTGGAAGATGTGTCCACAAATGTCAATCTCTTTGTGTGTGAAGAGATCGTACAAGAAGATTGTCCTTGGAGCGGACAATGTCATCAAGTTGGTGACCAGATATAGATTGTGGATTATCACATAAGCTAGAGTCCTCATCTTCGGATTGAATGAAATTGTGTTCATGGAGGACTTCTTAAGTGTACCACCAAGAATAGTCACCATCTCCTCAATAGATTCCAAGCGATCATCATATTGCATCATGATTGGCGGTGAAGGAGGACGAACTTCCAAGAACTCTTGTATGCTTTCCCTTGTGATAACAAACTCTTTATGTCTCACCCAGCAGTTTATATGAACTCTTTCTACACTAGCATTCGAGAAAAATTCTTTAATAATTTTCGAGTACACAACTCCACTCGGATTCAACAGCTTCGTCCACATCCTTTCCTTGAACACTTCAGGTATGCAAGTGTCCTCAAGGGTGTCCAATTTAACAACCCTTTCCATAATTATCGTGGCTCGCTTGTAGCAGTTGTTATAGGCCATGTCTGCTTCAACATACTTGAAGTTGTCAGGATCCATGCGAGCACACTTGGAGGATTTCTTGGATGCTGAATGCTTGGTGGGAGACATCTGCATATGTGCACAGAGAATAGAGAAAGGAAACAGGTGCACAAACACAAAAACAGTGCACAAACTTGATTAGATTCAAGTTAGTCCAAAAACATAAGTACAAATACTCAAAATAGAACACAAACAATGTTAAATCAACATTCTATAAGTGCTAAACCATGAAAAAAAAAAACTAACACACAAGATATTAGAGACTATGCATGTGTGTGCATCTAGTGTGCATGTGTGTGTATGAGGTGATGCATGGTGTGTGCCTAGGTGATGCATGGCAAGGCATTGAGAGGCATAAATTGGGCAAAGTGTGCAAAACACACACCCAATGATCAAAACATTTCAAGCATGTTCAATCAAGGATACACGCAAACATTGGAAATCATTTGAGTCCAATTCAACACAAAAATGTCACTTGAACATTTTGACAAACACTTGGCATGCAACACTGCATGAGACATAGAAAAATGCCTTAATACGAGTTTGAAATGCTACAAGGGGCCAACATAGATACACACAGACCAAATGAGACTCATCCCAAACAAAATTTTTAAAAAATTAGTTAAATTCATGAACCCAATCCCTTTTTCCAAAAATCCCCAATTTTAAAACCTAAGTTAATTTCTGCATAATCTTAAGACAGAAATGGAAAGAATGTTTAAGAAAACATACCTTGAATTTGATTTTACAGAAAATAAGCTTGAAAATGATGGGGCTTAGAGTGAAAAACAGTTTTGGGTTAAGAGGGGTTCGAGGGAGGCAAGGTGAGAGAAATAGAGAGTGTTTAAAAAATTGTCACATCAGCCTTATAAAACTGAAAACTCACGTTTTTTGCGGGTTAGACAGTCGCAAAATTAGTCACGAAAAACACCACTGAAGCACAAAATCTTTCGCGAGAAGATTTTAGTTGCAAAAGACTCGCGAGACAGCTACGATAGCCTCTGTATGAAACTTGTGTTTTTTCAGTTTTTACCTAAAACACATTTCGCAGGTTGTGCTTGGTCGCGAAATAGTTGCGAGGCAGTCGCGATACTCTCTATAGGAAAATGAGAATTTTAGATTTCCCTTAAACTCTTTTCGCGAGAAGCTCTTAGTTGTGAGCTTCTCGCGAAAATGCCATTGAACAAGATTTTGAAGAACAACACTGTAAGGTTGAATTTAATCAAACATTTTGTTGGCTTTATTCCATTGTAATTTGCCAAAATCTTTCTGGGGAGAAGCAGTTAACACTGCTTGCCATACGCTCAACCGAGTGTATTTCAGACTTGATTCCAAGAAGACTCCTTATGAACTCTGGAGAGGAAAGAAGCTAGTCGTTAAGTATTTCAAGATATTTGGCAGTGATTGTTTCATTCTACGTGATAGAGAGAACCTAGAAAAATTTGATGCAAAGAGTGACAAGGGATATTTTCTAGGGTATTCCTCTACTAGTAGAGCATATAAAGTGTATAATCTGAGAACCAAAACTGTCATGGAATCGTCAAATGTTGTGATCAATGATGAAGTATGTCCAAAAGCACATTCAGAAAGTACTACTCCGATTCAAGATAAGCCTATGGAGGTTAATGACTCACTTCCTGTTGATTATGTTGGGAAACATAGTGATGAGAAGCTAATGGTGTTGAATGATGCAATTTCTGTGCCATCAAGTCCTGAACCATCCACTCTAGTTCATGAGACTCAACAGGTTCAACATGAGTTTAGTCATTCATCAGAACAGAAAGGTACATCTACATCTCTAGTTAAAGGTCCTTCCTCTAGAGTAAGGCTTAATCATCTCTCCTCAAATATATTGGGAAGTCTGAATGACAACATGAGATTAAGGTCAAAAGCCTTAAGTGTAATTACACACTCATGCTATCTGTCCCAATTCGAACCAAAAAAAGTGGATGAGGCACTTCAAGATGCTAATTGGGTAAACTCTATGCATGAAGAACTTCATCAATTTGTTCGGAATGATATGTGGGAATTAGTTCCTAGACCAAAGGGTGTAAATGTAATTGGAACTAAATGGATCTTTAAGAACAAGTCAGATGAACATGGCGCTGTTATCAGAAATAAATCAAGACTTGTTGCTCAAGGCTACACACAAGTGAAAGGGATTGACTTTGATGAGACATTTGCTCCGGTAGCAAGATTGGAATCCATTAGGATATTGTTGGCTATAGCTAGTCATCTGAACTTCAAGCTATATCAAATGGATGTCAAAAGTGCTTTCTTGAATGGAATGCTGCAAGAAGAAGTATATGTTGAACAACCTAGAGGCTTTGTTGACCCTCACAAACCGGATGATGTGTATAAATTGAAGAGAGCACTGTATGGTTTGAAACAAGCTCCACATGCCTGGTATGATAGATTGACTGCATATCTCACTGAACATGGCTTCAAAAGGGGATTTGCAGACACTACACTCTTCATAACAAATGATAAAAATAGTTTTGTTGTAGCTCAAATTTATGTAGATGATATTGTTTTCGGTGCTACTAATGACTCTCTTGCTCATTCTTTTGCAGATGAAATGAAGGCGACGTTTGAAATGAGTATGGTTGGTGAACTAACTTATTTCTTAGGATTACAGGTGAAGCAAACGGACTTTAGAGATCTACATCAACCAAGCAAAATATGCAAAGAATCTAATCAAGAGATTTGGACTAAACAATGCTGCCCATGCTAGAACACCAATGGCTGCCAATGCAAAATTAACGAATGATCCATCAGGTGAGTCTGTTGATGTTACATTATACAGAAGTATGATTGGATGTCTTTTATATTTGACTGCTAGTCGGCCTGATATTGCATTTAGTGTTGGTGTTTGTTCTAGATTTCAATCTAATCCTAAAGTTTCAAACTTAAATGTTGTCAAAAGAATAATTAAATATTTTGCTAGAACTTGTGATTATGGATTATTTTATAGTAAAGAGTATAATCTGTCTCTTGCTGGTTTTTCTGATTCTGATTGGGCTGGTAATGCTGATGATAGAAAAAGCACCACTGGGGGGTGTTTTTATGTTGGTGCTAATCTTGTTGCTTGGATGAGTAAAAAGCAAAATTCTGTGTCCTTGTCTACTGCTGAGGCAGAATATATTGCTGCTGGAAGTTGTTGCTCACAACTTCTTTGGATGAAAAAGGTTTTAACTGATTATGGGATATCCCAAGATACCATGGTGGTTTACTATGATAACTCTAGTGCTATTGACATCTCTAAAAACCCTGTTCAACATTCTAAGACTAAGCACATAGAGATTAGGTATCACTTCATTAGGGATCTTGTTGAAAGAAAGATTGTGTGTCTTGAGTATATTCCTACTGAATGTCAGAATGCCGACATTTTCACCAAACCTCTTGATAGAAGTAAGTTTGAGACTCTTCGTCAAGTAATTGGTGTGATTCTGTGTCCCTAATCTGTCTTGTTTTTCTTGGTCCTTATGCTTCATTGCTCTATCCTTTGTGACCATTGTTCTTTAGTTTTGCTTTTGTTTTTTTTGTTTTCTAGGATTTGCATTACATAACATTCATGCATTTCATTCTAGGTGTTATTTTTAATAATAAAAAAAATAAAAAAAAGGAAGAAAAAGGAAGCAAATTTTGTTTTTGTACTATTCTTCTTGGTTTTTGAAAACAAGGTTGGTCAATTTATGTTCACATAACATGTCTTTTGTACATTGTTTAGCTTTGATGAGCTTACTTATTGCACATTACTAGTTGAAGCTTTGTAGTGCATGTTGTGTAGGAAAGATATTTATGGTTTTTGATTACTCTGTCTTAATCATAAAGTCACATGTTTTTGAATATTTGACTTGAACTTTTAGAGAAAGGCATAAATAACCATCTCACCACTGTTCACTAGCCAATCATGAACACTTTAGTGCATATCGTAAGATTTTGTGCTCGGGAAAATGTAGCACATCCACAAAAAGAACATAAGGTGAAGCCTCGGTTTAATTGCTTAATACTTAAAATTGGTGTGTACTATTAGGCAAGCTTATGATCTAGGAGATGTGGGAGTTGTATGATGTAACTCTTTAGGTGATAGTCTCTTTTAAATTTTTTGTGATGAATTTTGTAGACTTCGTGATTGATTGCTATTCACATATCACCCCACATGTATCTCAAGCTTTTGCTAGTTGCACACACTACACGAGTTACTTGTTCCTAAACTTTGTACATGTTATTGTGTGTGTTTATGGTTTGACCAACCAAGTTTTGTAAATACTTTGAATTTTGTGCAAAATTAATTTGTTGCTTGAAAATTTATGGAGAATGCAAGAAATTTTATTTTTGGGGAATTTGGGCTTAAAATTCTTGTTTTGAAAATCATATCATCACATACTCATGCATTTTGTTCTTAAATTTCAATGCTTTGAGTTGATTCTAAATGTTTTTCAAAAAAAAAAAAAAAAAAAATTTGTGTTTTTTCCTCAAATTTAGTGAGCCTCTACCCATTTCGATTGATCCATTCTATTTTTCGATCGATTGAAAATTTTTAAATATGTTCAAGAGAGCCTCTGTTTGTTTTGATCAATCGAAACTGATTTTCGATCGATCGAACTCTTTTCAAAATTTTTTTAATAGAGTCTCTGTCTGTTTCGATCGATCGAGGCTATTTTTCGATCGATCGAAACTCGTGAAACATGTTTTTTTAAAAGGTCAGAATGTCTTTTTCAAAATTTTCAACCTTTCCTCTCTCTTCGACTTGGCTAAGGCTCCACCAAATATTTTTTGTCGTTTTCCTCCGGAATTTTTGCAAAGTTTTTGTCTTCCAAAGCCGGTAAGTCCTTTTTACCCTTCCTTTTGCATTTTATTTCATGATTTCATGCATTTTTCATGCTTTGCATTGGGTATTTTCGGCACTTTTCATATATTGGGGTTGTTGATGATTCAAATCTTTTTTGGTGAAATTAATCATTGGGTTTTTGTTCTAGGATGTTATATTAATGATCCTTGTTGGTTAATTTGATCAATTTTATGGTTTTTAAAAAATTGAAAATTCTAGGGTTTGGAATTGATCCAAATTGGGGATTTTGTCAAAATTGGGTTAAATTGATGAAATTGGCTTGTTAAATTGATGTATTTGGTCATTATTTTTTAAACTCTATCATGTCTAATGATCAATTCGTCAATATCTTTCAAATTGAACAAGTGGTTTTCAAAATTTTGGGATTTTTGTGTTGATACCTCTATGTTCAAGCCAATTTTGTGAATTTGATTTTTGGACTTAATTGCACTGCATTAGAACATGCATCATACCATTTAAATTGTTCATGCATTATATAGATTTTTATTTCATATATTTTTTTTTTTTTGTGCTAACTTGCAGTCTGCCATTGGTTTTGGTTTTTTTGTGTTTTGTTCTTTTGCTCTGTGTTTTGGTCCTTATCCTAGCACCATGCCTAGGAAAACTAGAGCCCATAGGACCCCTTCCACTTCCTCTGAGTCTCCCTCTAGGAGTGAGATGTTTAGGAATGATAAATGCAGAGAGGCCTTTGATTCCTTGAAAAGTAAGCGTAAGATATGGGCTGAGCGAGCTATAGTGTTAGATGAGATTGATCCGACCATTAGGGCTAACTTTGAGTCTAAAGGTTGGTTGCCTCTCTTAGAGATAGATCATCCACCCTCGACCGCCCTGATTAGAGAGTTCTTCTCGAACCTCTTGCCACATCTATAATTCCAACACCCTTGTTAGGAGTTAGATACGAGGTGTTGAGTTCATCATTACCCCTAGGATAGTGGCTGAGGCTCTTGGTGTTCCAGTTGTTTGGGAGCCTGTCTATCCCTATGATGAGTCACCCTTATTAGATGTTGTCATGTCATACATCACTGGGTCATCTATCCAGTGGGGTTCTAATCCTCGGATCATGTCCGCTAAGCTTACCAAGACTGCCTATCTTTTCTTTAGGATAGCGTGTCATTCGTTGTGGCCTATTTCTCACTTCCACACCATCCCTTTAGAGCGATGTGTGTTTTTGTATGCGTTTGTTTCTGGAGCGTCTATCAGTTTTCCTTATTTGTTCCTTCGTTCTTTGAACGAGGTTCATAGGAGTTCTGTCGTAGGGCATGCGCTTATTCATCCTATTTTCATTCATAGGATTTTACTCTTTTTAGGTCTAGATGGTTTCCTGTCTGGTGAGCCTGTGCATGTTGTTGCTTCCATAGGTGCCACCTTTCTTCGATAGAGGGCTGCTCACTTGAGAGTTGCTCCTTCACGTCCTAGAGGTGCGTCATCTAGTGGTGTTCCCCCTCCTCCCTCTTCTACAGGTGTTGATGCTGTTGAGACATTGGGTGCTGCTGCTGATGATGATGTTCCTCCACCGACTGCTTCGGATGATTCAGACATTCGTCGTACGTTGGATCATATCTTGACCGTTCAGGTGGCTCATGGACAGATTTTGGTAGACATGCTCGATGAGATTCGTGCCTTGCGTGCGGAGTTGGCGCAGTTTAGACCACCTCTCTTTTGACAATGGATTTTGTTTGCCCTTTGGTATTTCGTCACAAAAAGGGGGAGTACTTTGTAGAGGTTTTGCTTTCAGGGGGAGTATATGTTTTTTGGTTGGAGCTTGTGGAATTTAGATTGTATCTAGGTGCTTCACTTTGTACTTTACCTTTTTAGCTCTTGCCATATTTTTTATGGGATATTCATGTTAGGGGGAGTATTGTTTTTGTTGGTACTTTATATGTTTCTTGGTTCAAACTGTTTATTGATTTATATTTATGAGTTATTCATTGATATATGCCTTTATTGTGTGTTGTTTGAAATCAAGAAGTTATTTTGTTTACTTGTATTATTTCCACACATGCGGTTATGCATTTTGTTTAGTGTTTCAGGAAATATACAGGTTGATTCAATTGAGCTGCTGTCTACACTTGCAACTGATGGATAGTAGTTAGGATTGAATTTGTTTTATGAGCATTATTTTGTAAAGGGCTTTTTATTTTGTAAACTTTGAGTTTCTAGTTGTGTTTTGTCACGGATTGCCAAAGGGGGAGTTTATTAAGTTCTAAAGACTTAGGATTTTATGTATTTAGAACTCTAATTTGTATTGTTGGCAAACCATGATCAAAACAATGTGTTTAGAAGTGTTTTAGTCTAGCTCAAAGTTGTGCTTTTATGTGAAGTTGGAATCGAGTTAAAGCAGGAAAGTATTGTGCCTTTCGGCCTGGCTCGATCGATCGATCGAAGCTCGGGTAGAATGATTTTTTGTAGATTTTTCCAACTCAGCCCTACATGTTTTAAAACGTTTTTAGGGTTTCTTATTTGTCCTAAGTATAAAAGGCAAACCCTAGCCACGTTTTAGTGTTACTCATATTTGCGGTTTGTGTAAATCTCTTGTGTGATCTAGAGGAGTTTTCCTTTACACAAACTTAGGGTTATCAAGGAGAAGATTTATCTACACCTTGATGACCAATTCAATTGCTGCCATTGAAGCTTAAAGAAAACACAAGCGGGTGTGCTTGTATTTGGTGGTGAATCCAAGAAAGAAAGAGTTCGTGGATTCGGAGCTTGCACGTGGTCATGTCAGTAAGTTCTAGTGGTTGGTAGCAATAAGAAATCAAGCATGGGGGCTTGTAAGTCTTATTGTATGAACTTCGATTCTGTCAAGATAGTGGATTCAAGTATAAGGATAGCTAGGTCAAATCCTCCCCAGGTTTTTACCAGTTTGGTTTCCTGGGTAATCATATCTTGTGTTATTTATTTTCCGCTGCTTTGCTTGATTTGATATTTGTTATTATGATAACCTAGACTTGTTTAATTGGACTAAGTAACAACTTGGCTAATTACCTAGGTTAAATCAATTGTTTTAAGGGGTCTAAAAACTATCACTATATTTAGGTGGGAGTCATGTAAGGGTAGTGTGTGAGAGAGTGTGAAGAAAACCTTAAGAGTGTGCACTCAAGTAGGGTTTCGCGATTAGACCTCACGACTGGCTCGTGACTGACGAGTCACCAAAACAAGCACACGTGTGAAGCATGCAGGGAGCTAAAGAGTCGTGCCAGCTGGAGCACTATAGGATAAAACTTCCAGTCTAGCCAGACAGTTAGCTCGCAACTCAAACTCGTAACTCATTCTAGTCGCAAGCCCAAGTCGCCAAACAGCTTAGTTTGTTACAAACCTGACCTTTCGCACTCCAAACACACTCCAATATTGTAGAGAGCTTTTAGAGAGAATTTTGAGAGAGAAACCCTAGAGAAAAACAAGATTGACTCATCCACAATTTTTACACTTTGATTCTCTAAATTCCTCTACTTTCACTCTCTCCATTGTTACATCCTTGGGAGGTAACATGATAGCAAATTTTCATGTAATCTGGAAGTTGGTCTATGCTACTAATATCCCACCTAAAAATATCATGTATCAAGTTCCAATTGAAGTTAGATTGACGTTCTATATATCACAGTCTAAACATATACTAGTTAATTCTATTGATAAACCTCTCAATTGCTTTTGTGAAGGGCTCAAGTTCTTCAAGTGTTCCATATACATCATATATATCATCTATAATGGATGTCAGGGCAAAAACTTTGGTCAATATTTTTCTAGCAGGTGAGTATTGGGGCTCAAAGTAGATGGCCACTATCCAAAAGTAACCCTCAACAACTCTGTCTCTTGCAAGAGGTAGCTTCTTCGTAAAATCTAAATCATTCCACCACCTACAATTCAAATAGGTTAATTAATATTGATTGGTTGTAAATAACCAAAAATATATATGTGAAAGTTCAAATAGTGTAAAAACACCCTTGAACGTTTAGACCCCCAAATTACAACTTAACCAATTCAACCATTATGTCAAACAACTAGTGTGCGGAAAATTAACATAAGCTATAATATGGAATTGGAAAAACTATCTAAGCCAAATTAAAATCACAACTCACAGCAGATAATAAAAGGCAAATATAAAAGGGAAGGAAGATGCAAACACAAAGACAACACACGATGTGTTATCGAAGAGGAAATCGAAGCCCTCGGTGTAAAACCTCTTCGCTGCCCTCCAAGTAGTAAATAATCCACTAGAAAATGTAGTTGGGATACAAGGACAGCAATAGACCCTCCAAGCCTAATCTACCCAGTGCACCTAAGCCCTCCAATCTTCTTGCTCCAACGAGGATACGCCGAACCTTTTTCTTTTCTAGCTTCCCAGATTCCGCTACTAGACCATAGCATCAACCAATAAAGATTGGTTCCTTCTTAACTGCTTCCCAGAACACCAAATAGCCCTCTCACAATAATGGATATGGTGAGAACAAGGTTTTGGTAAAAAACCTCTTAAGGATTTGGCAATGGAGAGGAAGAGAGTTGAGGAATTTGAAGAGACACTTATGTAAAGATTATAGATGAATCAATCTTGTTTTACTCTAGGGTTTCTCTCTCAAAATTCTCTCTGGAAGCTCTCTTTCTTTTGTGGGTATAAGGGGTATATATACTAGGGTGAGAGAGGAATGTGAAACGTCAGGTTTTTCAAAACAGGGCTGGCTCACGGCTTGGCCTCGCGACTTGACTGAGTCGCGAGATCAAGTCGCGAGATAACCGTATGGCCAGTTGTCCTGTTTTGTCCTGTAGTGCTTCAACTAGCATGATTGTTCACCTTCTGACATGCTTGGCACGTGTGCTGCTCCTGGCGGCTTGCAGCCGCGAGTCACCCGCGAGGCCCAGCCGTGAGTCTCTGTTTTCTTGCACACTCTTGAGCAAACTTCACTCTATCTCACTCACTACCCTTACAACAAGCCCACCTAAATACGGGGTTACTAAATGTTGAAATACAAGCAAATTTGGCACAGAATAAAGCCAATTAGATGGTTGAATAAATTCAACCTTACAATCTCCCCCTTTGGCTATTCCGTGACAAAACTCTAAAACAGACTCTAGACTTAACATGTGAGTTGGGAACAGTTGAGCAAAACTCACTCACACCTAACTCTAGAAGTTGCGAAGCACTTGAATCATATGAACATAAGACTCCTGAAACACAACAATACACCATGATCATTGCAAGCAGAAAATCATGAAATGCATATGAAACAGGCAATATGTGATCAAGCAAAGATGGAGTTAAGAAACAAACCATGGTTTGATCAACCAAGTAATCACTACAAGGTAGTGACCACAATGCTCATTCACACTTGGAATAAACACTAGGACATACAAGTTAACAAGCTTAATGCAAGTCTCTTGCATGCCAAACACTCAACCACTGCATAATACACTAAGTATATGCATCTAGGAACAATCCTACAAGGGCACAAGAGTGACAGTACTTAAAAGAAAATGCAATACATTTATATAGAAGTACTGATTTAAACAAAGCATAAAAGGCTGCATAAAGCATGGTACAAACCATAAAGCTTACAAACTATGCATAAAACAAAACCCTAAAAGCTTACAAAAGCAACATGGGTACAAGACCAATATATCCTAAAAAACATCAACAATATATATAAAAGATTAAACCAAGATTGCAAGTTATGAGTTAGAAACAAGAATACACCAAAGCCACAGTGTATTAAACCCATAGAAACAACACATTATCCAAAACATAAGAGCAAGATAAACTATGCTCCCCCTCAATATAATGCTCCCCCTTAAGGTCTGTTTCTCAAAAATTTCTCCCCCTTTTTGACCGGAATGGCCAAAGGGTCAGTGCCCATGATGTGTGGCGAAGCTGTCGAATTTTGCAGAGAGAATATCCAGCTGGTCCTGCATGGCTATCATCCTCTCAGACTGCTCTGTCTGGACTTTCCTGAGTCCATCAAGTCTATCCAAGATTACTTGAAATGCGTCTTGAGGTACAGCTGAAGAAGTTGATGCTCTAGTCCTCTTGCCACTCCTTCTGGGTGTTGAAGTTGATGCCTGGCCTGCTGCCTCTGTCTTAGTCTCCATTGGAACACCTTCATCTTGTTCAGCGCCTTCTTCATCTACATCACCCGGAAGCTGTACTTGTATCCTTATGATGGTTTGCTTGTTGATTGTTGAGGGTATTGGCATTAAGCTGAGGTCTTGAGGAATTGGAATTCCTTTTGCCCTAAAAATCCGCATGAGTAGGCTAGGAAAAATCAGCTTAGCTCGGGAAGTTGTTCTGGTCTTTTCCATGATTGTATCAAATATATGAGAGCTGATATCAATGAATGTTTTCTCTTTTAGCTCCATAAGAAAAATGGCTCTGGCATTGTTGATTGTAGTGAGTTTCTTCATAGGATACAAGTTGTTCATCATGATGATGGTGAGGCACCTCATGTCAACTGGAAAAGCTGTGGTATTGAGACACTTTCCTTCTCTCTGTCCACCAATGCGGTTTTGAATAGTTTCTATAGACAACATTTTGTCTTTGTTGTTGGTAAACTCATGCTCTTCTAAACCCTCAAGACTAAGGACCCTATCAATATCATGAGCATCTAGAGTGAATTCATGCCCTCTTATCCAACAATCTAGCTCATCTTCCTTAATCTTCACATTAGAGTAAAATTCTCTTATCAGAGGCTCACACACATCCGGTAATCCACTTAACAACTTTTCCCAGCCTCTGCCCTCAAAACATGTGGGAATAAATGTATCTTTTAGGTCCACTAAATCCACAAATCTCTCTTGAATTATGGTTCCCTTCATGAAAGAATCTTTGTATCTCTCAAAGTGTTGAACCGACCTAAACATATTAGAATCCATTTTCAATCGTTTATCAGCCTTCTTTGCAGGAGTTTTCTTCTTCGGAGGTGAGGGAGCCATCTGTGAATAATCAAAAGAGGCCACAACAACATAGTACAATACATGTGTAGAACAAATCAGAACTGTGTTAGTGACAAGGACAAAAATGCCACCACTCAGATGAACTAAAAAAATTAAACCCCATGCTACTGAAATCAACCACACAGATTAACAAGCTTAAAAAGTGGATACACAGGAATAACTGGTATAATGCATGGGAGAGATTTTGTAGACATCCGAAAGAAAAATATATGTCAATGAGACATACAGATTGATGTGTATGACCTGACTCAAAGAACAAAAGACAAATGCACACAATAGATGGACAGGCACAAATTTCAGCACAGTAAGCCTCACATCCAAACAAATTTCGAAGCAACATATTAACATACGATCAGACAAGAAGAGAAACCAACAAAATAGCAAACCCTAGCTAAGCACAAAAAAAACAACCAACAACTTAGTTAACATCAAACTAAATCAATAGCTTCCACAAGCTAAGCAAGGACAAAGAGTAACTACCGAACCAAAAACCCATCACAAAATCATAAACAAATGTGAATAATCCGGAGGGAAAAGCACAAAAACTAGTAAAATAGAGTTCAAGACAGAAAACTCATACTTGTTACTTGACGATTTTGAGCTGAAAAGAAGCAACAATGAGGTTCGAAAATGGAGGCACAATGTGAAAGGGTGAGAGCAGTTGAGAGAGACAATGAACAGTCACAAAAAGGTTGAGGGAAAACTGAAAAAGATTTAAAAACTGCCCCTATTTTTGCCAAACACGTGTTTTTCGCGACTTAAGTGAGTCGCCAACAAGACGCCAGTTCAAGCCGCCAAAACACTCAAAGACAAAAGTTTGAAAAAATTTTCTAAGTGTTTTTCGCGACTGGAAGGTCTACCCGCGAGAGAGTTGCGAGCTGAGCCGCGAAAATCTCTAAGTAACCTTCGCTACTGGACCTTCCACTCGCAAACAAGTCGCCAAATATGACCCGCAAACACGCGACTGAGGCATGCGACTTGACTTACTCGCGACTGAGTCGCCAAAACAGGGCAAAAATGGATTTTTTTTTTTCAAAAATCTTTTTGTGCTTGAATTAACAAAGATTGAGCATGTCAAAACACATTTCATCAAGTACAATCACACAAATGAATATGGCATTTATTGAACATAAAATTGTGTGTTGTGTGTGGATATCAACAATGAGATAGTCCTTAGTCTAATGTGAAGCTTCAATGATCAATTCAATAAAGGCATACACAATTAGCACTAGATCATGTGATCCATCTCAATTATAGAAATATGTATATATGACCTCCTACAAAACTTGATAACATATCTTGGAGCTTTACATTTGACTCCACTTTCATTCATACCATTTGATCTTTTTGATCCTTTTTGAGACAATCACCACTCATTGTGAGAGTGATATTTGATATTTCACTTTAATGAACTAGCCTTTGGCTTTTTGAATAAACACTCACTTTAATTTTAGGTTGCTTACCCTTTTTCCTAGTCGAATACTAGAATGTGCGACAGGCTTTTGCAGCTCAATATCTCTTTCCATTTGGAGATTTACATTTGGTGAGCTCTTTTTAGCAAAAACAAAAATAAAGAGTGGGAAGATATATAGACACAAATCTATGCAAGTCTCAAGATCATCATAATCATTCACTAATCATTCATGACAAGTTTGAAGATCTATTTACAACAATCACATAGATTTCAAGATTTCTCCCACAGTGATATGAGTGCAAAGAAACAAGCAATGCTCGAAAATGCACAAAGCCATTAGCACAAAGGTACAAGGCAAAACAAGTTTTGAGATAGAAACCCAACAATGTCAATCAAACTTTTTGATTTTCTGATTTTTATGTAAATTTTTGGATTTTTGACACAAGAAGAAAATGATTGATCAAAAACAAAAACAAAAACCAAAAATATGCACAAATAGACAAACACACAACCATCAACATATGCAACAAGCAATTAATCAAACATTGTCACAAAGCATAGGAAGTATTAATGCATGGACATGTTGTAATGCTTATGCATGAGTACCCTTTTTCACCCACACGTCACTTGCGTTTGGGGTGATTTCCTTATAGGATTGGGTACGGGAGTTAGGACTTTCAAACCTTCGTAAGAAGCTTTCCAAGCAGTTGGTGAATGCACCAATCATCTTCATCACGTTCATCATTCCGGGATCACCATTTTGATCTCTAGATTGTTCACCTGCCCAATTTCTTCTATCATTTTTAGGTCCTCGTGACCTTTGAGGAGTTGCACTATTTTTTGCTCTCAGCTTTTGGCAATTTGGTCGAGTATGCCCTTGAATTGCATAAAGAGGTCCTAGATCAACTTATGTGTATCATGGACGAGACTTGACATGAGATTCAGACCTACCCACATACTGATTGCGGGGATTCAACAACCGTTGGTTCTCCACATTCTTCTTCTCCTCCATCTTGAGCTTCTCAGCAGTAAGGTCAACTTCAACTGGATCTTTAGCCTTTACAAACTTCACTTCTTTAGTGACAGTTCCAGATTAGCTACTTCCTCCGGTATATCCCAATCCGGATTTGTCTGAAAAACTCTTTTGAGATGAAATAACTTCATCTAGCTTTTTGGTGGTGACCCTCTCTATTTTAGCATTTACTTGCACAACCTCTTGCTCAAGAAATCTCACTTTTGAGTAAGTTTCTGACAGCTCACCATTCAGTGTCTCTATCTCACATTTGGCTTCCCTATATCGGATTAGGAAAATTTTATAGTCCTCCTCTGCCTTCTTCATTTTTCTCACAGCAGCCTTGGCCACCCTTGTGTACTCACCCAACTTCTCCAGGAGTGAGTTATAATTCTCTTGAAGATTGGCTGTGCTTTCATTTTCTTTAGCATCTGATTCTTCAACAATTCCCAGTGATTCTTCATCACTATGTTCTCCAAGGTCTCGTACAAGCAGATTCAACTCGTCTGAAGAGTCAACATGAGCAATAGTCATAAAAGCTGAGTAGTTCCCCTCTCCATCACAGCTTTCTTCAGATTCTGAGTCGGATGAATCCGAGTCACTCAATGTTGTGGCATACACTTTGCCTTTTGATTTCAAATAATTCGGACATTCTTTCTTAAAGTGTCCATGCCCGTTACATTCGAAACAAGTGACACCTTGTGTAAGTTGGGATTCTTTTCCATCTTTCTTTTTGAATTCTCTTTTCTCCCTTCCTGAACTTTGGAATTTTCTTTTATCACCAAATTTGCCATTATTTTTGAATTTCAAGAACTTTCTGAAATTTTTAACAAGGTATGCAACATCTTTGTCAACCTCATCTTCTCCCGATGAGTCTTGATCTTTCACCTTCTCATTAATGGTCTTAAGAGCAAGAAATTTACTCTTCCGTTGATTAAGCAGCGACATCTCATAAGTCTGAAGAGAACCAATCAGCTCCTGGACTTTGATGTCATCAAGGTCCTTACTCTCTTCAATCGCTGTCACTTTAGCACGAAAACTTTCCGGCAATGATCGAAAGATCTTCCTTACATTTTTAGAATCCTCCGTTTTCTCCCCCAAATTGAACTTGCTGACAACCACCTCATTTAGCTTCCCATAGAAAGAGTCAAAGGACTCATCCTCACTCATTTTGAGCTCCTCAAACCGAGTGGTCAGCATTTGCAACTTGGTGTCTTTCACTTTCTTCGTGCCTTCGTAGGTGGTTTCCAATATCTCTCATGCTTCTTTGGCAACAATAATGTGAGAGATTCTGTGAAATTCATTTGGAGACACACCACAGAAAATAACATTGAGTGCTTTACTGTTAGCATTAGATGTAGTGAGTGCTGCCTTATCCCATGTGGATTTGGCTGCCTCAGGTCTGGTCCAACCAATCTCAACAGCATCCCAAACAGATTCATCAATTGAGCAAAGAAATGCTTTCATGCGAATCTTCCAAAAAGCATAATTACTACCATCAAAATATGGAGGTGCATTTAGGGATTGAGACCGATCCATCTCAATAGGGAGTCAAGGATCACATAATGGTATTGAAACTAATGAAAGTGTACTCGCTCTGATACCAATTGAAAGTTCAAATAGTGTAAAAATACCCTTGAACGTTTAGACCCCAAATTACAACTTAACCAATTCAAGCATTATGTCAAACAACTAGTGTGCGGAAAATTAACATAAGTTATAATATGGAATTGGAAAAACTATCTAAGCCAAATTAAAATCACAACCCACAACAGATAATAAAAGGCAAAGATAAAAGGGAAGGAAGATGCAAACACAAAGACAACACGCAATGTGTTATCGAAGAGGAAATCGAAGCCCTCGACGTAAAACCTCTTCGCCGCCCTCCAAGCGGTAAACAATCTACTAGAAAATGTAGTTGGGATACAAGGACAGCAATAGACCCTCCAAGCCTAATCTACCCAGTGCACCTAAGCCCTCCAAGCTTTCTTGTTCCAACGAGGTTGCGCCGAACTTTTTCCTTTTCTAGCTTCCCGGATTCTGCTACTAGACCATAGCATCAACCAATGAAGATTGGTTCCTTCTTAACTGCTTCTCAAAACACCAAATAGCCCTCTCACAGTAATGGACATGGTGAGAACAAGGTTTTGGTAAAAAGCCTCTCAAGGATTTGGCAATGGAGAGGAAGAGAGTTGAGGAATTTGAAGAGGCACTTATGTAAAGATTGTAAGGTTGAATTTATTCAACCATCTAATTGGCTTTATTCCGTGCCAAATTTGCTTGTAATTCAGCATTTAGTAACCCTGTATTTAGGTGGGTTTGATGTAAGGGTAGTGAGTGAGAGAGAGTGAAGATTGCTCAAGAGTGTGCAAGAAAACAGAGACTCGCGGCTGGGACTCGCGGGTGACTCGCGGCTGCAAGCCGCCAGACGCAGCACACGTGCCAAGCATGCTGGAAGATGAACAGTCATGCTAGCTGGAGCACTACAGGACAAAATAGGACAATTGGCCATACGGTTATCTCGCGACTGGATCTCACGACTTAGTCAAGCCGCGAGGTCAAGCCGCGAGCCACCCCTGTTTTGTAAAACCTGACGTTTCACATTCCTCTCCCACTCCAGTATAAATACCCCTTTTACCCACGATTGAAAGAGAGCTTCCAGAGAGAATTTTGAGAGAGAAACCCTAAAGAAAAACAAGATTGTTTCATCCACAATCTATACCTTAGAGTCTCTTCAAATTCCTCAACTCTCTTCCTCTCCATTGTCAAATCCTTGAGAGGCATTATACCAAACCTGGTTCTCACCATCATCATCACTGTGGGACAGTTGTTTGGATTTCTGGGATGCAGTTAGGAAGGAACCAATCTTCATTGGTTGATGCTACGGTCTAGTAGCGGAATCCGGGAAGCTAGAAAAGAAAAAGGTTCGGTGCAACCTCGTTGGAGCAAGAAGCTTGGAGGGCTTAGGTGCACTGGGTAGATTAGGCTTGGAGGGTCTATTGCTGTCCTTGTATCCCAACTGTATTTTCTAGTGGATTGTTTACCGCTTGGAGGCGGCGGAGAGGTTTTACGCCGAGGGCTTCGGTTTCCTCTTCGATAACACATCGCGTGTTGTCTTTGTGTTTGCATCTTCCTTCCTCTCTATCTTTGCCTTTTTATTATCTGCTGTGGATTTTATTTTGTTTTGGCTTAGATAGTTTTTAACCAATTTCATATTATAGCATATGTTAAGTTTCCACACACTAGTTGTTTGACATATTGCTTGAATTGGTTAAGTTGTAATTTGGGGGTCTAATCGTTCAAAGGTGTTTATACACGTTTTTGAACTTTCAATTGGTATCAGAGCAGGTACACTTGTTGTGGTTTTATTACCTAAGTGTGATCCTAGACCCCTGTGTTGTGGTTGTTGTTATGGAAAATACCATGCTGAATTGTAGCTTAAGTGTTTGTGAAAATGACTCTATGCATATGTCTGAAAGGTGTTTTACTAATGATCTCGTAGAGCTGTTAAAAACTAAGAAACATGCGAGAGTACTTGTTCACATGCTAGAATATCTTGAAAATCAGAATCATGTCTTACACAGTAGCATATCTGAATCTAAATCATTGATTAAGAAATATAAAAGAAAGAATAGAATGTTGTGTGAGATGATTGAGAATCTGAAAATGAAAAATCAATCTGAAAGAAGCATGAAAACCGATGATGAGTTTGTGTTTGAAGGTCAAGAATGTTTGTCACATGTGAACCTATTTGTGCATACCTCATTGAAGGTGTTTAATGCGTGTTTGTGGTATCTTGACAGTGGGTGTTCTCGCCATATGACAGGGGATAAGTCACTGTTTAAGACACTCAAAGATAAGGTTGGTGACTATGTGACCTTTGGTGATGGAAGTCATGCTCAAGTCCTAGGCAAAGGAACCATTGAGATACATTATGGTCATTGTGGACAACTACTCAAGATACACTTGGGTTGAATTCCTTAGAGAAAAATCAGAAGCTTGTGAGAGGTTGGAAATTCTGTGCAAGAAACTACAAAACGAAAAAGGGATTCCGATAGCCAAAATTAGAAGTGATCATGGGAGGGAATTTGAGAATGCAAGATTCGAGTCCTTCTGTGAGAAGAATGGAATTAAAAGAGAATTTTCAGCTCCCAAAACTCCACAACAAAATGGAGTGGTAGAGAGAAAAAATCGTGTGATTCAGGAGATGGCAAGAGTCATGTTGCTTAACAAGCAAATACCTCAAAAATTTTGGAGAGAAGCTGTCAACATCTCGTGTCACATTGGCAATAGGATTTTCTTTTGAGTTGGTACAAAGAAGACTACCTATGAGATATGGAATGGGAAGAAGCCTAAAGTGAAGTATTTCCGGGTGTTTGGAAGTAAATGCTATATCCTAAATGATCGGGAGAATCTTGGGAAGTTTGATGCGAGAAGTGATGAGGGTATCTTTCTTGGGTACTCTACTACAAGTCGAGCGTATAGAGTGTTTAACAAGAGAACAAAGACTGTGATGGAGTCCATAAATGTCAAGATTGATGATGCCTTACCTAAGGTGGAAATGATTGATGATGTAGAAGGGCCAAGCACCAAAGAGCCCGATGTTGAGGTAGAAGCTTTGGATATAGAAGGTGAAGAACCTATACCAGAAGTAGAATCGACTCCCATCAACCTAAGAATGGAAACGAGATCGATGTCTAGAACATCAAGTCCTCTTACTCCTCCGGAAGTTCATCCTCCTATCTCTCGTAGTGATGAAGTTTCCACTTCAAAAAGGCCATCTTCAAGAGTTATCAAGAATCATCCGGAAAGTAACATCTTAGGATCTCTTGATGACGGTCTTCGCCTCAGGAAAGGAAACATTCTGCTAGCCAATCATGTAACATATCACTGCTATCTTGCACAGTTTGAACCAAAAAGGGTTGAAGAGGCTCTTCAAGATGAGAATTGGGTTGAGTCAATGCATGAAGAGCTGAATCAGTTTGTGAGGAATGATGTGTGGGAACTTGCTCCAAGGCCTGAGAACGTTCATGTTATAGGCACAAAATGGATTTTTAAAAACAAAACTGATGAAGATGGAGAGATAATTCGAAACAAATCTCGGTTAGTAGCTTAAGGATACACTCAAGTAGAAGGAGTGGATTTTGATGAATCTTTCGCTCCGATGGCAAGACTCGAATCCATTCATATCCTCATGTCCATTGCGTGCACTTTGAATTTCAAACTTTATCAAATGGATGTAAAGTGTGCATTTCTAAATGGATATCTAAATGAAGAAGTATTTGTTGAGCAACCAAAAGGATTTGAGGATCCTCATTTTCCAGATCATGTATTAAGATTGAAAAAAGCCCTTTATGGCTTAAAACAAGCGCCTAGAGCCTGGTACGATCGTCTTACACATTATCTTCTAGATAGAGGTTTCAAGAGAGGGTATGCCGATCGAACTCTGTTTGTCAAAAATGATGAAGATTATCTCCTTGTGGCACAAGTCTATGTTGATGACATAGTGTTTGGGGCAACCATCGAAGATCGTGCTACTGAATTTTCTGAGGAGATGAAGAAGGAGTTTGAGATGAGTATGGTGGGGGAGCTCACATTTTTCTTGGGTCTTCAAGTCAAACAACAGAAGGAGGGTATATTTGTATCTCAAGAGAAGTATGCCAGAAACATTGTCAAGAAGTTTGGACTAGACTCCAAAAAACATGCCTCCACTCCCATGAGCTCATCCACTAAACTGAATGTTGATTCGTCTGGAGTTGAAGTAAGTCCTACATTGTATAGGAGCATCATAGGGAGTTTGCTCTATCTTACAGCCAGTAGACCGGACATTGCTTTCAGTGTTGGCGTTTGTGCCAAGTACCAAGCTAATCCGAAGGAATCTCATCTCACTGCTGCTAAACGAATCATTCGATATGTGAATGGCACTGCAAACTATGGTTTGTGGTATTCAAAAGACTCAAATGCTTGTCTTGCTGGGTATTCAAATGCTGACTGGGCTGGCAGTGTAGACGATCGGAAAAGTACTTCAGGCGACTGTTTCTACCTTGGTAACAATCTTGTCTCGTGGATGAGCAAAAAGTAGAATTCAGTGTCTCTATCTACTGTAGAAGCAGAATACATCGCTGTTGGAAGTTGCTGCACTCAGCTTCTTTGGATGAAGAAATTACTTCATGACTATGGAATTCCTCAAGAAACGATGTGTGTCTTTTGTGACAACACCAGTGCCATCAATCTTTCCAAGAATCCTGTCCAGCATTCAAAATCTAAACACATAGAGATACGTTGCCATTTCATTCGGGATTTGGTAGAGGAAAGAGTTATGTGTCTTGAGTTCATACACACCGACAATCAAAAGGCAGACATCTTCACCAAGCCTCTCGATGGTCCACGGTTTGAATCACTCCGTAAGACCATTGGTGTTGGTACAATTCGTTGACTCTCTTGTGTGTTGTGTGCTTCACATATTTATAATATGATAAGTTTGTTTGTGTTGGGGCACACACTTCTTTGTTAGCTCTTTGTGTAACATGTTTATTGTTTGTCCATTTGTGAATACTGTTGCTTCTTTCTTTGTTTGTTCAATCATTTTCTTCTTTTATGTCAAAAATCCAGAAATCACATAAAAATTAGAAAATCAAAAAGCTTGATTGATATTGCTAAGTTTTTGTCTCAAAACTTGTTTTGCCTTGTACCTTTGTGCTAATGGCTTTGTGCATTTTCGAGCATTGCTTGTTTCTTTGCACTCATATCTCTGTGGGAAAAATCTTGAAATCTATGTGATTGTTGTAAATAGATCTTCAAACTTGTCATGAATGATTAGTGAATGGTTATGTTGATCTTGAGACATGCATAGACTTATGGCTATATATCTTCCCACTCTTTATTTTTGCTAAAAAGAGCTCACCAAATGTAAATCTCCAAATGAAAAGAGATATTGAGCTGCAAAAGCCTGTCGCACATTCTAGTATTTGACTAGGAAAAAGGGTAAGCGACCTTATATTAAAGTGAATGTTTATTCAAAAAGCCAAAGGCTTGTTCATTAAAGTGAAATGTCAAATATCACTCTCACAATGAGAGGTGATTGCCTCAAAAGATCAAAAAGATCAAATGTTGATTAAAAGTGGGGTCAAATGTAAAGCTCCAAGTAATGTTATCAAATTTTGTGGGAGGTCATATATACATATTTCTATAATTGAGATGGGTCACATGATCTAGTGCTAATTGTGTATGTCTTGGTTGAATTGATCATTGAAGCTTCACATTAGATTAAGGACTATCTCATTGTTGATATCCACACACGACACACAAGTTTATGTTCAATAAATGCCATATTCATTTGTGTGATTGTACTTGATGAAATGTGTTTTCACATGCTCAATCCTTGTTAATTCAAGTACAAAAAGATTTTGAGTGTTTTAGGTGTTTTTGGAAAGTATTTTGTTTGAAAAATCTGAAAATTTCAAAAAAACCAGTTTTTGCCCTGTTTTGGCGGCTCAGTCGCGGGTATGTCAAGTCGCGTGCCTCAGTCACGTCTTCGCGGGTAATTTTTGGCGACGTGTTCGCGAGTGGAAGGTCCAGTCGCGTGGTTTACTCAGAGATTTTCGCAGCTCAGCTCGCGACTCACCCGCAGGTAGACCTTCCAGTCGCAAAAAACACTTAGAAAATTTTTTTCAAATTTTTGTCCTTGAGTGTTTTGGCGGCTTGATCTGGCGACTTTTTGGCGACTCGTTTCATTCGCGAAAATCGTGTGTTTTGGAAATACAGGGGCAGTTTTTAAACTTTTTGTTTTTCCTCGATCTTTTTGTGACTGTTCATTGTTTTTCTCATCTGCTCTTACCCATTCACACCGTGCCTCCATTTTCGATCTCCATTGTTTGCCTCTTTTCAGCTCAAAATCATCGAGTAACAGGTATGGTTTTTCTGTCTTGAACTCTATTCTACTTGTTGTTTTGGTTTTCCCTCTGGATCATTCACATTTGATTGTGTTTTTGAGATGGGTTTTTAGCTCAGCTATTACTCTTTGTCCATGCTTAGCTTATGGAAGTTTTTGTTTCTGTTTTGAGCTATTTTATATTGTTGGTTTTGTTCTTCATCATGTGCTTAGCTAGGGTTAGCCATTTTTGTCTGATCTGCTGTTGATGTGGTGTTTCAAAATGATCTTGTGTGGTATCCTGTTGATGTGTTGTTGAATGTGGGTCCTTTTTCAGCTGATTGTGTGGTTTTATTTTGACTCCCTCTACTGTGTAGTTCAATTTGGGCCATTTGTGTCCCTCATTGCTATTTTCTGGCCATTTTCATCCAGCTATTAGGGTTTCTTCATTATCCCTAAATTTCCACTAACTCACTGCTAATAAAGTCTGTTGGATTGTGTTCTGCCATTTCCCTTGTTCATAATACAGACTAGTCATGTCACCATTCAAGAAAGCTGCTGTGAAAGAAGGTAGTTCCAAAGGGAAGGAACCAGTAATTGATGTTGATGATTACCCACCTCAAACAAAAGGGACTCGCTCTTCCTCAAAGAGTTTCGATCCCAACAAGTTCAGATCATATGCAGCCTATCAGTCTTATGAGAATTACTTTCTACATGCCACACCATTACTAGAAAGAGCTGTGGATCAGCCCTCACTTCATGACACTGACATTCCGAAATGGTTTGCTCACAAGGATTAGAATTACCTTCTCTCTGATCTGGATGACGCGTATGAAGATTTGGTAAAATAATTTTATGCTAACGCAATTGTGGAAGGAGATGAACTTAAGTGCTGGGTTCGGAAAAGGAGCTTTTCTGTCTCTCCTGCATATCTGGCAGAAATTCTTCACATCAACAGACCAATTTTCCGACATTCACCGATTTATGATGATCTCTGTCCTGATGAGGAGCTTCTCAAAGAAAGTCTTGGTCAAGACTTGGAGTTCTCACCCAATGGGAAATCCATTAGTGTTTCCTTTCTTCCTCCAAAACTGAGAGTGCTTACAATTGTGATGTTTCACAATTTGTACCCTTTATCAAGCACTGGGTATATGAACCTCAGACGTGCTTTGTTTCTTCATGATCTAATCTCTGATGTGGAAATAGACATCTGTGCTCATATCTTTCATGTTCTGCGCAAAACGGTTCTTCGAACTGAGTCTCGGATATGCGTTCCTTTCTGCAGTCTCATTTCACGGATCTTGAAGCTCAAGGGAATTTATCCAACGGCAGAAGAATCTCCTATCTCAAAACCAAGTCCAATCAACATGCGTACATTCAATGCAAGCATTGGACATAGTTGGAAGAGAGCCAAACCAGAAACTTTTGCATCTCACAGTGGATCTCATTTCAGCACTCTCTCCCTAGATGAGAAACTTGATCGCATTGTATCCTCTGTCCACGAGTTGAATACAAAGATGTCTGGACTTACAGCTTCTCTACACCATCAAAGCACTCGATGGGATATGAAGTTTACTTCTCTTCAAACTCAATTGGATCAAATTCAGAGAAAGCTGGAAGAGGATGAATAGCCTATTCCATGACAAAAAGGGGGAGTGATAGGCATGATCAGAGGGGGAGGATATTGCCTAAGGGGGAGTGTCTTTACATTCTTCTTCAGTTTAAGTTTTCACTTTAAGTTGATATATTGTGTTTTGTAAACTGTTATTCAGGATGTTTTAAGTTTGTACCCATGTGCTTTTGTAAGCTTTTAGGGTTAATGTTTTATGCATAGTTTGTAGGCTTTATGGTATGTACCTTGCTTATTGCAGCTTTTATGCTATGTTGAAATCAGTACTTTAATGATAAATGTCTTGCATTTTGATTTATGTACTATCACTCTTGTGCCCTTGTAGGATTGTTCCTAGATGCATATACCTTGTGTATTATGCATTGGTTGAGTGTTGAGCATACTAGTATCTTGCCTTATGCTTGTTAACTTGTATGTCCTTGTGTTCATTCCAAGTGTGAATGAGCACTGTGATCACTACCTTGTGGTGTTCACTTGGTTGATCAAGCCATGGTTTGTTTCTTAACTCCATCTTTGCTTGATCACATATTGCCTGTTTCATATGCATTTATAATTTTCTGCTTACAATGATCATGGTGTATTGTTGTGTTTCAGGAGTATTATGTTCATATGATTCAAGTGCTTCACAGCTTCTAGAGTTAGGTGTGAGTGAGTTTTGTTCAACTGTTCCTAACTCATATGTTAAGTCTAGAGTCTGTTTTAGGGTTTTGTCACGGAATAGCCAAAGGGAGAGATTGTAAGGTTGAATTTATTCAACCATCTAATTGGCTTTATTCCGTGCCAAATTTGCTTGTAATTCAGCATTTAGTAACCCTGTATTTAGGTGGGTTTGATGTAAGGGTAGTGAGTGAGAGAGAGTGAAGATTGCTCAAGAGTGTGCAAGAAAACAGAGACTTGCGGCTGGGACTCGCGGGTGACTCGCGGCTGCAAGCCGCCAGACGCAGCACACGTGCCAAGCATGCTAGAAGATGAACAGTCATACTAGCTGGAGCACTACAGGACAAAACAGGACAACTGGCCATACGGTTATCTCGCGACTGGATCTCGCGACTTAGTCAAGCCGCGAGGTCAAGCCGCGAGCCACCTCTGTTTTGTTAAACATGACGTTTCACATTCCTCTCCCACTCCAGTATAAATACCCTTTTTACCCACGATTAAAAGAGAGCTTCCAGAGAGAATTTTGAGAGAGAAACCCTAAAAAAAAACAAGATTGTTTCATCCACAATCTATACCTTAGAGTCTCTTCAAATTCCTCAACTCTCTTCCTCTCCATTGTCAAATCCTTGTGAGGCATTATACCAAACCTGGTTCTCACCATCATCATCACTGTGGGACAGCTGTTTGGATTTCTGGGAAGCAGTTAGGAAGGAACCAATCTTCATTGGTTGATGCTACGGTCTAGTAGCGGAATCCGGGAAGCTAGAAAAGAAAAAGGTTCGGCGCAACCTCGTTGAAGCAAGAAGCTTGGAGGGCTTAGGTGCACTGGGTAGATTAGGCTTGGATGGTCTATTGTTGTCCTTGTATCCCAACTGTATTTTCTAGTGGATTGTTTACCGCTTGGAGGGCGGCGGAGAGGTTTTACGCCGAGGGCTTCGGTTTCCTCTTCGATAACACATCGAGTGTTGTCTTTGTGTTTGCATCTTCCTTCCTCTCTATCTTTGCCTTTTTATTATCTGCTGTGGATTTTATTTTGTTTTGGCTTAGATAGTTTTTAACCAATTTCATATTATAGCATATGTTAAGTTTCCGCACACTAGTTGTTTGACATATTGCTTGAATTGGTTAAGTTGTAATTTGGGGGTCTAAACGTTCAAAGGTGTTTATACACGTTTTTGAACTTTCAAAGATTGTAGATGAATCAATCTTGTTTTACTTTAGGGTTTCTCTCTCGAAATTCTCTCTGGAAGCTCTCTTTCTTTTGTGGGTATAAGGGGTATATATACTAGGGTGAGAGAGGAATGTGAAACGTCAGATTTTTCAAAATAGGGCTGGCTCGCGACATGGCCTCGCGACTTGACTGAGTCGCGAGATCTAGTCGCGAGATAACCGTATGGCTAGTTGTCCTGTTTTGTCCTATAGTGCTCCAGCTAGCATGACTGTTCACCTTCTGGCATGCTTGGCACGTGTGCTGCGTCTGGCGGCTTGCAACCGCGAGTCACCCGCGAGGCCCAGCAGCGAGTCTCTGTTTTCTTGCACACTCTTGAGCAAACTTCACTCTATCTCACTCACTACCCTTACAACAAGCCCACCTAAATACAGGGTTACTAAATGCTGAAATACAAGCAAATTTGGCACGGAATAAAGCCAATTAGATGGTTGAATAAATTCAACCTTACAATATGTACTTATGTCATTTTGGTGTATAGTTTTAGAACTAAGTACCTAGTAATATAGCTAATTTCCTCTTTGCACAATGACTGCACCATGTCAAAATCTAATTTTGCAAGCATGAGAAAATCTTTGTTTTGTGAAGCATCTTGTTCATAGACAGACATGTATTGTCAAGCCTCTAGCCATGGTATGCCCTTGTGCAAGGGTTGCTTTAGGGCACGAGTTACTTGTTTTGCCAACAGATTGCATATTGCAGATACTGTGGATTTGAGGTGAGTGGTGGTGAACTCAAGGGCCTCATCAAGGATTCCTTCTCCATGCATCCTCAAATGTGCAGCTTCATAAAAGGCCAGCATGTCTTTAACGTTACTGGCTAGGCTTTCCTTGAATTGACCATCTTTGTCTTTGAACTTGTTAAAAGTGTCTGTTTAAAAACCGAAAGTACGACACTAAAGAATCAAAATTTGCATTATAGTGTATAAGGACGCTGTTAAATGTATAAAGCATCTCTTTGCTAATGTTAGGCATATCTACCAAAAAGAAAAAAAAATCCCACTTAGGGCTCACCACATGAAACATTAAATCCTTGTTGACGTAGTAGTCGAAAACAAATGGCAACATTGTAGATATCATCATCTTCAACATTATTACTGTCATTATAGGTAGCATACATATGTTCTAGAGCTTCTTCGATTTCTAGAAACCGAAGAAGCTCTAGAACATATATATGCTACCTATAATCTTAAAAGTGGTAAGCCACGCCTAGGTGCTGGAGTGCATCAATTAAACCCAGCTGTTGTGAAAGATGACTAGCAGAGGCTAAGAGCTCCTTTCTTGCCTTTTCTTTCAGCTCTTCGACTTCACGTACTTTACGGGCATGGATCTCCTGCACCAACAAATTATGTAAGTTAATAATCTTATTCTATGGATCATGGACACAGACCTTGACACTGAGGGTGTATTTGTTTAGAGGTGAAATAGGATGGATGGAAAATTTTGGAGAAAAATAAGAGAGAAAATGGATTTGTGTGTTGTTTGGTTGGGAGGGGGGAAAGAAAATTTTTATGTGGGGCCCATGCATTTTCCATTGGACCCACACAAAACTTGAAAAATGTTGATTGGTAAAAAACAAAAACACCCTGCACTTTCAAGCAATGACTTCTTCATCAAATTATAACACAAATTGAAGTCATACAAGAGCAAATCATGCAATTGTGTAGTTTCTTAATTAATTTAAGATTTTATAAAATTATTTTAGTCTACCTCACAAATAGGTAGGTTCCCGTGCATAACACGGGTTAGCCACTAGTTTAATAATAATAATAAAAAATCTTTCTACAAAATGAGAACACACAAGCAGAAGTGTCTCTAGTGTATCTGATACATGTTGGACATAAACACTCTGAGGAAAATGATAATATTTACCTTGTTCTTGGAAGTGCAAATGAGAAAAAACAAATTATCTTTACAAATTTTATTACATAATTTTTACAAACTAGCAAGACAAATAATCATGTATATTACCTTGTCCTTGGAAGTGTAATTGATGAAACGGTCTCCCAAAATGCTCGGATGAAAATTTGCTTTTCGGCGAATAACATCTGGTTTGCCATTTTGGGGTGTGGCCCCTGAGACTTCCATAGACATATTTTTCCTAGTTCAACAACAACTCTAAGTTTTGAATGGTATGGGATTTGTTATTTATGAAATTCTTGTCTCTTGAGCACTGGTATATATAAGCACTGGAAGGAGGATATTTTTAATATGCAGCGAATAAGGATCTAATTAGAAGCCAGTTCAATAATGAAGTGTACAATTTTCCACCCTAAATATACATCCACTGTAGTCTTAGATATGCACTCGCACGTGTAAGAATAAATGCTACTAGATACTGAAATGAAAAATGTTTAGCAACAAATTGGTTATAATCTTCGACTACAACCTTACTCAATAAAATAAATATTACTACATATTTTGAAAATCTAATCGTTGAATTTCATGTTCTTTATGCTTTTAATATACAGGTCAAATTTTGGGTCAATTGGATATTATTTACTACATGATCTATAAACTTATATTTTATGGATAATTGTAAACTACAAAAACTAGCAATTTTAACAATTTATTGATGACATAGCTAATAATATTTAATTTTCTAGAAATTTTGAAAGCATGAAGAATATAAGAAAGAGATGTGATCTAATGGTGGATTTGTCAAAATTCACCTTCAATAAAAAGATATTGACTAAGGTTGTAGCCTAAAGCTACACATGGCTATGCTATCTTTTTCTTTTACTTAAAAAAAAAAAATCGCTACCGACATCCCACGGAATAATTAAATAAAAATTAAAAAATATTTCTTTTGCTATATGTAACAACCTCTTTTTTTTTTTTTTTGATAGGGCTATTTGTAACAACTTGAAAATGAATGAAAGTAAAAAATTTTGTTTAAAAAAGAAAACATATTTCCCCTGACATTACTACTAACATAAAACTTTAATTTTATTACAAAAGAAAAACCCAAAAAGGGCAAATACAAAAAAATTCATATTTATTTCTTTTTTCTAATTTTTTATTACATATAAGGGATCGGCATGCTCAACCTTATTTATAGAACTAAAAAAATAAAAAAGTAAACATTTATTCTATTAGTGGAGCATTTTCTTTTACCCATAAACAAAAAATAAATCAATTAGCAAACTTGTTCCAAATTCAACCACATAGATATCAACTACTTACAGAGCTCTCACTATGTTGTTGAGCTTCTCAAAATCATTAATGAAAATAGACACAACCTTAATCACAAAATCTAAAGTGTTTTTTCTTATAGTTTCTGAATTGTTCAAACTGGTTATCCAAATATCTCTTTTTGTCACCAACAAAACTCAAATGAAAACATTGCATGCGATTTTTACAACTATGATAAAAGTGATGGGTGATATTAATCCAAAATGTGTGTGGCTGTGGAGTCATGTTGCATGGGGGATTTGACCTATTCTCTAGAGAGAATAGGTCAAACGAAAACATTGCATGCGATTTTTACAACTATGATAAAAGTGATAGAAGTAACGCCGCCCAAGTGGGAGTCTGACTCAAGATTCTCTACAGAAAGAGACCTTCCAGTTATTTTATTCTTATTAGATACGTGCTAGATTCTAGTTCACTTAATGTGATGGCATAAGTCGGATAAAAGTGATGGGTGATAGTAATCCAAAATGTGTGTGGCTGTGGAGTCATGTTGCATGGGGGATTTGACCTATTCTCTCTAGATTCTCTACAGAAAGAGACCTTCCAGTTATCTTATTCTTATTAGATACGTGCTAGATTCTAGTTCAATGTATGTGATGGCATAAGTCGGGCGAGAAGATATGAAAATGAATTCTAGCACTCAGGAACAAAGCCAAGAGTTCAAGTTAGGGGTTGAAGTATAAAAAAAATAAATCATTATAAAACTCCAAATAACATCCATTTAGTATTAAGTATTAACAATGTAATCATCTATGAAAAGGGGACTCAACGGTTTTTTAAATCTTAGAAATCATTTATAATTGCCACTGCGCACCCTTGGTGTGGTGATCACTCTACAAGTATAAATGCTTATGGGGTGTGGAGGGTAAGGGTCAGGGTTCAAGTCTCCAGGAGGGAGCTTCACACACATATACACTTAAATTAGGTTAGAGTAGAAATTCTATCTTGTATTAAAAAAAAAAAAAAAAAAAAACAATTTATAATTGAATTCATACATAAAATTGTTCCTTAATGTTGGGAAATTAAGACCCCAGTTGAAAGAATTAACAAGTTTTAAACTCAAGTTGTTAATTAGATTTATTATGAATAAAACTTGTTAAAACAAACAAACATCATTATCATGTCAAAATCATGCAGCGAAAAAATAAATAAGACAAGATATAATGACCTAGGAAAACCAATGAAACAAACTAGTTTCATAGTAAAAAAACCTGGGAGGAAACCTTCCCGAAAAGCAATTTACTATAGTAAAGAGAAGTTTCAGAGCAGAAACCTTCTACCACTTCAGAACCTCTGAACTCTTCAATATATGAATGCCACCCTTTTTGCATGGATCCCAGTACATGACTAACCTATGATGCACGGCTCCTAGTACATGACTAACACACTGTTGAGGTCTAAAAAAGGATCATAGTGAAGGAGGCCCAAAAGAATGAGTCAGGCCTAAAAGGAAAAATCAGAACAGTGAAGGAATAAAAAAGGCCCAGAAGACTTGAAGCCCAGACGAAGAAGCATCCAAAAAAGAGAAAGCCACGGCAAGGGATAAAAAGTCAGGATCCTCAGCAACCATCAAGAGGCGCGGATCCTTTCAGGCACAAAGACAAAGAAAGACTAGGACAGCTCGAAAGAAAAAGACAGAAGAAGAAAATAAGAAACAAAAAGCAAAAGAAGCAGAGTGCCAGTAGAACCCAGCGACCTCTCATGGCACAGACAGAAATAAATCTCGGGGAACCAGAAAAGGGAAGCACAAAAAATAATGATAACAAGCGGCTTTCAGGATGGCAGAACAGGATTCCGCCCAGATGGGAAAGAAAAGGGAAAAGTAGAAACAGCCAAAAAACGGGGATGCTGAGAAGGGCATACCTCAGCACATCCCAAAGAAGGTGGCCAACTAGGAACTTTCAAAAAATCAGAACTGAAAGAAGGAAAGAATGAGAAAAACGGGAAAGGGGACTTACCAAGTGATAGGCACGGGACGTGCTCTGTTGGCAAGAAGGCAAAACAGGGGAACCAACGGTTCCCCGGGAAGACCAGAACTCCATTATAAAAGGAAGGGATGGGTTGCGAAGCAAAAACAGTGAGAAACAGAGAGAAAAAGAAGAGATTTTCTAAAAAACTATCAGTAAATCTGTGGTGAAAAGAAAGAAAACACTAAAGGGAAAACGAACATTGCTTCCCGGTATCCTGTAAGAGCCACTATTGCACATACTCGGATTCAAAGAGAATCAAACTTTGCAAGTTTTGAAGGCTGAAATAGCCACTCAAGACTGTAATTTTTGAGCTTGATTGAACCTTGTATCACGTCCTAATGAGCTTTCTGTAACTTAACATACAACGTATTAATGAAATATGCCGCATAAATCTCAAGATCCCCTTAGCATTAATTTTGTACCATTTTGCTAATCCTGCTTTCTTTCCTTTTGAATTTACCTTGTTTGTTTTTTGGCATTCTTCAATACGAATATCCTTGCTTGTCATTTTTTTATTGTCAGGAGCATCCCCTGCATATCACTTGATTCTTAAATAGCTTGTTAGCTGCGGTGAGTCAAGGCCCGGTTCACCAAACCTTTTTATTTAGGCCCGGGATCCTTGCGCCTGAGTGTCACAAAAAAAAGGCACTCTCACATTTTGGCGACTTCACTGGGGACTGGGCAAAGAAGAGGGAAGAAGCAATCCCTTCACAGAGTATGCCTCCAAGACAAAGAAACAACAAAGGAACTAATGTGCCACCTACGGCCTCTGAGCCCGTAGGAGAAAACGAGGTAGCTTCCAGGCAAGGAGGTGGGATACCCTTGGTAGAACAGGAGGTTGTGTTAGAACAAAGACACACAAGGCAGGAACCAGACCTCATGGCCAGGATGACAGCAATGTTGAAGGATCTGGAGCAAGAAGTTCGTAGTCTCAAAGAAGGCAAGACACAGGAAATTAGAGACAATGTTCCCCCTACTGGTCACCAAGATGGAGCGCAGCCAAAAGAAGGGTCAGCAGTGGGAGGAAGAGCCAACCCTCAGTACTTAACACTGGCAGATGTCAATGCCCTCCTGGAGTAAGAAAGGGAAAAATTCTCGGGGATCCCCAAGCAATTCTCTCGAGATCCCCCGTTCCCTCCAGAACTTCTTGGCAAACCATACCCTAAGAGGTACGAACCCCCAAAGTTCCATCCTTTCGATGGAAGAAATGGAAGTGTTGTGGAACATGTGAGTAGGTTTATCCACACTATGGGCCCCTATGTTGGAGACAGAGAATTATGTCTAAGGGAATTCGCCAAGTCCTTAGTGGATAAGGCATACACTTGGTACACCACGCTGAGACCCGGGTCCATCAAAACCTGGGATGAGATGATGGAAAAATTCTGCGCCAAATATTATCCTAGTGAAGACAAGATCACTTTCCAGAACCTGCAAATGGTAAGGCAGAGACTTGGAGAGGATCCCGTCCAGTTCATTAAAGGATTTGAAGATGTGTCCCTAGACTGCTATGGGGACCACGAAGAAAAGGAGCTCGTGGAAACCTGTGTAGCCAACATGCTTTTTGATTACAGGCTCAACCTTGAAAACCTATGCATCACGCAGTTTTCTGACCTGCTACAGAGAACCAGAAGGACGACACAAACCATGAGGACAAAAAGGCTGCCCGTGTCCCAAGCTATGACAGCATCAGTAGGAGAAAAAAGGAAGAGACCAGATGGGAAGGTGTTCGAGGAACCACCAGTGATCCCATGTACAGCTGAAGAGTTAAGCCATGTCTTAGATAAATGGATCGGAGATGGGGTTGTTAGGCCATTCACTATGTCCAGACCACCAACTAAAGAAGAAAGGAAGAACCTTTTATTTTGCAGAATCCATAATTATGTCAAGCACTCCACCAAGGATTGCTGGACCCTTCGCAGACTCTTCCACAAAAAGCTGAGGGAAGGAACCCTGGAACTCACTCAGAAGGAGCCAGTAATGCAGAGGAACCCCTTGCCTAACCACAAAGGGAAAGGAATGGTAGCAGTAGTAATATATGGGAACCCGGCAGAAGTAGGAGAATCTGAAGGATCCTTCCACCCGAGCACAGTCAAGACCCTCCAGAAGAATCCCAAGTTCAGGTCACTATTCAATCAATTAGGATTCAGACCAGAAGCAAGAAGAATGGCCACAGAGTCTCTCATGAGCATAGCAGCAGATTCAGGGATGGAATGCTTTACAGCAGAGTCACATGCTAGTCGAACTTTCCTGGAGACAACCAATGCAATAACCTTCACTGATGAAGACATGGAGGTTGAGCACCCAAACCACCGTAGACCCCTTTATCTAATGGCCGCCATAAATGGTGTTCAAGTCAGAAGAGCACTAGTGGACACGGGGGCATCGCTCAATCTCATAGCCTTGAGTACCCTGGAAACTGTGGGCTTAGTTGACAGAAGGATCCTGGGGGTTCCTATGGAAACAACAGGATTTGGAGGATCGGTGGAATCAACAGAAGGATACGTACAGCTAGCCTTAAGGGTAGGGCCAATAGTAGCCCTAACAAGGTTTCATGTGATTAATGCAGAAGTTTCTTATCATGTGTTGTTGGGACGCCCGTGGCTTCATAAACATCGCCTTATTCCATCCACGTTCCATCAATGCATTAAAGGGAGACTGAATAGGAGGCCCATAAGGATCCCTGCCAACCATAATCCTTTTAGCCAGGGAGAAGTGAACTTTGCAGAAACGATGTTCTATGATGAATTCGAGCCAGATGATGAGAGCCCCGCCCCAAGGACCCCAGGGGCACCCATCCTAGAAGAAGAAGAAGGAGGAAGGGGCACCCGTGACCTGAGGGATCTTCTGGAAAGAAAAAGACAAAAAAGGGAGCCCAGCTCTTCAGGATCCCGAGAATGTGTGGTGGTACGGGAACCCGAAGGGAGACTAATCTACCGTTTGTGAAGGTGCGCGGGACCCGAATGCATTATACAGGAAGGTCCCGGACCACCAAGCTGCATGATGGCCCAAGAAGAAATTCCAGAAGAACCAGTTAAGGAGGCCCAGATTCAGCCCGAGGAAGAATTAAAGGAAATAGATTTGGGAACAGAACCGGGATCCCGAAAGCCTGTCTTCATTAGTAGTCAATTGGTGGCTCAAGAAAGGGAACAACTAGTAACCTTGCTTCAAAAATACAGAGATGTGTTCGTATGGACCTATGATGAGATGCCTAGTTTAGACCCAGGATTAGTAGTCCATTCTCTCAATGTGGACCCAGGGATGAGGCCAGTAGTTCAACCGGCTAGGGTCTTCCACACTGAGGTAGAAGCTCAAATAGTTCAAAAGGTCAAAAAGTTGCTAACAGCTGGTTTTATCAAACCCATCCAACACCTAAAATGGCTTTCCAACATTGTACCTGTGAAGAAGAGAAATGGTCAGATCCGTTGCTGTGTTGATTTTCGCAACTTGAATAAGGCATGTCCTAAAGATGAATTCCCCTTGCCCAATATCGACCTCCTTGTAGATTCAGCTGCAGGAAGCTCAATGTTCTCATTTATGGATGGATATAGTGGGTACAACCAAATCCGCATGGCTGCCAAAGATGTGGAGAAGACGGCATTCAAAACTCCAATTGGGAACTTTTACTACACTGTAATGCCCTTTGGCCTCAAAAATGCGGGGGCTACGTATCAGCGGACCATGACAGCCATTTTTCATGACATGATGCACGAGGAGATGGAAGATTATGTAGATGACATTATGGTCAAGTCAAAGACCAGAACAGGACATTTCCAAGTACTTGAACAAGTCTTTGAAAGATGCAGGAAGTACAAGTTACGTATAAACCCCATGAAATGTGCTTTTGGAGTGTCTGCTGGAAAGTTCCATGGGTTCCTGGTACATCACAAAGGCATAAGTGTGGATCCAACCAAGGCCACAGCTATCGCCACAATGAGAAGACCAACTACTGTTAGGGAACTCGAAAGCTTCCTGGGAAGGGTCTCCTATATTAGGAGATTTGTGTCTGGTTTGGCCTCAGCTACAGTAGGTCTATCCAAGCTGTTGAAAAAGGGGAATGAATTTACCTGGGGAACGGAGCAACAGGAAGCTTTTCAAAGAATTCAGGGCATCATGAATCATCTGCCCACCCTCCAGGCACCAGTACATGGGCGACCTCTGCTGCTATACTTAGCATCAAACTCCCAGGCAATAGGAGTTTTGCTGGCACAAGAAGACAACCAAGGAAACGAGCAGCCTGTATATTATGTAAGCAGGACACTCAAGGATACCGAGACCAGGTACCCCAGAATAGAGAAGGCCTGTCTAGTGATCATTTACGCATCCCAAAGGCTAAAGAGGTACTTCTCAGCTCACCAAATCCTTTTGGTAACCAAGTCCCACCCCATAAAAGCACTCCTGCACCAGCCCCTTCTCACGGGAAGAATAGCACAATGGCTAATTTTGCTCTCTCAAAATGATATAGGCATGAGAACTCCCAAGGCTGTCAAAAGCCAGGCCATAGCAGATTTGCTAGCTCAATTCCCAGGAAAGGAGGAAGGCCCGCTAAGCGAAGAAATCCCGAGTGAGGTAGCAGTAATGGAGATCCTAGGGAAGAAATGGGCCATGAGGTTTGACGGGTCGGCTACAGCAACTTCAAATGGGGTAGGAATTGTACTAAGTTGTGAAAATGGGGATACCATACCCTCTTCTTTCAAGCTTGGTTTCTCGTGCTCTAATAATGCAGCTGAATATGAGGCATACTTAACCGGGTTGACTATAGCACTCAGCATAGGAGTGAAACATATGAGAGTGTTGGAAGATTCCAATCTTGTAGTCTCCCAAGTGAAAGGTGACTTCGCGTTACGGGAACAGAGCTTAGCAGCCTACAGAACTTGGGCACAAAGGCTGGAGCTGGAATTTCAGACTTTTAGCATAGAGTATACTCAAAGAAGTGAAAACAGGTTTGCTGATGCACTCGCCACCCTGGGATCCCAAATACCATTTAATGGGAGAGATACGCTGATAAAAATAGGAAGGCAGGAACATTCTATTGGAAGGATCCTCCAAGGGATGTATCCCGGAGAGTCCAAACAATGGGATTAGAGGAACGAAGTCAAAGAAAAAATGAAAGAGGCAGGGCCTAGAAGAAATATCAAAGAACTAATGGATTACACTCAGATAGAAGGAGAATTGTATAGAAGGCTGCCAGGAGGAATACTGTCCAGATGTATCACCGAGAAGGAAGGAAAGTCGAAGCTAGAAGAATTACACGCCTAAGCATGTGGAGTTGCAGAAAAGGTCAGCCTATATAGAAGGATGCAGCACATGGGATATTATTGGCCAAATATGGACAAGGAAGCAGCAATTATACAGGAGAAATGTCAGGAGTGTCATTTGACAATAGATAAAGAAGAAAGCTACGTGGTGTTTATTACAGAAGATTGGCGGGTTCCTTTCATAGGATACCTGGCTCAGGGGATCCTGCCAACCGACAGAAAACTAGCCCACAAGCTCAAGAGGCTAGCGGGCAGATATTTCCTGCAAAACGACATCTTATTCAAAAAGGGATACCATGGGGATCCCCTACGGTGCCTAGGACCAAAGGAAGCTAGAGAAGTAGTCAGGGAAGTACATTCTAGAGACTGTGGAAGTCACCCGGGGAAGAGAAGGCTGTATAAGCAATTACTGTTGTTGGGATATTACTGGTCAACGATGAAAAAAGACTTTGAGGAGCTAGTCAAAACATGTCATGCTTGCCAAGTCCTGGGAGATGCAATTCACACTCACCCAAATGTTCTACAGGATATGACGACACCATGGCCTTTTTCACACTTGGGGGCTTGATCTCATAGGACCTATAAACCCTCCATCCAATGGTTACATATGGATCCTAGCAGGCACCGAGTACTTTACAAAATGGGTAGAGGCCATCCCTTTGAAAAAAGCCACTGGAGCAGCCGTAGCAAATTTCATCTGAAACCATATCATTACAAGGTTCGGGATCCCCAGAAGATTGATCAATGACAACGGAACCCCATTCATAAACAAAGACATGAAGGGGTTAACTGAAGCATACCACATCAAGCATGGGAGATCTACCCCATACTACCCACAAGGAAACGGCCAAGCTGAAGCTACTAATAGGGTAATGTTGAAAATCCTTAAGAAAATGAAGCATGAGTATGGAGGGAAATGGAATGATCATCTGGCAGATGTACTTTGGGCATGTAGGAGCTCTGTAAAGATAGCCACAAGATTCTCCTCATTCTCCCTAGTCTATGGAACAGAAGCCATCAGCCCTGTGGAGTTAGTCATTCCTACACCAAGGGTAGTTCTGGAGGAAAGCCAAAGAGAAAGTGAGGACACAAACAATGAAAGGAGGCTAGCAAATCTGGAAAGGGTAGAAGAAGAAAGAGAGCTGGCCAAGAAAAGAAGCCAGAGGTACCAGCAAAGAGTGACTAGAGCATATGCACAAGCAGTACGCCCAAGAATGTTTACTGAAGGGCAATTAGTACTAAGGATGGTGGAACACGTGAGGAGGAACCTGCCAGGGCCTTCCAAGTTCACCCCAAAGTGGGAAGGACCCTACATCATTAGTGCAGCTCATAAGAGTGGGTATTATTACCTTACCAAAGAAGATAGGACAGTCCTGACAGAACTCATAAACGGGAAATGGCTGAAACAATACTATGCATAAGGACGAGGGGATCCCGGTACATCAGGATCCTTTTACCAGCTTCACAATCTGTTAAGTGTTTTTTATTTTTATCTTTTTATTTCGTTCAGCCTTTATCATGAATTCTGGTCTAAAATGATTTTGTTTAGGAACCTATGATAGATTGACACTTTGTGGTCAATACTGCACTAAATGATTTTCTTTGTTCCTTAAAAGATGACCATATTTTAATGAAGTTCCTTTTTCTTCAATATTTAAGTCTTTCTTTAAGTACTACAAAGTCCTAGCTTGGATAGATTAAAGGAAGGATACCTAAGTCAAAAAAGAAAAAGAAAAAGGTATGTAATACCTTTTTACATATGGCCCAGGATTCACCTTACAGATAATTTTAGATACCCTACAAACAGTTCCAAGTGCATAGGTCTAGGATCACAGGTAAAAAGTAAAATACCCAAGGTACCTAGCCTAGCACTTGGCAAAAGAGGGGAACCTGTCAAAGTCCATGAATTGGGATCGTATCTCAAAAAATATATATATGAGAAAAGATACCAGTGTACCCAGTTCAGTACTTGCACAATAGATCACCAGGTACCTGGACCAGAACTTGCAGTGAAACCTGTGGGAACCATGGTCCAAGACTCGGGAAAGAAAAGAGAAAAGTCATATATCAATCAAAGAGAAAGACAGATTCATATACTAAGAAATTAGAAGCAATTTTGAAACAAAAAAAAAAAAAAAAAAAAAAAAAAAAAAAAAAAGAGGAAAGCAATGTTCAAAAAAAAAAACTTATACAACCTCAAATTGTTTATATAAATCTAAAGTAAGCTAAGGAATGAGGCCAGCCAACAGGGAGGCATCCGGAGGAATAACAGGCACAGTCGAAGCAGAAAGGATCCTCTGCCGCTTGACCTTCAAATCTTGTAAAACCCTATGAGCACGAGCCAAAGCTTCCTTAGCAGTAGCTATCTCGATGTCTATACTCTTGGACGATTGCCTCTGAAACAGCATATGAGCCAACAGACGCAAGTGATCCAACAAAAAAGACAAATTGAACTTGGCCTCCAGAAGGTCTTGGACCACCCCTCTCCACTCCAGAAGCTTTTCTTCAGACAAAGAATCCACAGAAGAATTCCTCAGGGAAACCAGCACAGCACATAGCAACTCCATCAAAATATTACCCAGAAAAACGCCTCCCCTGAAGCCACTGGTAAAATCCCCGTGACTCTTGAGCAGGCTCTCTAACAGCGGCAGGCCTTCAACAGGAACAGAGAAGTACAGAAAGCTGCCATAAGAAGACCCAAAAGCATGGAAATGGCTGGCAGAAAGACTGTTAAATTCCAAGAGGTCAAAGCGAGCTAGGAAGGAGGAAAGCCTTGAATCAAGATCTAAGGCCGTCACTCTTGAGGCGTCCCCCATCGCTGTGTCACCACTTGCAGAGACTGGAGGACTTGTAGCCTTTTGGTCTGGCTGAAGATCAGCAATTCGAACGGGTCTCACAATTCCTTCAAGGATAACAGGCTCAGAATCTTTAAAGCCTGTATCAATATTCAAAAAAAAGAAAAGAAAAGGAAGAACAGATTTAGTCTAAAAAAAAAAGAAAAAAAAAAGAGAGAGAATAACAAACCAGTACCGGCTTCTTGAGGCAGAACCTTTTCTCCCTGATCCCCTGATTTCCCCGAAGATTCTGGGAAAGAACATAAGGCAAGTTGAAGAAAGAGTGAAGAACCAATGGTAAAATGGCTAAAGGAAGGAAGAGATGCAGGGGGCTTCGCCATGAAAAAAAAAAAGAAGGGCGAAGGGAAGGAAAGAAAGGAAAAGGAAACATAGTGGGAGTAGCTCACACTCACCTTCTGAACTTTCTGATTCTAAGGAAGAAGCAACACTGGGAACAGACTTCTCACTGGCTTGACCTAAAAGGAGAAAGAAAAGAAGGAACTCCAAAAAAAAAAAAAAAAAAAAAAACTGGAAAAGAAAATAGAGATGTAACGCTATTTCAAGGAAACATGGCTCACCTATTTGTTTGGATAAAAGAGTGTCTCCCAAAGCGCCTTTATCTGACAATGATTGAGGAAAAACAGTCCTGATGGGACTAGGAGAGCGCTCAAGATGGGGACTTTGAGATGAAGGGATCTTAGAGGCTTTGGGATCCTGAGAATCCTGGGAACCCTGCATCGGTTGCCCGGTTTCCTCGGCCAGACCACCAATAGGGGGCTCTTCCCCCACAATAGGAAAAGCAACAGAAAGAGTTGTAACGGTTTCCTCTCCCAAAGTCTTACGGGTCATAGGAGGAGACACCTCCACCTAAAGGAAAAAGAGGAGGGAAAAAGCTGTGCCAAGTAAAAAACAACGGGGTAATGCTAACAACACAGTACCAAAGCAAAAGGGAGAGAACCAAAAAAAAAAAAAAACACATACCACGTCGTCACCAGAAGATTGGCTTTTGCCCTTCTTGTAATCAGACTTGCGTTTGGACTGCAAAGGAAACCACCACTTGTCAGCAAAGAAGAAATAAGTGCAACAAGGTGAACAAGTGAAAAAGAGAGAAGAAGGAAAGAAGTCTTGCCCTTCTCTCTCTCTCTACAGATTCTCTGGAAGTCTTTTGCTTACTACGAGTACGCCCAGAGGGTCCTAAAGGAGGCTGGGATACAAAACCAGAGGATCCTAGAGAACCATGGACTGAAGCAGTCACAGGAACCTGGGAAAAAGAAGACTCTACCTTGGTCTTCTTGCGGGTCCTTGAAGCCAAAGGTTCCCCGACATCCTTGCCTTCCGGAGATGCCAAGTGTGTTTGAGATTTCCCAGTTTTTCTTCTTTTCGTCTCAGGACCTATCTTTGCACCCTCTATGCTTTCCTTAACATCAACAGCTTTCATTTTTTTCGGCCTAACATCCTTACCTTTACTCGGAGCGGAGGCAACACTTATTGTCTCCACTGCACCTTTCTTGATGGGCACTCCAGGGGAAGTGCCAATGACGAGACTATAACCCAGGAAAGTCTCAGGAAAATCCTGTGCATAAGTCACCCAACCTCCCCTGGAGGCATGCCACTCTGCGAATCCAGTCTTACTGCTTACAACAGTAGAAACAACCCCAGTAGTAGGAAGGGATAAACGCCTATTGGATGTCGGAGCAGAAACAATATTAGGATTCGGAGTTTCCCGAACTATACCGGAGCCAACATAGTCAATGAAAGACTTCTGTACTCTTCTTCAATAACTAGTATAGCCACTAGAAGCAAAGACTCCTCTCTGGGAGTTGGGCACTGCAAATTGGGGTCTCCTCCGGGACCAATAAGGAAAGGCCTGTAGCCTCAAGAAAGGATCCAAAGAAGGAAGGACTATCATTTCTGATACACACTTTCTGTACCTACACTATATATACCCATATCACCCACAAATGTTGAGGAGTACTTCTGAGAGAAAACCCTAACCATAAACCTTGAGAGTTAGAGATTGTTTTACCCACATTTCTCTACACAATTGCTTGTAGATTTTCCTCAACTCCTACCTCTCCATTTCCATACCATTGAGAGGTTAATAGCCCAAACATTTACCACACCCTTTCAGATTGTCAAGTGAGGTTTTGGTGCTATTGGGAAGCATTGGAAGAAGTTAGGCTTTGGTTGATGCAATCGGGCATATTGTGAGATCCGAAGAGCTAGACAAGACACGGTTCTGAGAAGCCTTGTTGGAGTAGGAGCTTAGAGGGCTTAGGTGCATCTGGTAGATTAGGCTTGGAAGGTCTCTTGCTAACCCATGTATCCCAACTGATTGTCTAGTGGATTGATTACCACTTGGAGGGCAGCAGAGAGGTTTTACGCCAAGTTCTTCGATTTCCTCTTCGATAACACATCGGCGTGTTATCTTGTGTTATAATGATTATGGGTTAGAGTAGTTTATTTGTTTATCCGCTCACATTTACTCTATTCCACACTTAGTATAAGTTAGAGTAAAATCAATCGAGTCGTAACTTTAATTTGGGGGTCCAAATAGCTCTTATGTTTTCACATATTTTCGAGCTTTCAATTAGTATCAGAGCAGGTACACTCGTTGTGGTTTTATTAACTGAGTGTGATCCTAGACCCCTATGGATAGTGCTATGGCAAAGGCCAACATGAAGCATAGTAAAGGTGTTTGTGATAATGACTCTATGAGCATATTTGGAGATTGTCCTAGTAATGAACTTTTAGAGTTATTCAAATCAAAGGAACATGCTAGAATTTTTATACACATGTTGAAATCTTTAGTTCATAGGAATCATGATATTCATAATAGCTTGTGTGAGTCTAATTCCTTAATTGACAAATATAAGAGAAGGAATAGACATTTGTGTGATAAACTTGATGGTTTGAAAAGAAAGCTTCACTCATCTATGAATGAAGTAAAGAAAGATGAGTCTTGCCTTGATGGTCAAGAATGCCTATCTCATGCTTGTCTTTTTGTTCATACCGCATTGAAAGTGTTTAATTCATGTTTGTGGTATCTTTATAGTAGTTGTTCAAGGCATATGACTGGAGATAAATCTTTGTTCAAAACTCTTAAAGAGAAGGAAGATGGCTTTGTGACATTTGGAGATGGTAGCCACTCACAAGTTCTTGGAAAGGGAACCGTTGATATTCGGAGACTACCCTTATTAACTGATGTGCTGTATATTAAACGTTGAAAGTGAATTTGCTGAGCATCACTAAAAAATGCAATGAAGACTTCTTAGTCCAATTTTCAAAGAAAGGATGTCTAATCCTGAATGAAGAAGGTGTTCAAGTTTTGAAGGGACTTAGGACCACCGACAATTGTTATGAGGTTATTCCCAAACCAAGCATAGCATGTTGAAGTGCTCGAGTGAACCTTTTGGAGTTATGGCATCAATGATTTGGGCATGCAAATTACAAGCAAGTGGCAAAAGTCACAAAGCTTGAAGTAGTGGTTGGTTTACCAAAGTTTGAAAAAATTGAGAAGAATGTTTGTGGTCCATGTCAAATGGGAAAACAAACAAAGTCAGCCCATCCTAAAGTAAATGTCATTGCTACTTCATGTCCTTTGGAGTTACTTCATGTGGATCTAATGGGTCCAACGAGAACTGAAAGCATGGGCAGAAAGCACTACATTATGGTGGTAGTTGATGATTTTTCAAGGTACTCTTGGGTAGAATTCCTTAGAGAAAAGTCGGAAGCATGTGACAAGATGGAAAGGTTATGCAAGAGGCTACAAAATGAAAAGGGAGTTCTCATAGTCAAAATCAGAAGTGGTCATGGGAAGGAATTTGAAAATGCAAAATTTGAAGCTTTTTGCAATGAGCACAGTATCAAGAAGGAATTTTCAGCTCCAAAGACTCCACAATAGAATGGGGTGGTTGAAAGGAAGAATCGGGTGACACAAGAGATGGCAAGAGTCATGTTACTCAACAAAAACATTCCATAGAAGTTTTGGGCTGAAGCAATGAATACTTCATGTCACATTGGGATTATAATTTTCTTCTGCGCAGGGACAAAGTAGACATCATATGAAATTTGGAGAGAAAAGAAGCCGAAGGTGAAATATTTCTGAATATTTGGAAATAAGTGTTACATTCTAAATGATAGGGAGAATCTTGGAAAATTTGATGCTAAAAGTGATGACGGGATATTCCTAGAATACTCCACAAATAGCCGAGCATATAGAGTGTACAACAAGCGCACTAAGATGGTGATGGAATCAATACATGTGGTCATAGATGACAGCATCTTAGAAAAGGATATTGATGATGATGGTGAGGGACTAAACCTTAAGAAGAATGAAGGTGATGATAATATGTCTCAAGGTGATGATGCTGAGAAAGAATCACCGGAAAAGGAATCTACACCTCCTATATCAAGAAGGGAGACTAGATCAACACAAGGATCTTTAAGTCCACTCACTCCTCCAGAAGTCCAACCTCCAATCTCTTGTGATGAGGAACCTTCCACTTCCAAGAGACCATCGTTAAGAGTAACTTTCAATCATCCCACAAGCAATATCATTGGTGATTTAAATGAGGGGTTTCGTTTGAGAAGAGGACCGGGCTATAGTGTGAATCATGTGACGCACAATTGTTATCTTGCTCAATTTGAACCCAAGAAAGTAGAGGAAGCTTTAAAAGATGAGAATTGGGTAGAGTCAAGAGTTACAAGGCCCAAGGATAGACATGTTATCGAAACCAAGTGGATTTTCAAGAACAAGACCGATGAAGATGGTGAAGTTGTCCGAAACAAGTCTAGATTGGTGGCTCAAGGATATACTCAAGTTGAAAGCATAAACTTTGATGAGTCATTTGCTCTAGTAGCAAGACTAGAGTTAATCTGAATTCTTCTCTCCATAGCGTGTATTGTGAACTTCAAACTATACCAAATGGATGTGAAGAGTACCTTCTTGAACGGTTTTCTAAATGAAGAAGTGTTTGTTGAGCAACCAAAGGGGTTTCAAGACCCTCACTTTCCAGATCATGTGCTAAGGTTGAAGAAAGCATTATATGGGCTGAAGCAAGCACCAAGAGCTTCTTATGATCACCTCACCACATACCAATTGGATCATGGTTTCAAGAGAGGTCAAGCCGATCGAACATTGTTTGTTAAAAGAGATGAGAAATCTCTCCTTGTCGCTCAAGTGTATATGGATGACATTGTTTTTGGATCCACAATCGATCACCTAGCTCATGAATATTCGGAAGAAATGAAAAGGGAATTTGAGATGAGCATGGTGGGAGAGTTAAACTACTTCTTAGGGCTTCAAGTGAAACAACGGAAAGATGAGATATTCATTTCTCAAGAGAAATATGCCAAAAATCTTGTCAAAAGATTCGATCTAGACTCTAAGAAACATACTTCCACTCTTATGAGTTCCTCAGCAAAATTGAGCCTTGATGCAGTCGGTGTGGACGTAGACCTAACACTCTATCGAAGCATGATTGGCAGTCTTCTCTATCTCACTGCAAGTAGACCAGACATCGCTTTTAGTGTAGGGGTATGTGCACAATTTCAGGCAGCTCCGAAAGAGTCCCACTTGACAGTAGTCAAGCGAATTATTCGCTATATCAATGGCACATCTGATTATGAAATTTGGTATTCAAGAGACTCAAATGAGTGCTTGGCTGGATATTCAAATGCTGATTGGGCCAGGTGCATTGATGATAGGAAAAGCACTTCTGGTAGTTGTTTCTATCTTGGAAATAACTTGGTCTCTTGGATGAGCAAAAAGAAAAATTCAGTCTCTCTTTCAACAGCTAAAGCTGAATATATTACAGCGGGGAGTTGTTGTGCACAACTATTATGGATGAGGAAGCTCTTACATGACTATGGGATTACTCAAGACACTATGTGTGTGTTTTGTGATAACACTAGTGTCATAAATTTGTCAAAAAATCCAGTTCAACACTCGAAATCAAAGCATATCGAGATTCGGTATCACTTCATTTGAGACTTGGTGGAAGAAAAGATTATGTGTCTAGAGTTTATCAACACTGACAACTAGAAGGCAAACATATTCACTAAACCTCTTGATTGTCCGAGGTTTGAATCCTTGCGTAAGAACATTGGTTTCGGTATCATTCCTTGAACTCTATCTCTCATGTGACCTCATTTTGTTCATTATTGCATACTTGATTTAGAGGTATCACATGTTCAATTAGTTGATGTCATGTTTATTTTACAAGTTTTGTTTTGTACTTGTTGTTTTGTTGATCTTGCTTTTCTTGTCCTATTTTTGAGTGTGTTAAAAAATTCAAAAACCCATAAAAATTGAAAAATCTTCAAAAAGTTTGATCGCTTGTGTTGTGTATATCACATGTGACTTTGGCCTAGTACCTTCGTACTAATGGGGTAGTGCATTTACGAGCTTAACTTGTTATATATGCACATATATCTTTGTGGGAGAAATCTTGAAAACTATGTGTGATTATTGTAAATAAATCTTCAAGCTTGTCATGAATGATTGGTCAACAGTCTTTATGGTCTTGATACTTGCATAGACTTGTGCCTATATATCTTCCCACTTTATTTTTATGTTTTTGCTTAAAGAGCTCAACAAATGTAAATCTCAAAATGTAAAGAGATAATGAGTTGCAAAAGTTGTCGCATATACTAGTATTTGACTAGGAAAAAGGGAAAGTGACTTTTAAATTGAAATGTATGGTGCTCAAAAAGCCAAAGGCTCACTCTCAATATTGAAATATCAAAAATTTCAAGGACCAATCTCAAAAATGAGATGTAATATTAAAAAATGATCATATGTTATGATTTGTGCAGAAGCCAAATGAAAAGCTTCTAAAATTTGTAATCATTTTATTGTGGAAGGTCATATATATTCATTTCTATAATTGAGATAGACCACTTGACTTAGTACCAATTGTGTACGACCTGATTGAATTGATCATTGAAACTTCACTCTGGTCTAAGGACTATTCCACATTTGATACTCACTTACTACACACAAGACATTGTTCATTTAATGATTATCTCATTTGTGTGATTGTACATGTTCAAATGTGATGTGTATGCTTAATTGTTTGCCGATCAAACCCAAAAAGATTTTTGAGTATTTTATATGTTTTTGAAAGTGATTTTATACTTTCTTTCTTTTAGTTTTTGTTTAAAATGCATTTTTGTGTTTGAATGTTCAAATAGTGTGTAAAACACCTATGAACGTGTAGACCCCCAAAATACAAATTACCAATTTAAGCTTATTATCAAACAATGTATGTGCGGAATATGAAAATAAGCTAAAACAGGATTGATTAAACAATCTAAACCATAGTTAATCATAGCCGCAGCAGTAATTAAAATGCAAAGATGAAGGGAAGAGAGATGCAAAAACAAAGATGACACAACGATGTGTTATCAAAGAAGAAACCGAAGTCCTCGGCATAAAACCTCTTCGCTGCCTTCCAAGCGGTCAATAATCCACTAGAGAATAAAGTTGGGATACATGAAGAACATAAGACCCTCCAAGCCTAATCTACTCAGTGTACCTAGGCCCTACAAGCTTCTTTCTCCAATGACGTTACGCTGAACCTTTGTCTTCTCTAGCTTACCGGATCCCGCAATTAGCCCATTGCATCAACCAATATCAATTGGTCCCTTCCTAATTGCTTCCCAAGCACCAAATAACCTTCTCATAGATATGGGTATGGTGAGACAAGGATTTTGCTAATGTACCTCTCAAAAATGTAACAATGGAGAAGGTGAGAGTAGAGGAATTTGGGGAATCAAAGTGTAAAGATTATTGATGAATCAATCTTATTTTTCTCTAGGGTTTCTCTCTCAAAATTCTCTTTGGATGCTCTCTACAATATGTGGGTGTAAAGGTATTTATACTGGAGTGTATTTGGAATGCGAAAGGCCAATTTTTAACAAATAGATTGGAAGTTTTGTCCTATAGTGCTCCATCTGGCATAACTCTTCAGCTCCCCTACATGCTTCACACGTGTGCCTCCTTTGGCGACTCACTAGTCGTGAGGCCCTGCTTAGTGCACACCCTTGAGCTTTTCTTGACACTCTCTCACACACTACCCTTACATGATTCCCACCTAAATATAGGGTTTCTAAATGCTAAATTTCAAGCAAATTGGCACGGAATAAAGCCAACAAAACGGTTGATTAAATTCAACCTTACAATCTCCCCCTTTTGCTATTCCATGACAAAACCCTAAAACAAACTTTAAACTTAACATGTGAGTTGGGAATAGTTGAACAAAACTCACTCACACCTAACTCTAGAATTTATGAAACTCATGAACCATATGTACAAGTATTTCTTGAAAACAACAACACAATATGATCATTGTATGCAGAAAACTTGAAATGCATATGGAGCAAGCACAATGTGATCAAGCAGAATGGAATGAAGCAATAAAGCATGGCTTAACCAAAAATGAAAAATCACTATAAATAGTGTTCACAATGATCATTCACACAAGGAATAAATATCCGGACATGCAAGCTAATAAGCTCAATGCAAAGTATCATTTGCATGTCCAACACTTAACCGATACAAAAACTCAAGGTAATTGCATCAAGGATATAAAATCCAACAAGGGCACAAGAATGATGTACTTAAGGAAATGCAATGATGTACTTAAGGAAATGCATAACATTTAACAAGTACTAAGCTACAAAGCATAGGTACAAATTAAAGTACTGAAAAGAAACTTAAATAATTAAACCAAAGTACCAAAAAGCTTTAAACTAAAGCACAATAAAAACCTCCATGAGTTTAAACCAAAATATTTAGCATAGTACTGAGCAAACCCATAATTAAGATTATCCAAAACATAATAACAAAAACCATAGATAACATAAATCAAAATGCTTAAAAGGTTTTGGCTTTGCTCCCCCTCAAAATGGTGCTTGCTCCCCCTCAAGAGCTACCCTACTTCTCCTCCAAAGTTCTCCCCTTTTTTGACCGAAATGGCCAAAGGGTTACTACTGAGTAGTAAAGCTGTCAAACTTTGCTGAAAGTAGATTCATCTGCTCTTGGATAGCAGCCAGCCTGTCAGATTCCTCATTTTGGACGTTTGGAGTCCATTAATCCTTTCAAGGATGATCTAGAATGCAACTGAAGATGATGATGCTCGGCTCCTTTTACCACAGTTTCGTGAACTTGAGGGTTGCGCGTCAGCTTCTATCTCAGTGTCCATAGGTTCTCCTTGTGTTTGATCACCCTTCTCTTCAAACAAAAACTCAAGGTAATTGCATCAAGGATATAAAATCCAACAAGGACACAAGAGTGATGTACTTAAGGAAATGTATAACATTTAACAACAAGTACTAAGCTACAAAGCATGGGTACAAATTAAAGTACTAAAAGAAACTTAAATAATTAAACCAAAGTACCAAAAAGCTTTAAACTAAAGCACAATAAAAACCTCCATAAGTTTAAACCAAAATATTTAGCATAGTACTGAGCAAAACCATAATTAAGATTATCCAAAACATAATAACAAAAACCATAGATAACATAAATCAAAATGCTTAAAAGGTTTTGGCTTTGCTCCCCCTCAAAATGGTGCTTGCTCCCCCTCAAGAGCTACCCCTACTTCTCCTCCAAAGTTCTCCCCTTTTTTGACCGAAATGGCCAAAGGGTTACTACTGAGTAGTAAAGCTGTCAAACTTTGCTGAAAGTATATTCATCTACTCTTGGATAGCAGCCAGCCTGTCAGATTCCTCATTTTGGACGTTTGGAGTCCATTAATCCTTTCAAGGATGATCTAGAATGCAACTGAAGATGATGATGCTCGGCTCCTTTTACCACGGTTTCGTGAACTTGAGGGTTGCGCGTCTGCTTCTATCTCAGTGTCCATAGGTTCTCCTTGTGTTTGATCACCCTTTTCTTCAAACAAAAACTCAAGGTAATTGCATCAAGGATATAAAATCCAACAAGGGCACAAGAGTGATGTACTTAAGGAAATGTATAACATTTAACAACAAGTACTAAGCTACAAAGCATGGGTACAAATTAAAGTACTAAAAGAAACTTAAATAATTAAACCAAAGTACCAAAAAGCTTTAAACTAAAGCACAATAAAAACCTCCATAAGTTTAAACCAAAATATTTAGCATAGTACTGAGCAAACCCATAATTAAGATTATCCAAAACATAATAACAAAAACCATAGATAACATAAATCAAAATGCTTAAAAGGTTTTGGCTTTGCTCCCCCTCAAAATGGTGCTTGCTCCCCCTCAAGAGCTACCCTACTTCTCCTCGAAAGTTCTCCCCATTTTTTACCAGAATGGCCAAAGGGTTATTGCTAAGTAGTAAAGCTGTCAAACTTTGCTGAAAGTAGATTCATCTACTCTTGGATAGCAGCTAGCCTGCTAGATTCCTCATTTTGGATGTCTCGGAGTCCATCAATCCTTTCAAGGATGATCTGGAATGCATCTGAAGATGATGATGCTCGGCTCCTTTTACCACGACTTCATGAACTTGAGCGTTGCGCTTCAGCTTCTGTCACAATGTCCATAGGTTCTCCTTGTGTTTGATCACCCTCCTCTTCATCACCCGGAAGACGAACTCTAATCCGTGTAATGGTTAGAGCATTTATAGATGAAGGAGTAGACATGAGACTGATGTCTTGAGGAATTTCCACATCCTTTGCTCGAGAGAGTCTCATGAGGAGACTAGGGAAAATCAGCTTTGCCCTTGAAGTGGTTCTTATTTCATCAGCAATAATGCAGAAGATATGTGCACTAATATCAATGTAAGTGTTCTCCTGGAGCTCCATGAGGAAACTGGCTCTAACATTATTAATGGTAGTCATCTTCTTCACCGGGTACAAATTAAACATCATGATCATGGTAAGACATCTAATATCAGCTGGAAAGGCAGTAGTGTTGAGGCATCTTCCCTCTCTAACTCCACCAATATGAGACTGGACAGTTTCTATGGAAAGTATTTTGTCCTTGTAGTGTGTGAAATCATGGTCCAATTCCTCAAAACCAAGCACCTCATCAATGTCCTCCAGATCAATGTTGAATTCATGGCCTCTTATCCAACAGTTGATCTCATCCTCTCTTAGAACAACATTGGCATAGAATTCTCTGATCAAAGGTTCACATACCCTAGGCAGATCACTTAGTAGCTTTTCCCAACCTCTGTCCTTAAAACAACTGGGAATAAAAGAGTCCTTTAAATCAACCAAATCCACAAATCTTTCTTGGATGATGGGAGCCTTCAAGTAGAATTGATTGTATCTCTCAAAATGTTTGGTACACTTGAACTTTGTATTGTCCATTTTCTTCCTCTTGTTAGCCTTTTATGCAGTGGTCTTCTTCTTTGGAGTCATCTACACAACATAGCAGTAAAGACCACAAAACATAGCACAATATATGGTAACACCAAAAATTAGTAACAAATTAGTATCACTAAAAAGGACAAAAAGTTAGATCAAAGATTCAGTCTACAGCACAGTTCAGACACAGCTTGTCATGAGAGAACAAACAACAATAAAACTCAGTAGAGTGTTATCACAAACTTTTAAACATATCACAAAGTGAGTGTGTGCTCAAAACATTTCCAAGAGCAACCTAGGGCAAAAAGCAAAACACATAACTAGAGAAGCAAATAACAATCAGTGTATACTAAAGACATCTCACAAACAGTGTTTAACACAAAATCTCTAGAACACAAGAAAATGTCTACGAGACATTTTACAATGGGTATGAAATGCACAACACACCTCAGAACAAGTGTCATACTCAAAAATGAGATTCAATCAAAAGAGCATGTGTATTAGGCATCATATTATCACAATCAACAAAACCCATTCAATCAAACTCAACAAAATGACCCCAACCCATATTCGAACATCATATAAATCAAATCTCACCAATAGCTCAAAAATCCAAGAAATCAAGGCTAAAATGTGAAACACTTAGAGAAAAATAGAAAACCCATACCTTTTCTTGAAGTTTGAAGTAGAGATAATGAAGAAAAATGGTGGTTTTTTAGAGTAACATGGTGAGTTTGTGAGAGAGATGAATAGTAAAAAATATTCGAGGGAAAAATAAAAAGTTTTAAAAACCATCCTTAAAGTGCAAAACACGCGTTTTTCACGACTGAAATAAGTCGCGAACAAGTCGCTAGGACAAGTCGCCAAACACCCTGTGACAAAAATTTTGAAAAATTTGTCTAAGTTTTTTTCGCAACTGGAAGGTCCACCTGGGAGGAAGTCGTGAAGGGAGCCACAAAGTTTCTTTATGACCCTCACAACTAGAGCTTCCACTCGTGAACAAGTCACCAAATCAAGTCGTGAGAACTATAAAAACTAGATTTTTGAAAAAATTTCTAAGACTTTTTTGTGACTGGGACTATGATCCGCCAATGAGTCATGAAAACCTTTTGTGTAAGTTCGCAATTAGGGGCATGCGACTGGATCGATCCACAAAGCAAGTTGCCAAAACAGGGCTGCACAGTTTTAGAAATTTTTGACTTTTTGCAAAAACAAAATACTTTCCAAAAACAATTAAAACACTCAATGATCAATTCAACGATCAATTCAACCAAGACATACACAATAAGCACTAGGATGAGCGACCCATCTCAATTATAAAAATATGCATATATGACCTCCCATAAAACTTGATAACATAACTTTGAAGCTTTTCATTTGGCTCCACATACATCATATCATTTGATCATTTTCAATCATTACATCTCATTTTGAGATCGATGCCTGAAATTTTTGATATTTCAATTTGATGAGTAAGCCTTTGGCTTTTTGGGCATCATACATTTATTAAAAGGTTGCTTTCCCTTTTTCCTAATCAAATACTAGTATGTGCGATGACTTTTGCAGCTCATTATCTCTTTTCATTGGGAGATTTACATTTGTTGAGCTCTTTAAGCAAAATAAATAAATAAATAAATAGTGAGAAGATATATAGGCACAAGTCTATGCAAGTTTCAAGATCAACAAAACCATTGACTAATCATTCATGACAAGTTTGAAGATATATTTACAATGGTCACATAGATGTGAAGATTTTTCCCACAATGATATGAGTGCATAAAGAACAAGCTACGCTCTTAAATGCATAAAGCCATTAGTACAAAGGTATAAGGCAAAATATGCTTGTGACAATACACAACAATGCCGATCAAACTTTTTAGATTTTCTACCTTTTATGTGTTTTTGGATTTTTGACATAAAAGTAAGAAAAGATTGATAAAAAACAATGTAAAAACATTTAACATAAATAGCAAACAAACAAGCAAAAACTATCAACACTTGCTGGAGAAATAACACAAGTCACACAAAGAATCAATGCCACAAAGCATAAAAAGTATTAATGCATGGACATGTTGTAATGCTTATGCATGTGTACCCTTCTTCACCCACATGACACTTGCATTTAGGGTGATATCCCTAGAGGATTGGGTATGATCGTTGTGTCTTTCAAACCTTCTGGTGAAGTTTGCCAAACAAGTGGTGAATGCATCAATCATCCTCATCACATCCCTCATTTCGGGATTACCTTCTTGACCTTATGATTGCTCAGCAGTCCAATTCCCTTTGCCATGTTTTGGTCCTCTTGACCTTTGAGCACTTGAATTCTTCAATGCTTTAAGCTTATGACAATTTGGTCTGGTATGTCCTTGAATTCCACAGTGATGGCAGAAGTGTTGGGTTCTTGGAACTCTTTGTGACTTTGGGAGTGATTTCCCTTCACCCGTAGGTTTGACCACTGATTGGTTAAGAGGCTTAGTCATAAACCGTAGTGGTGACTACCATCGATTCCTTGGCCTTCACAAACTTCATTTCCTTGGATGTGTTTACAGCCAAACTGCTCTCTCCAATGTATCCCAATCCGCTTCTGTCGGTGAATGGTTTTTGATGAGCAATTACATCATCAGGCTTCTTGGAGGAAACCCGCTCTACTTTAGCATTCACTTAAATCACCTCAAGCTCAAGGAATTTTATTTTTGAGTAGGCCTCAGTCAGCTCTCCATTCAGCGTCTCCATTTCACATTTGGTCTCCTTGTATCAGACTAAAAGACTTCTATAATCTTCCTTTGCTCTCTTCATCTTTTTAATGGCTGTGTTAGCCACTTTTGCATATTCACCGGTCTTCTTAATGAGGGAATTGTAGGCCTCTTACATTCCCACTGTTCCGTCATCTTCCTCATCATCAAATTCCCCCACTATCCCAATTGACTCCAATTCAGTGTTCTCACCAAGCTCTTCCAGTAGTGCACTGAAATCATCTGAAGATTCCACAGAAGCAATGGTCATGAATGCAGAGAAGTTTCCCTCTCCATCATAGCTTTCATCTAAATCTGAATTAGAGGAGTCTGAATCACTAAGCGTAGTGGCATACACTCTACCCTTTGCTCTCAAATAATTGGGACACTCTTTCTTGAGATGTCCATGTCTGTTGCATTCGAAACACATGATTCCTTGAGAGGATTGAGAATCCTTCTCATCTTTCCTCTTGAAATCCCTTTTCTCCTTTCCAAAACTTGGGAATTTTCCCTTCTTAGCAAACTTTCCATTCTTCTTGAATTTCAAGAACTTTCGGAAATTCTTTACAAGATATGCCATATCTTTATCGACCTCATCATCATTCGATGAGTCGTGAGCTTCCACCCTCTCATTAATTGTCTTAAGAGCAAGGGATTTTCTCTTCCTCTGTGATGGCAATGACAACTCATATGTTTGAAGTGAGCCAATTAGTTCTTGAAATTTGATATCATTAAGATCCTTACTCTCTTCAATTGCTGTAACCTTTGCATGTAAGCTCCTGGCAATGATCGAAGGATTTTCCTTACTATCTTTGAGTCCTCTGTTTTCTCATCCAAATTGAACTTGCCAATAACCACCTTATTCAACTTGCCATAGAATGAGTCGAATGACTCGTCTTCACTCATTTTCAGCTCTTCAAATCGAGTGGTTAGCATCTGCAATTTAGTGTCCTTCACCTTCTTCATGCCTTCATAGGTGCTTTCCAATATTTGCCACGCCTCCTTGGCAACAGTTATGTGAGAAATCTTGTGAAACTCATCTGGAAAAACACCACAAAAAATTGAATTCAAAGCTTTACTGTTAGTGATAGCTGCTGCAAGGGCTGCCTTATCCCATGTGGATTTAGTAGCCTTCGGCCTAGTCCATCCAATATCCACCGCATCCCAAACGGTTTCATCAATTGAACACAAAAATTCCCTCATTCAGACTTTCCAAAAGGCATAGTTGCTTCCATCAAAATATGGTGGAGCAATTAAAGATTAAGACCGGTTCATCTCAAACGGGGTCAAGGATCGCACTAAGGTAATTAAACCACAGCTAGTGCACCTATTCTGACACCAATTGTATGTTCAAATAGTGTGTAAAACACTTATGAATGTTTAGACCTCCAAAATGTAAATTACCAATTCAAGCTTATTATCAAACAATGTATGTATAAAATATGAAAATAAGCTAAAACAGAATTGATAAAACAATCTAAACCATAATTAATCATAACCATAGCAGTAATTAGAAGGCAAAGATTAAAGGAAGAGAGATACAAACATAACGACAACACAACGATGTGTTATCAAAAAGGAAACAAAAGTTCTCGGCGTAAAACCTCTCCGCCGCCCTCTAAGTGGTCAATAATCCACTAGAGAATGAAGTTGGGATACATGAATAGCAGAAGACCCTCCAAGCCTAATCTACCCAGTGTACCTAAGCCCTCCAAGCTTCTTGCTCCAACGAGGTTACGTCGAACCTTTGTCTTCTCTAGCTTACCAGATCCCGTAATTAGCCCATTGCATCAATCAATATCAATTGGTCCCTTCCTAACTACTTCTCAAGCACCAAATAACCTTCTCATAGATATGGGTATGGTGAGATAAAGATTTGGTTAATCTTGTTTTTCTATAATGTTTCTCTCTCAAAATTTTCTCTAGAAGCTCTCTACAATACGTGGGTATAATGGTATTTATACTAGAGTGTGTTTGGAATGCGAAAGGTCAGGTTTGTAACAAACCAATCTGTCTAGCAACTTGGGCTTGCGACTAGAATGAGTCACGAGTTTGAGTTGCGATCTAATTGCTTGGCCAGACTGGAAGTTTTGTCCTATAGTGCTCCAACTGGCGTGACTCTTCAGCTCCCTGTATGCTTCACACGTGTGCTTGTTTTGGTGACTCGCCAGTCGCGAGCCAGTTGTGTGGTCCAGTCACGAGGCCCTGCTTGAGTGCACACTCTTGAGTTTTTCTTCACACTCTCTCACACACTACCCTTACATGATTCCCACCTAAATACAAGGTTTCTAAATGCTGAATTACAAGCAAATTGACATGGAATAAAGCCAACAAAATGGTTGATTAAATTCAACCTTACAGTGCTGTTCTTCAAAATCTTTTTTAGTGGCATTTTCACCAGAAGCTCGCGACTAAGAGCTTCCCATGAAAAGAGTTTAAGGGAAATCTAAAATTCTCATTTTCCCATAGAGAGTATCGTGACTGCCTCGCAACTATTTCGTGACCAAGCACAACCCGAGAAATGTTTTTTAGGCAAAAACTGGAAAAACACAAGTTTCATAAGAGGCTATTGCAACTATCTCACGAGTCTTTTGCGACTAAAATCTATCTCTTTATGGGTAAAGAGCTCGTACCAAAATTTTGTCCTTGGAGTAGACAAAGTGGTAAGGTTGGTGATCGGATATAGGTTGTGGATCATCACATAAGCAAGTGTCCTCATCTCCGATGAAAATGGGTATTGTGTTCATGGATGATTTCTTCAGTGTGCCACCAAGTATCCTTATCATCTCCTCAGTAGAACCCAATCTATCCTCATATTGCACTGTAATTGGCTGTGAGGGAGAACAAACTTCTAGGAAATCCTGAATACTTTCCCTAGTAATGACAAACTCTTTGTGTCTTCCCCAGCAATTTATGTGAGTTTCTTCCACACTGACATTCAAGAAGAACTCTTTGATGATCTCTAAGTACACAACTCCACTCGGGTTCAAGAGCTTTGTCCATGTCCTGTCCTTGAACACTTCAGGTATGAAAGTGTCCTCAAGTGATTCCATTTGTACGACCCTTTCCATGATGATCATTTTATCCTTATAGCAGTCATTATACTTCATATCAGCTTCAGCAGACCTGAAGTTATCAGAATTAGTGCGTGCACGTTTGGAGGATGATCTCTTAGGAGCTGCATGCTTAGTAGGAGACATCTGCACAAAGGAACACAGAAAAGAAAAGAAACAAGTGCAAAAACACAAACACAGAACACAAAAACATGATTAGATACATGTTAGTTCAAAACAAAGGTAAAACAATCCTAAAACAGAGCAAAACCAACTCAAAACAGAGCAAAAACAACTCAAAATAGAGCAAATAGACACAAAATAGCATGATATAAGAGTTTAACCATGTAAACAATAACATAATGCATGAATGAAGTAACTGTGACTGTGTGTGCCAGGGCTATGCATGTGCTGATGCATGTGTGTGCAGCATGTGATGCATAAGGTGTGGCTAGTGATGCATGGCATGGTAATGTGAGGGACAAAATGGGCACAATGTGTAAAACACACATCCAATGACTAAAACATGGAAGGAGTGTCCTCATTAGCCCCTAAGGTCATTGGGAGGGGGCACCTAAAAGGAAAACTGACGAGAAGGATGACTGTCCTTTTAAGAAAGCATCAGTCACCCCTAGGGAGAAGCACCCCAAGAAGCCATCGCCTCCTGAGCCGAGCCATGGAGCTGGCAAAGGCTTAATGATGGCGTCGGGCCCCGTCACCTAGGGAACCCATCGTCTTCTTATGCACAAAGGATATGCCGTTGAGATGGTTGAATCAATCATCAGGGGGACAGACTTGGATCTTTGTGCCGAGTAGGAGACAGAGGACCTAGGAGCGTCAGGTCTTTTTGACCTCTCTAGGGTATGTTCTTCTCCTAGAAAATTTTACTTTAATGTTTATTCATCAACTGACGGTTTGTAATTCATTTTCAGGCGCTAGTGCGAATAAAGGATCTTCAAGATAGGTGCATCGTTGAGGAGGGGGTAATTAGCCATCTTAGGAAGCGTAATGAAACCTTGACCAACGAACAGGATCAATACATGGACGCTCTCCATACTCTCAGCAAGGAAGTGACGGAGTTGAACAAGAAGTTGAAGGAAGAGACCCATCAGCAGGAAAAGGAGCAAGAGGCCAAGGCGACCTTGGAGAAGGAGCTAACGGCTCTTTGCGAGCAGGCAGAGATAGCCAGGGCTAATGCCGTAACAATATTCAAGGCTTCACAGCCTTTCATTGACGCCTATGTCGTCTACAATGGTGACGGGTTTGAGGACTGCCTAAAGCAGGTCAAGTCCATCTACCCACACTTGGATCTATCCATGGTCACCATAGATGACTCCCTACCATCAACTCTTGTTGGAGACACCATCTTTGAGGAGGCCGACGACTCCACCCAATCAAAGCGGGATCCAAAAAATGATGGTGTTGTTCTTGCTCAACCTGTTGTGGAGAAGCCCGTCACTCCATTGATCCTGTCCACTGAAGCTCCTCAAGATGCTGAAAACCCTTCTACTTAGGATGCCTAGGATCCTCCTTCCAAAGACGACGAGAACCCTCTAGTTCATGACGTCCAAGACCCCTTAGTTTAGCTTTTTTATTTTTAAGGATAATTTGTTATGTATTTCGTCCAATTTCCAAACAATATTAAGTGCCCTTTAGTTTTTTGGGCCTTGTTTGTAAAGATTTTACTTTATTTATGTTATATTTTTATTACTTTATATCCGTCACTTTTAGCATGTGTGTTGATATTTATTTGTTGATATGCGTATGTCCATCCATTCTTGTGCCTATATGTTAGGATGTACTTGTCCCTTAAAGGACTTGGTAAATAACTAGGATGAACCCGTCTGCTTTGGTGGACTCGTCCTCCTCTAGGCATGACATTGAGCTAGTTCTATTTGAGGACCTAATAATGAATCTGTCTACTTGTGGACTTAATAATAAACTCGTCTACTTGTGGACTTGATCATTTTAAGGCATCCTCATGGGATGAACTCATCCAACGTTGGACTCAATAATGAACTCTTCCACTTGTGGACTCAAGTAATTTCAAAGCGTCCTCATGGGATGAACTCGTCCACTTGTGAACTTATGTAATTTCAAAGCATCCTTATGGGATGAATCTTGTGGACTTGTGGACTTTAATAATTTTAAGGCGTTCCAATGGGATGGACCCGTCCACTTGTGGACTTAATAATTTTAAGGCATCCCAATGGGATGAACTCGTCCACTGGTGGACTTTGTAATAAACTTGTCCACTTATGGACTTAATAATTTTAAGGCATCCCAATGGGATGAATTCGTCCACTTGTGGACTTGGTTACAAAAGTAGTTTTGTAGAGACAAATATATACACAGGTCATATCTGAATAAATCCTCTTATTATGATAAATGCGTGCACAATTAAAAAATTGTTTTTAAAAAGGATAAAAACCTGCCCTTTGGGCTTAGAAAGTATTGTAAGTAAAAATTAACTAAAAGAAATAAACTGGAAATGAGGAGTGTTACTCTTCATGCTGTCATCTACTGGTAGTATTTCCTGAGATGCTCGGTGTTCCATGGATGGTGCAACTTCTGTCAGCCTAGCGTCTCCAAGTGGTAGGTGTCTTTCCTTTGCCATGAAGTGATTTTGTAAGGTCCCTCCCAATTAGGACCGAGCTTTCCCGGGGAGGGATCTCTAGTGGCACTTGTTACCTTCGTCAAGACGAGGTCTCCAACACTGAAGTCTTTACGCCTAATTCTGGAGTTGTATTGCTTGGCCATGAGGTTCTGGTATCGTGCTAGTCTTTGTTTAGTTGCCACCTTCACTTCGTCCACTAGGTCAAGTTGTAGATGCATGGCCTCACCGTTCCTTTTTTCATCATAATTGTCCACCCTGTAGCTTGTGAGTCCGACCTCAGCTGGGATAACTGCCTCGCTTCCGTGTGCTAGTCAAAACGGCATCTCTCCTGTAGGTGTTTTGGTTGTTGTCCTGTATATCCATAGTATGCTTGGAAACTCTTCTGGCCATATACCTTTTGGCCCCTTGAGACGAGTCTTGATGATTTTAAACAATGATCGGTTCATGACCTCAACTTGTCTGTTGGCTTAAGGGTGGGCGGGGGAAAAGTAGTGGTTTTTTATTCCCAATTGTGAGCAAAAGGCCCTGAAATAGTCATTTTCGAACTGCTTCCCGTTATCTGAGACCAAGATTCTAGGGACCCCGTATCTGCAAACGATGTTCCTCCAAACAAAGTTTCGCACGTTCTTCTCTGTGATGGTGGCCAAGGCTTCAGCTTCTACCCATTTGGTGAAGTAGTCTATGCTGACTATTAGGAACTTAAGCTGTCTCATTGCTATTGGGAATGGGCTCATGATGTCTAATCCCCATTAAGCGAAAGGCCATAGGGCCGTCATTGGTGTGAGCTCTTCTGCTAGCTCTCTGATGATGTTGTTGAATAGTAGGCCAGTAGTATGTAGGCTTTGATATATGTCTAGGCGTCCTTCTGCATAGTAGGCCAGTAGTATCGCGCTCGAATCAGTTTGTGTACTAACGACCGCAATCCTGAGTGGTTCTCGTAGATCCCTTCATGGACTTCTCTCATGACATAGTCCCATTCTTCAGGGCTTAAGCACCTTAGGAACGGGCAGGAGAAGCCTTTCTTGTACAAGATGTCCTTTATCAGAACGAATAGTGCTGCTTGGACCTTCAGCTTCCTTTAGCCTCCTTACTATCAAGTTGTGTGCCATTTTTCAAGTAGGAGACTAAAGGTGTGGTCCAGTTGCTTTCAGAACCTATCTCCTACACATCAATGGGATCTATTAATGGTGAAAACTGAGTAAAGGAAAGTACCTTGCTGGGGATGATCATGTGTTCTACAGATGTGGCCTTGGCAAGACGATTAGCTTGCTCGTTCTCTCCTCTTGGGATTTGAACAATCTTGGCCTATAGGTCATCCACCCTTTTCTTTACTTGCTCCAAGTACTTCTTCATCCTCTCACCCTTACATTCGTAATCACGGTTCACTTGGTTTGTGATGACTTGGGAGTCGCAATGAATGACCACACTCGTGGCCCCTGCTGCTTTAGCAAGATCTAGTCCTGCTACTAAAGATTCGTGCTTCGCTTCATTGTTGGTTGTAGGGAAGTCGAGATGAACAATGCATTCAATCTTGTCCCCTTCTGGAGAACGAAGTACAATGCCCGCTCCGCCTGCCTGTTTGTTGGATGATCCGTCCGTGTGGATACTTCATTGAAGATACTCTTCTACCCCCTAGTCTTCCATGTTAGTGAACTCCGTAATGAAGTCAACGACCACCTGTCCCATAATGGCAATATGCGGGTGGTACTGTACATTAAGTTCACTAAACTCTATTGCCCATAATGCCATTCGTCTAACGACTTCAAGATTGCTCAATGCTCGCCGTAGGGGCCTGTCAGTCAGGACGACCACCGTGTGGGCTTGGAAGTACGGCTTGAGCTTGCGGGCTACTGTAACCAAAGTGAAGGTGAGCTTCTCCATCGGTGGGTACCTCTCCTTTACACCACGGAGTGCCCGACTAGTGTAGTACACGGGCTTCTTCACCTTGTCTTCTTCTCTGACCAAGGCTGCACTAACGACGGCTGGGGATACAACCAAATAGAGGAATAGTTCTTCCCTTGGTTTGGAAGGGCTCAACAACGGTGAGAAAGAGAGGTAGGCCTTCAGATCCTCGAATACCTGTTACACTCGGCCATCCACTCAAAAGATTTCTTCAGCATGCGAAAGAAAGGTAGGCACTTATCCGTTGCCCTTGACACGAACCTATTCAGCATAGCTACCTTGCCATTGAGGCTCTGTACTTCTTTCACGTTCCTTGGTGGTGCCATCCTATTATGGCCCGGATCTTGTCTGGGTTGACTTCAATACCTCTTTGAGACACCATGAACCCTAGGAACTTCCCAGCCGTCACCCCGAATGCACACTTGCTCGGATTGAGCTTCATGTTGTAAGAGCGAAGGGTGTCAAAGGTTTCCCTGAGATCATCCAAATGATCGTCCTCCCTTCGACTTTTTACCAACATGTTGTCAATGTAGACTTGGACATTTCTTCCAATCTGATGTGTGAACATCTTGTTTATGAGCCTCTGATATGTCGCGTCCGCATTTTCGAGGCTGAACGACATCACTTTGTAGCAGAAGAGGCATTGGTTGGTGACGAACGAAGTCTTCTCCTGATCCGCTTCATCCATTTTGATCTGGTTGTAACTAGAAAAAGCATCCATGAAGCTCAGTAACTGGTGTTGAGCCGTAAAGTCTACTAGGACGTCAACTCGCGGGAAGGTAAAGTCTATGCACATCCTCCACTTCCTGTTGGCTTTCTTGACCATCACCACATTCGCCAACTAGTCGAGGTAGTAAACTTCTCTGATGAAGTCTGCCTCTTGCAACTTACAGACTTCTTCCACTATAGCTCGATCTCATTCTTGGGCGAACACCCGTTTCTTCTGACGGATAAGTGGAAAAGTGGGCGACACATTCAACCTATGCATCATAACTGAAGGGTTGATCCTGGGCATGTCTTCATGGCTCCAGGCAAATACATCCTGGTTTTCTTTAAGAAAAGTCGTGAGTGCTCAAGGGTGATAATCCTAGTCGTTCGATCTAGTTTGGAGTTGTCGAGAAGTATCTCTTCAAGTCCTTCAACGGGCTCTGCCACCATCCGTTGCTCTTCTATGTTCATTGTTTATAGATGATTGTCCATCTCCAACATTGCTATATAGCACTTGCGTGCACCCACTTGGTCTCCACGTACTTCTCCTACTCCGTACTCGGTGGGGAATTTAATCATCAGGTAGTAGGTCAAAGTTATGGCCTTCCACGAGTTGAGGGTAGGTCATCCTAGGATGGCATTGTAGGCGGACTAGCAGTTGACAACAAGGAATGTGACATCCTTAGTGATCTGCTGAGGATAATCACCAACCATTACAGGTAACGTGACTGCACCGAGGGGATGTACTTTTGTCCCTCCGAACCCAACGAGTGGGGCGTTGGTCGGAACCAGCCGTTCTCTATTAATCCTCATTCACTAGAACGCATGATAGTAGAGGATGTCAACGGACCTTCCGTTGTCAACCAGGACCCGGTGTATGTTGTAGTCTCCTATTCATATGCTAATGACGAATGCATCGTCATGTGGATGGTGGAAACGTCGAGCATCTTCCTCTGAGAATTCAAGTATGGGGTTGTCGATTCGCGCCATCTTTGGTACAAAGCCCATCAGCTGGACATTCTAAACCATCCTGATGTAAGTCTTACGGGCCTTTTTCAACAAGCCATAGGCCGTTGTGCCTCCCATAATCATTCTTATGTCTCCTATGGGCAGCTTAGGATGCCCATTCTCTTATCAGGCAACCTACTCTTATAGTGGGTCCATTCTTTCCTTGCTGATGAATCTCTACAACTTTCCTTGTCTGATAAGAGCTTCTATTTGTTGTTTCAAGTCGTAGTAATCAGATGTATCATGGTCGTGATCACAGTGAAAGTGGCAGTACTTGTCTTTAGAACTCTTATTGGGGTCTCCCTTTAGCTTGTTAGGAAATGTCAGGACTCTTTCATCCTTGATCTGCATCAGGACTTGGTCGATTGGGGCAGTTAGCGGGGTGAAGCTTGCAAACCTCCCTGTGGGGGGTTTGGAGCACCTATCCTCCCGCTGGTCTCCACTCCTTATTGTCTTTCGTCCCCTGTCCTGTCGTGCCTCCTCCTATCTTTCCCTCTTCTTAGACTTCTTTTCTTGGGCCAATAGTGCGTCTTCCGTGTTCATGTACTTAGTAGCCCTGTAATGTACATCCGACATGGTTTTTGGGTCGTTCTTGTATAAAGAAAATAGAAACTTACCCTTTTGTAACCTATTCTTGAATGCAACCACGAGTATCTTGTCGTTAGCTTCATCGATCGAGAAGTTCTCTTTGTTAAAGAGGGTTATGTAAGATCTCAGCGTCTCATCCTCCCATTGCTTAATGTTCATTAGGCATGCAGTGTACTTCTTATACTTGTGCCCCCTAATAAAGTGTGAGGCAAACTGGGCACTTAACTCCTTAAAGGTACTAATGGAGTTGAGCGTCAACCTACTGAACCAAATACTTGCGAGGCCCTTCAGCGTAGTGGGGAAGGCTTTGCACATAATCTCGTCCACCATTCCTTGCAGGTGCATCAAGGTCTTGAAAGACTCCAGGTGATCTAGGGGATCCTTCGATCCGTCGTAGGTCTCCACCTACAGCATACAGAACTTCGATGGAAGGGGGAACAAACTGGCGGATGAAGTGAATGGTTAATCAGTTCGATGGACCAACTCATCGAGGTCACTAGACACCCGCCTTCTGAGGGCGTTCATCATGAAGTCCATCCGTTCCTTCATCATCTGCATCTTCGCAACCATATGTGGTGGAGTCATATCTACGACGGATGGACAGCTTATGTCCTATCGCTTTTGCCTGCTCAGGGCGTTGCTACCCTCCGGCCCTTCTTAGTCCCTTCTTTCAGCGCTTGTTCCTTCTTGGTCCTCCTCTTGAGTGTTAGACCTGCGTTCTTTTGGCGCAGTTGCTCTTCTAGGTAATGGTTTTGCTTGGTCAGGCAATCTACAGCTGCGGCAAGAGTCTGAACCTGTCTTTCGAGGGTGGTGGTACGTGGTTCATCTCCTTGATTAATGTTGGTGGTTGCCATCGAGAGAGTAAGCACCATGCAACTCTTTGTCTGGGAAGTGGTAGTATGGCTTACAAATGACGTTTTCCCACAGATGGTACCAACTGATGATGCCAAAAATTGTCAGTAAGTCACACAGTCCTTATGTGTTCGAGACAACACCTGCGCAACACAGAAAAAGAAGACTTTAAGAGAGTACCGGTGTGGTACCGGCCGAATACCTTTCAAAAGTCAACTTAGAGAACTTTCACAACTCTAGAGTGTCAGAGTTAGGGAAATTATGCGTACCTTGGTGTGTGAGGGTTTTGGGGTTTTTATAGTAGCATAGGGTTGACATTCGTTCCTTGGCATAGAAGGCTTTTCCTTGTAGGAAAGATCTTCATTGATACACGTATCTTGCGGGATTCTTTCCTTATAGGAATCCCCTTGATTAGGATTAATCGTGGGGTGCAAGATGTTTCCTTATATACTCATGCATGGAGGCCAAGCAAGGCCATGTTAGACCCGTCAAAGGTTTACTAACCCCTTCAGCTTCCTTCCGTCAGCTTCTTATCCCGTCTATGCATTCTGGTCGTCTTATTTAGGTGTCGTTGATCTCAAGACACAACTATTGGCTTTCAGGTGAAACCATTGTTTATGCCCTTATCACCTTCTTTATATTGGGTCATTCTTTACAATATGTCTTTTCCTTGTTATAATGTCACTAAATATTACAATGCAAAGCAAAGCTTTACTTAAAGAGATCATAAGTTGTTCATGTTTAAAGGTTTTTCAGCTGTAAAATAATTAAATTGAAGGCCAATTAAATTCCCATTGAAGCGAATAGACTTTCTCGTTCAACCCATGAGAAACCTCATGATGCATTCTTGTTACTTGTACACAATTAGAGTTTGCAGGGCAATACGCAAACATTAAGGAATTGGATACTAATTCATGCATTAATCCCAAAGAGCTATCAACTAGGCATAGTATGTACTCATTGTAAGTTGATCCTGAGTAATTGAACTCGTTGCATTCTGAAGCTCATCAGGGTTGGCTCAATGTATTTGGGCCTTTGGGGGCCTAAGGCAACAACTTTAATAAGGTTTTTTTTTTTTTTTTTTAATTTAAATGTTAATTAAATTATATTATTAACTTTTGGTATCAATTTTTTATTCACTTCAAATCTATTTTCTTGTCTTTTGAGATAAAAATCAATAATTAAGCTTTGGCATTAAAATTTTGCTAACATTTTAATTGATAACACAACTAATCCACCCAAAAAGGATTCTATCAATATTGATTTTGAAAATTTTTTAGTTATGCTTTGTTAATTACTAGTAAAAAAAATTATCCAAAGATATTTTTTAAGATTCAAGTACTATTTTTTAAAATGGTTTTTCATATCCAATGTTTTCTACAATGTTTTCTTTATAGATTTTTTGATCCTTTTCCTGGAGGGTCTCTTACAATATATAGCTTCCTTTAGATAATCTTGGCCCTCCATTTGTTGATCGTTCAGGCTACTACTTGAGTGTTTGTCCCATCAGACACCTTCCCAAACCCCTTGTAAGTTGCGGTAGCCAAGGCAACGCTGTTCAGGGGTTTTCTCCACATAAATGCAGCCAGGAAGTTTGGTGCGATGCATTAAATGTGGCGGCATCCCCCATCCCTTCAGTCATGTCAGGGCTAACCCCTTCTCCGAAGCTCTTTTTATACAGTGTGATCTCATCTAGTAAAGTGCCACTGACGTGGCCTTATTGTCTGTGGGTGTGCCCTCCTCGGCACAGGAAGTTTGGTGGGATGCATTAAATGTGGCGGCATCCACCATCCCTTCAGTCATTTCAAGGCTAATCCCTTATCCGAAGCTCTTTTTATATAGTGTGATCTCATCTAGTAACGTGCCACTGACGTCGCCTTATTTTCCGAGGGTGTGCCCTCCTCGGCACGATAATGGCCCCCTCAGCCATGGGTATGACACATGGCGCAATTACCTTACTTAAATTCCTGTACCCCACAAATGTTATTTCCCTTACAAACTAGTTTAAAGAGAAATCCTTCAAACTTACACTAAGTCTTTTGGGTAATTGGTGTCCCTCTATGATATATTAACTACTCAGTTAAAGACTCTCCATGGAGTTATCTCCCTTACAAGTGGCGTTAGAACCCATGGTAGTGTGGGGCAAGATGACAAGGTTATCAAGGTCCTTTTTGCTACTAGAGGGGGGACAAGGTGTAAGTACTTGGAGTTCTTTCAAAGTTCACACAAATGATCTTAGAAAAAGACCCAACAATGAAATATTGCTAATGAAGCTAGATAACGGTAGGTTGTGAGATTCCAAGGGACATGGACGTGCAGGGTTGACACATGTTCCCATGGATAGTGTATGAGAAGCCCATGGATGACACGTTGATAAGAAAAGATACTCATAAGGTAAGGGGGAGCGAATAAGACTTGTTCACGGCCCACAAAAATGTGTTGAAACCCACACAGAGGCAGATACTCACACATGAGAGTGAGATTGCTGGGTATAAGTCCAATATTGAAGAATGATGAGAAAAATGAGTTGTTAATTTAATATAGTTGATCTCATATCTATTGGACTTAATCCATTTGAATTGAGTGGTGTTTCTATATGTTATATTAACTAGTGTGTAACCCCATGTATATGCGCGGGCACATTTAAAACTAATCACAATTATATATATATTTAAAATCTAATTGGATCTAGACTCTTTAGTTTTTGCACCCAATAATTCACTTGCCACAAAAATTAAGAAATTAGATGAGACACATGACAAATTCAACTTAAAGGCGATTATTGAGGAGACCTTTTGCTTGGCGGGGGCTTTCAATCTAGTAGATTATGTTCCTTACCTTGGGGCACTAGATCTACAGGTTTGTATTTGTTCCTATTTACTGAACTTTGTCCTCTATTTGGAAATCCTAGCCATTGATTTATTGCTCGTAGTATCTAAAATGGAAAAAATCAATACTTCTGACTTTTCTTTTTAGGCTTTACATTTCAAGTCAATTTCAGCTACGGCCACCTTAAAAATTCAAAATTTTCTCTGTATGTAGTGTTGCCGATCCAAAAGTGTCACACTTAGCGGTTCATACTTCAAACTTCAAAGAAAAAACCAAATCTCAAACTAGAAAGCTCATGAAAATCTTAAAAAATAAGCATTGAATTAACATTTTACGAGTCTTTGATCTTTACGACTTTTTTTATTGGCTAGCTCTTAATTTTTGCCCACTTCCGTAGCCAAATTCTATTTGGGTTGGTTATAAAGAACAATTTTCATTTAGAAACAAATACAAATTAGATTCATTAAACCTTGTGGAAATCTGAAAACAGCAGATGGATAATTTAACACATATTTCATTAATGTGTTTTAACTTTATAATTTAATTTTTAAATTAATAAATCATGCTACTATTTTGAATCAAACTTTGTATCTCCTCCTTTAAATAGAAACTATTATTAAGATTTAATGGATATAATATAACAAATAATAATAAAGTAGAATTCACAACAGGATTCCAAAAATTAACTAATCACCTTTTTTTTGCACCTAATAATTCACTTGACATACAAATTTAAAAATTAAATGAGACAAGTGGCTCAAAATTAGACTCTAATATAGAATTTAATTGGATTTTCTCTCAGTTTTGGCTATATATATATATATATATATAAACTAATTGAATCTAGACTCTTTGATTTTTGCACCCAATAATTCACTTGTCACAAAAATTAAAAACTTAGATGAGACACACGACAGATTCGACTTGAAGGCCATTATTGAGGAGACCTTTTGCTTGGCGGGGGCTTTCAATCTAGCAGATTATGTTCCTTACCTTGGGGCACTAGATCTACAGGTTTGTATTTGTTTCTATTTACTGAACTTTGTCCTCCATTTGGAAATCCCAGCCAATGATTTATTGCTCATAGTATCCAGAAAGGAAAAAATCAATATTTCTGACTTTTCTTTTTAGGCTTTACATTTCAAGTCATTTTCAGCTGCGGCCACCTTAAAAATTCAGAATTTTCTCTTTTAAGTAGTGTGGTCCAAAGTTGTTAATTGGAGTTTTCCAAAGTTGTTATCTCTAACTCATTTTCATCATACCTTTTTTCTACCCAACCAAAGTATTAGTCTAGCTATTAAGTTGAAATATAAATTATTTGGTCTACTGGCTGCTAGGAGACATTTTATCGTGAAAGATATTTCCAAAATGGTTGGGAGTTTCAGTTAGAAATACCGTCCTAGAGACGTGTTATCTTAGAATTGGAATTGTAGACATTTTGACAAAACTGAGAAGCCAATGATGACTTTTCATGTCTCATGCAACGTCATGTAACAAATTTTCTGCCCCAAAAGTCGTGTCATGGTTTGGATTTTCCAAACTCAAAAGAGCTTATAATCCCCAAACACTCTTGCCCATTCCGAACAGTCCCAATGTATCCATTAACATTAACCATTCTCTTACTACTCCTTGGATGTGTATGGACATTCATACACATCCTATTACGCCCAAAAAATGAGCGTAAACTCCCACCAGGTCCTTGGGCCTTACCAATTATCGGTAACCTTCACATGCTAGGTTACCTCCCACACCTTACCCTCCAAAGCTTAGCAAAAATACACGGACCTATCATGTCATTGAGGCTTGGTCATGTCCCAACTATTGTGGTCTCATCACCCCAAGCCGCAGAGCTATTTTTAAAGACCCATGATACCATTTTTGCTGGCAGACCTAAACTCCAATTCTCTAAGTACATGACTTATGGTACCACGGGTTTGGGTTTGACCGAGTATGGTCCAGATTGGCGCAACGTTAGGAAAATATGTACGTTGCAACTTCTTACTGCTTCAAAAATTGAGTCATTTGCACCCATGAGGAAGGCGGAGGTAGGATCATTGGTGCAGTCACTCAAAAACGCTGCGGTGGCGCACGAGGTTGTGGACCTTAGTAGAAAAGTTTGTGATCTTATCAAGGAAACCTCGTGTAGAATGATATTTGGGCGAACTGCGAAGTAGAGATGACAGATTCGACTTGAAGGCGATTATTGAGGAGACCTTTCGCTTGGCGGGGGCTTTCAATCTTGCAGATTATGTTCCTTACCTCGGGGCACTAGATCTACAGGTTTGTATTTGTTTCTATTTACTGAACTTTGTCCTCCATTTGGAAATCCCAGCCATTGATTTATTGCTTGTAGTATCTAAAAAGGAAAAATCAATACTTCTAACTTTTCTTTTTAGGCTTTACATTTCAAGTCAATTTCTGCGGCCACCTTAAAAATTCAGAATTTTCTCTGTAAGTAGTGTTGCTGGTCCAAAAGTGTCGCGCTTAGCTGTTCGTACTTCAAACTTCAAAGCAAAAGCCAAATCTCAAACTGGAAAGCTCATGAAAATCATAAAAAAATAAGCATTGAATTAATTTTTTACAAATCTTTATACTTTACGATTTTTTTATTGGCTAGCTCTTAATTGTTGCCCACTTCCATAGCCAAATTCTATTTGGGTTAATTATAAAGAACAATTTTCATTTAGAAATTCATACAAATTAGATTCATTAAACCTTGTGGAAATCTGAAAACAACAGATGGATAATTTAACATATATTTCATTCATGTGTTTTGACTTCATAATTTAATTTTTAAATTAATAAATCATGCTACTATTTTGATTCAAACTTTGTATCTCCTCCTTTAAATAGAAACTATTACTAAGATTTAATGGATATAATATAATAAATAATACTAAAATAGAATTCACAACAGTATTCCAAAAATTAACTAAACACCTTTTTTTTTGGTTTGTTTGTTTGTTTTTTTATTTTGTGAATCAAGCATTCAATTAAGGAATTGAGGTGGTTTCAACTAGTATGAGGTGCTAATGTAGCTCCATCCACAAATAATTACCACATCAATTAATTTGTTAGATTTATTTTTAGTGAAATTGGTGAAACACTAACAAAACTCTTTCACTTTCAAACAAAAATATTTCCTCAATTATTTATGTTTTGAGAACTGTTGTTATTGACTTAGTGATTTTCTATCATTCAAATGCCATCAGGGATTGACACGGCGAATGAAGAAGGCTAGCAGGGCTCTAGATATGGTCTTAGAGAATATCATCAAGGAGCATGAAAACATTCCAAGTGGTCAACAAGATCGTCAAATGGACTTTATAGACACGTTACTTTCTTTGATGAACCAACCCATGAATCCCCATGATGAGCATGCATACATATTGGATCGAACAAAAATAAAGGCCATCACAGTAGACATGATTTCAGGGGCATATGACACTTCAGCTGCTACAATTGAGTGGACCTTTTCTGAACTCTTGAGGCATCCACGGGTGGTAAAGCAAGTACAAGCAGAGCTGGAACATGTAGTAGGGATGAATAGGATGGTGGAGGAGACAGATTTGGAAAATTTAACATACTTGTATATGGTAGTGAAGGAAAGCTTAAGACTACATCCTATTGGACCATTACTAGTCCCACATGAATCCATGGAGGACATTGAATTAAATGGATATTATGTCCCCAAGAAATCACGCATAATAATAAATTTTTGGGCTATTGGACGAGATCCTTATGTGTGGTCTACTAATGTGGAAGAATTCTATCCTGAAAGATTCATAAATAGTAATATAGACCTCAAGGGACGTGACTTCCAACTTATCCCATTTGGGTCCGGTCGAAGAGGGTGCCCTGGAATACATCTAGGTCTTACAACTGTCAAATATGTTCTAGCTCAATTATTGCATTGCTTTCACTGGGACCTTCCAAGTGGCATGTTGCCTAATGACTTGGACATGACTGAGAAGTTTGGGCTATCAATGCGGAGAGCCGAGCACTTGTATGCTGTGCCAACTTATCGCCTACTCAATTAAATATGTAATCCAATTGCAATATAATAATCTTCGAAAAAAAAAATTTACTTATTAGAAGAAGTGTGCTCCTAGCATTCAAGTTTATGCTCGACCACTAAATGTAAGGCCAAGATTTTTATTCTCATTATTGGAGTCTTCGTCTAATTATTTTCCAGGCCAAAAGAAAAGGTTCCATACTTCCCTAGGAAGAGCTGAAAACACTGGAACATCAAATCAACTCAAGTTGCCTTGAATAATATATTATTCTAACTTGTTGTTTTGGATTCAAATGTATTTTGTGCTCTTATAAATAGAATGTTATAAGCTGGGGACTTCTGCTCGCACATACAAGGTAAATTCCTAAAATAATTTGTAACATGCGCCTTTTTGAACATGGTGGCTTCAAAACGATTTCGAAGTTGAAATCAAGTCTTCAATACTGATCCTGAAATTATGTCTTCAAAACACATTTGCAATTACATTGCAAGACATGATTTCAACAATAGAATGGAAATCATATCTTAAAAATTAAAAAAAAAAATTAAAAAAACACTCATTACACTCCTAGCTAAGGGTGTTCGTGGTGTAGTTCGATGTGGTTTTGGGTTATTTTTAGCACCGCACTTTGTAGAGCGATTTGACCAAAATCATAACCGCACCGCACCTCAATTTTGCGGTCATAGGTGTGGTGCAATAAACAAGGTGCGGTTTGAACGGTTTTGGACTAATATATTTTTCAAAATTTTGGACTTTTCCTGCTTAGCTCAAAACTAATTTTTCTTTTGTTTTAGGCCAAGTTTTAAATTGTTGAGTTAGTTTTTGTTTATTTTGGGCTGGCTTTCCCTAATCACCACCTATAACCATTGATAATTATTCATTTACACCAATAGACATTCGATACAATCCATATACAAGTTGCGAGATCCAATTGCGAGGCCCTGCTGAGTGCACACTCTTGAGCTTTTTCTTCACACTCTCTCAAACACTACCCTTACATGATTCCCACCTAAATACAGGGTTTCTAAATGCTGAATTACAAGAAAATTTGGCACGGAATAAATCCAACAAAATGGTTGATTAAATTCAACCTTACACTTTCCTCACCAATTCAATTTCCAAAATGTCTCCATTAATAGTAGTCATTTTCCTGCAACTACTTCGATCCATTTGGACATTTATACACATCCTATCACGCCCGAAAATTGAGTGTAAACTCCCACCAGGTCCTCGACCTTTACTAATTATCAGTAACTTTCACATGTTGGGTAGCCTCCTATGCCGTGCCCGATGCCCTCCAAAGCTTAGCCCAAAAATACGAACCTATAATGCCATTGCGACTTGGCCATGTCCCAACTATTGTGGCCTCATCTTCCCAAGCTGTTGAGCTATTTTTAAAGACCCATGACACCGTTTTTGCTAGCCAACCTATATTCAAAGCCTCCAAGGTCATTGGAATGTCCAAAGGTATTGCTTTCACCGAGTATGGTCCATATTGGGGCAACCTTGGGGAACTAATTACGTTGCAACTTTTGAGTGCTTCAAAAATAGAGTCATTTGCACCTATGAGGTAGGAGTGTTGTAAAATAACGGAAGCTCAAATTACCAAGATTGATTGTGAAAATATTTTAGGCTTGTGAAAGATCTCCAAATTAACAATAGGAACGAAGAAAATAAATCCAAAAGAAAATAAACACAAAACACTAAGAATTACGTGGTTCGGCAATAGCCTACATCCACGAGCGACGACAAACAAATTTCACAATAACAAATTTGGGATAATACAAATTGGTGTAGACCCGTCAAAGGTTTACTAACCCCATCAGCTTCCTTCCGTCAGCTTCTTATCACGTCTATGCATTCTAGTTGTCTTATTCAAGTGTAGTTGATCTCAAGGCATAGCCATCGGCTTTGAGGTGGAACTGTCGTTTATGCCCTTATTAGCTGCCCCCTACTCCATAGCCCCGTCAGCTCTAACTGACGGATTATGGAGTTTGATTTGCAACTTTTTTATTATTTTTTATTTTCTCAGGGAAAAAGAAAGGGGTATTTATTGATGGTTCCTCGAGCAGCCATTATTAAATGCTAGTACATGTGGCACAAGCTAGTTGGCCTCGTTTTTTAACAAGAGCGTCGTTTCGTCTCCCGTGCATTTTTCGTCCTATATATATCCCACCTCCTCCCCTCATTTCTCCTATTTCATCATTGCTGGTCTTAACAGAGAGAGCTCGTCATTTTGTCAACTTCACTTCTGTCAACTTGCTGATATTGTCACCTTTGTTGCCATCATCTTACTGATCCCGTCACTTTTCAAGGATCTGTCTACTAATCCCGTAAGTCCTTTCCTCTTTTCATTCTATCTTTTATTTCCGTTTTCCTAGTTGGTCGTTACTTCTTTAGAGAGACCGCCAACTTAGGTTCTTAGAATACCTCTATCGTTTGTAGGTGAATAGATGTCTAGAGAAGTGACGAGTGAATAGTCGTCAGCCCATGAGGGTGCAGGCTTTGACGAAGTCTTCTAGTTAGGTCATAAGCCCGAGGAGGGTTTTCCTAGTCGTCAGAGAGGGAAACGTTCGCCCATTCTCCTGACGACGAAGTGGAAAGTTATGATGAGGGGAAGGTGAGGAAGAAGAGAGAGACGAGGGTGATGAGGGAGGGAGAAGGGAAAGGATGACGGGGACGAGGGTGAAGTTGACGGGGGAACCTCTGAAGGAGGAAGTTCAGAAAGCCCCGGGGATGGCCACACTCATCCATTTACTTTCCCCAAAATGTGGACTGTTAATGACTTCAAGCCGAAGATGATGGCCAACATCTTTAAGAATTTAAGGGACCGTTATCAAATTCCTGACCATATCCCAATTCGTCTCCCTGGGAAGTTTGAGAAGTGCTACTCGAGGAAGACCGTGGACGTCGGCATGTACGATGCAATGTTCGCGGCAGGACTGAGATTGCCACTGACGGCATTGCACCGTCAGTTGGCCGATTTTCTTGGATTATTTGTCAGCCAGGTTGCTCCCAATGCTTGGAGGATATTAATTGGAGCTGAGATCCTATGGGGTCGTCTTAGTGGTGGGAACCATCAGCTTTTGCTGGACGAGTTCTTTTGGTGCTATAGACCTCAGCACATCATCTCGTCCCAAGGGATATACCACTTTGCCGCATGAAAGAAAGAGCTTAGGCTTGTGTCGGATATGCCTGATTCCAATAGGAATTGGAAGGGCAGATATTTCTTTGTTCAGGGGATGGATTGGGTATGTCATCTAAAGGAATGGGTTACAATGCCCCATTGCTGCGATAATACTTGGAGTATTGCAAAGATTCAGGTTTAATGTTGTCATTTTTTTTTCTTTTACTTCTTTCTCTATTTATTTGTTAAGTATTTAACGTCATCGTTCCTCTTTTTCAGCCAATGTTCGTCCGCACATAACTAACGAGCAGGAGGCTTTTATACGTCAGTTTCTTGAGATTCCATTCGAGGAACGGAAGTGCAGGGACCTGATCACTCTTGATACTCTGCACGCCTATTGTGGTAGTCCAGAGCCGGCACCTACAGCACATAGTCTGAATAGTTACTCTCGTCGGCGTAAGTTCTTCATTTATTACCTATTTCTTTCTGTTGTTTCCTTGTCATTTGTGTTTAACTCCCATCCTTTGTCATTTACAGAAATGGAGGCAGCTAGAATGAGGGCATCGTTGAGGGCGTCAACTACTGTGCGTAAAAAGGAGGAGAAGAAGGAGAAGAGGAAGGAAGGAGTGTCCTCGTCAGCCCCTAAGGTCGTCGAGAATGGGGCACCTAAAAGGAAAACTGATGGGAAGGATGACTGTCCTTTTAAGAAAGCATCAGTCAACCCTGGGGAGAAGCACCCCAAGAAGCCGTCGCCTCCCGAGCCGAGCCAAGAAGCTAGCAAAGGCTTAATGACATCGTCGGGCCCCGTCACCCAGGGAACCCGTCATCTTCTGCATAAAGGATATGTCGTCGAGATGGTTGAATCAATCATCAGGGGGACGGACTTGGATCCTTGTGCCGTGTAGGAGACAGATGACCTGGGAACGTCAGATATTTTTGACCTCTCCAGGGTATGTTCTTCTCCTGGAAAATTTTACTTTAATGTTTATTCATCAACTTACGGTTTGTAATTCATTTTTAGGCGCTGGTGTGCATGAAGGATCTTCAAGATAGGTGAGTCACTGAGGAGGGTGTAATTAGCCGTCTTAAGAAGCGTAATGAAACCTTGACCAACGAACAGGATCAATACAAGGACACCCTCTGTACTCTCAACAAGGAGGTGACGGAGTTGAATGAGAAGTTGAAGGAAGAGACCCGTCAGTGGGAAAAGGAGCAAGAGGCCAAGGCAACCTTGGAGAAGGAGCTGACGGCTCTTTGTGGGCAGGCAGGGATGGCCAGGGCTAACACCATAACAATATTCAAGGCTTCACAGCCTTTCATTGACGCCTGTGCCGTCTACTGTGGTGACGAGTTTGAGGATTGCCTAAAGTAGGTCAAGTCCATCTACCCACACTTGGATCTATCCAAGGTCACCATAGATGACTCCCTACCGTCAACTCTTGCTAGCAACACCATCTTTGAGGAGATCAACGACTCCACCCAGTCAAAGTGGGATCCAAAAAATGATGGTGTTGTTGTTGCTCAACCTATTGTGGAGAAGCCTGTCACTCCATTGATCCCATCCACTGAAGCTCCTCAAGATGCTGAAAACCCTTCTTCTTAGGACGCCCAGGATCCTCCTTCCAAAGACGACGAAAACCTTTCAGTTTAGGACGCCCAAGACCCCTTAGTTTAGCTTTTTTTATTTTTAAGGATAATTTGTTATGTATTTCGTCCAATTTCCAGACAATATTAAGTGTCATTTAGCATGTGTATATTTTTGTAAAGATTTTACTTTATTTATGGTATATTTTTATTACTTTATATCCGTCGCTTTTAGCATGTGTGTTGATATTTATTTGTTGATATGCATATGTCCATCCATTCTTGTGCCTATATGTTAGGATGTACTTGTCCCTTAAAGGACTTGGTAAATAACTAGGATGAACCCGTCTGCTTTGGTGGACTCGTCCTCCTTTAGGCATGACAATGAACTAGTTCTATTTGAGGACCTAATAATAAATCTGTCCACTTGTGGACTTAATAATAAACTTGTCCACTTGTGGATTTGATCATTTTAAGGCATCCTCATGGGATGAACTCTTCCACTTGTGGACTCAATAATGAACTCTTCCATTTGTGGACTTAAGTAATTTCAAAGCATACTCATGGGATGAACTTATCCACTTGTGGACTCAATAATGAACTCGTCCACTTGTGGACTTAAGTAATTTCAAAGCATCCTTATGGAATGAATCTGTCCACTTGTAGACTTTATAATAAACCCGTCCACTTGTGGACTTAATAGTTTTAAGGCATCCCAATGGGATGAACTTGTCCACTTGTGGATTTTAATAATTTTAAGGCATTCCAATGGGATGGACCCATCCACTTGTGGACTTAATAATTTTAAGGCATCCCAATGGGATGAACTCGTCCACTTGTGTACTTTGTATTAAACCCGTCCACTTGTGGACTTAATAATTTTAAGGCATCCCAATGGGATGAACTCGTCCACTTGCAGACTTAATAATGAACCCATCCACTTGTGGACTTGGTTACAAAAGTAGTTTTGTAGTGACAAATATATACACAGGTCATATCTAAATAACTCCTCTTATTATGGTGGAGATGTCAATTCGTGCCATCTTTGGTACAAAGCCCATCAACTGGACGTTCTAAACCATTCTAGTGTAAGTCTTACGAGCCTTTTACGACGAGCCAAAGGCCGCTGTGCCTCCCACAATCATTCTTATGTCTCCTACAGGCAGCTTAGGACGCTCGTTCTCTTGTCAGGCAACCTACTCTTGTGGTGGGTCCATTCTTTCCTTGCTGACGAATCTCTGCAACTTTCCTTGTCCGATAAGAGCTTCTATTTGTTGCTTCAAGTCGTAGCAATCGGATGTGTCATGGATGTGATCACAGTGAAAGCAGCAATACTTGTCTCTGGACCTCTTATTGGGGTTTCCCTTTAGCTTGCCTGGAAATGTTAGGACTCTTTCGTCCTTGATCTGCATCAAGACTTGGTCGATCGGGGTAGTCAGCGGGGTGAAGCTTGTGAACCTCCCTGTAGGGGGTTTGGAGCACCTATCCTCCCACCGGTCTCCAGTACTTTCATCCCCTGTCCTGTCGTGCCTCCTCCTATCTTTCTCTCTTTTTAGGCTTCTCTTCTAGGGCCAGCAGTGCTTCTTCCATGGTCATTTACTTAGTAGCCCTGTAAAGTACATCCGACATGGTTTTTGGGTCGTTCTTGTATAAAGAAAATAGAAACTTACCCTTTTGTAACCTATTCGTGAATGCAACCACGAGTATCTTGTCGTCAGCTTCATCGATCGAGAGGGCCTCTTTGTTAAAATGGGTTATGTAAGACCTCTGCGTCTCATCCTCTAGCTGCTTAATGTTCATTAGGCACACAGTGGACTTCTTATACCTGTGCCCTTCGATAAAGTGTGAGGCAAACTAGGCACTTTGTTAGTCGGGGACCATGCGAGGCAACTGGACCTCTTCGCTATGGTGGCATGGTCAGTTTGGTGTCGAAGGAATAAATTGTGGTGCAATAAACCAAGTTTGCCGCTTGGAAAAATTCTGGAATCAACTGGCTCACTCCTGACTGAGTTTCAGAAACACAATAGGTCTAGTGCTCGAGGTACAAAGCAAAGAAGTATAAAATGGAAACCTCCAGCAGCTGCGGTGTTAAAGACTAACTTTTATGTGGCAATGTTTGTAGACTCTGATCAATCTGGAATTGGAGTTGTAATCCGAAATGAGTCGGGACAGGTCATGGCAGCGTTGTCCGAGCAAGGCAAGCGAGGAAGATCATGTGGAGCACCAGTAGCAAGACTAGCCTAGCATAAGAGTTTTATTTGAATATCAAACAATGCAAGAATGAATGAAAGAAAATGAAGAAAGAATGAACACATTCCTCGACAGCAAGGGAGGGCATGAGGCGAGTATCGTTGAACTCCTTGTAGTCCAATTCCTATGACATCCGCTTAGTGAAAGGAATGCAATGCGTCCACAAATCGTACTCAGCATTCGTCATGGAATGTAGGGCAAGCATGAACTCTGGTGGATCCATAGGGACTTGCGGATCATCTGTACCCACCAACTGACACCATACCCTCTCCGCCAGCCTCAGTCCAGCAACCTCAAGAGGCTGGGTAGTCTTAGAAGCAATCAAGGCAAACGTCTCCAAATCTGGGCCCACAACAGGAGGACGGCCAGCCCATGGACTCCATACGACCTATGACAACATAGGGTTAGAATAAAAGCACTAAGAAACATGCAAAGAAGAGAGGTAACAATGACCATGGATTTTCAACTTACATCTTCGAAAGAGAGCCCATTAAGATGAGCCCTAATCGAAGGAAAGCTCTCTAAGTCCACATTCGCTCCCTGAGTAATAAGACTGTATTACACGGCCCAACACTGAAAATGCAAGCACTAGTACAATTTACAAGGTATAAGTATAAACAGTTTGCAAGATGCATGCACAGGTATAGTTCACAAGAGTATGAAATACAGTTTTGGCCTAAATGACATGTGAATGGACATGATTGCAATACATAAGCTACAAAGTAGAAAAGGTAGAGGAACCAACCACGAGGAGCTTCTAAGGCCCCACAAGCTTATACAAGGTCCCTCGATTGAGCATGTCCAAGGAAGAGTATAGATAGACAAGACACGCCTACCCCTAGTTCACCTCTCGAGCTCCCCTAAAATCACGGAAGGGAGCCAACCACCTCAGAGATAAAGTCTGCCCACCATTGGCAAATAGATAAGCCCCTAAAAGGTACAGAAGGAAGGCCCTAGCCATCTTGGCGCAATCCTTAGCCATCACCTAAGGGAGAGATATGTAGTCCTTCTCGATGTCAAAATAGCGAATGGTCTCAAAAGGGGACCTCCTCCCGAGCAAATCCCTTGTCAAGCAAGTGCTTAACTCTCGCTCCAAGTTGATAATTGCCCCATCAAATCTGAGGCTAGTTATATGGTGGAAGTCGTGGGGAGTCACTATTAGCTCCCTGTCAGCTATGTGGAAGGTGTAGGTAGTGTCCCACTACCTCTTGGACAAAGTTTGCACTAGTATGGCACTAGCAGACCTCTCATGCAACAGATTGATAACGGGCTCGAAACCTGCATCACAGACATGGGCCTTGGTCTCTTCGGTCAGGAGCCAGAACCACGCCACCACACGGCTAGGGCTCATCCTACAAGAAAAAGGGTCTAGAATCTGCAAAAAAAATAAAAATAAAAATAAAATGATGTTAGATTCATAATGAGATGAAAAATGATGTTGCGATCACATTTAGATGCAAAAATGATAAAGAAAGGCATTAAATTTTCAATTGGATGAGAAACAGATGAAAAAAGGAGTTTAAATAGTCAAGTTGGGGTTTTTGCCTAGCGATGTGTGCACGCAAGCTCAAACTTGTGTACACAGGTACTATGCACACATACACAGGTTGGAGCATGTGTATGCATGAACTCAAGAACAGACACGTTCTCGCATGAACAAGCCCGCATACGTATGAAGCCTGGCCATGTATGCATGAACCAAGCCACGCATACAAGCCTGAGTTCACGTATGCATGAACCTAGATAGAGAGTCGTTCTTCAACATTTTCAAGCACGTCTTGATCAAAACTCATCCAAAGCATGTTCCTACCCCTCCTAAGGTGTGAGGTTTTCATCTAAACCTATCCCACATCAAAACCCAAGCATTTACAAGCCTAAATATAGATTAAAACAAAAGATCAAAGGAAAAGACATAAATGTGAAAAGAGTTTGAAAAACTTACCAATCTAGTCCAAGCACCCTCCAAGGTGTGATCCTGTGGCATGTAGGTTAGTGGAGGAGAGTCATTCAGCCTCATTGCTTTACTCCAACGTGTGAGAGTGAATGCCTCACTAGAGAGAACGTAAGAACTCTTTTTGGACTTGGGTGCCATTGATGAAGATGAGAGAGTTTGGAAGAAGAAGAAAGTGCAAATTAGAAAATTTTAGAGAGGAAGATCATTTTGTGAGAAGGAGTGAGAGAGAAAATGGAAGTTAGAAAGCTAGAGAGAATATGAAGATATGAGAGTGATAAAGAGAATGAAAAAGAAAAAGAAACAGTTGGTAATTGTTGAAGAAAATTTGAAGAGGTGGGAAGGCACTTGTTGGCAAAACTACATGTAGTTCCGGCCTTCCCACTAAACTACGTGTAGTTTAGTAAAAAAAAAAAAAATCAAAATATCCTCAGTGGTATCCTACATTAAGAACTTTTTTGATGGATAGGTAGTTTTTTCTTGTTGCTTTTGCAAATACGATTAGATCTTTGGCAAAGAATAGGTGTGAGAAGGAAGGGCCTTCCCTGGAGGTTTTCACGCCAGACTAGTTACCAAGAGTGACTTTTGACTGGATGAGCCAGGCTAAATACTCCATGCAAAGGATGAAAATGTACTGTGAGAAGGGGTCCCTCTGCCATATGCCTCTTGAAGGAAGGAATGGATTGAGCTTTTCTCCATTAAATAGGACAGAAAGGTTGGATGAGGAGATACAAGACATGGTAAGATCGATCTAGTCTTTTGGGAATTTAAACCAGTTGAGCACGTGGTAAATAAAACCCCATTCGTGTCTATCAAAAGCTTTTTCGAGGTTGATCTTGAGTGCCATGAAGCCTTGCTTGCTTTTGGAGATGGTCATAGTATGTATGATCTCCTGGGTTAGAATAACATTATCGTTAGCTTTCCTTCCAAGTGTGAAGCTGGCTTGGTATGGATGGATGAGGCCGGGAAGGAATGGTTTGAGTCTTCGGAAGAGAAGTTTTGTTATCATTTTGTATAGGGTGTTACACAGTCCAATCAGGCGGAGTTGGTGCATCATTTACAATTTGTCCATTTTGGGGATAAGGCAAATGAGGGTTAAGTTGAGATTCTCAGGATTTTTCATAGACCAAAAGATGTCTTTAACGTAGGAGATGATAGAGGGGCCCATGATGTTCTAGAACCTTTGGAAGAAGATTGGACGAAAGCCTTCATGGCTTGGCGCTTTGTATGGTTTAAAGGAGAAGATCGTGTTTTTAATATCGAGGTTAGTCACCGTAGCATTGAGGACGTTATGAGTATCGACCTCAAGGGATGTGAAGTTGTCAAAGGAATGCGAGAGTAGAGGGATGCTAACCATGTTGAAAGTGTACAAGGTAGTGAAGTGAATGGAGATTATGGACTTGATCTCAGGTAGGAAGTGTGTCCAGTTTTTGACCAAGTCCTTGAGGCACTAGATTTTGTTGTGTTGTCTTCGGTAGATGGTTGTGAGGTGGAAGAAGTTTGTGTTTCTGTTGCCGAGAAGCATCCACTCGATGTGAGATTTTAAAGCCCAAAACTCTTCCTTAAGCCAAAGTATATGCTGGTATTTGGTTTCGAGGTCCTTTTCGAGGCATTCGAGGAAGGTGTTCTGGTTGTGGCAGAGAGATTTTGAATATCGTTAAACTGTGCAAGTAATCTTTTTTTCCTGTGAAAGATATTCCTAAAGTTGTTAGCATTCCAGGATTTAACACAGTGAGTGAAGTCCTCCATGGCCGAGGTTATGCTATGAGGGTGGTTGTTCCATAAAGTGTGGATGATGGTTGGGAAGGAAGAGTCGTTGAACTAGGAGGATAGGGTGGTGGTTGGAAGAGGTTATAGGGAGGTGTCGAACATTGGATTCACTGAAAAGGAGTTTCCATTGTGGATTGGAGAGAACTCTATCTAGATGCTTCATCACTAAGCCGTTATCTCTTTTGTTGGTCCATGTGAATCTAGGACCATTGAAGCCCAAGTCAAGCAAATTACAATTATTTAGAAAATCGTTGAAAATGTACATTTATTTGCAGTTAGGCAGTGAGCTACTAAGACCTTCGTGATGGGTGAGAATCTCGTTAGAATCGCTAACAAGCGCCCAAGGAAGTGAATGGGTGTTGGTAAAAGAGGTAAGATCATCCCAGAGATTGATACAGGAGTTTAGATTGGGGCTAGCTTATATAGTAGTAAAAAACTAGTTAGAGGAGGGGTTTGAAGCACTTACCTGCACAAAAGCATGGATTGCTTTGTTTCGTCACCGACAGGATTTCTAAGTTAGTGTCTCTTTCTTTCTATAGGACCCATATGCCTCCCCTGAGTCCTACGACATCAAATCAACAAACATTGTCAAAGCCGAGAGAGGAGCTAATGTCCTTAGCTCTTTGATTGGAGATACAAGTTTCCATGATAACAGTAATGGCGGGGCGGTGGGAGCGAACAAGGTCAACGAAGCTTCTACAAAAGTAAGGGTTTCTCGCTTCCCTATAGTTCCAAATGAGAATCTTCATTAGGATTGAGTTGAAGGGGTTGGTCACGTGGGCTATTCCGGACCTCCAGATTAGCAAAGGTGGGATCAACAAGGTTTGAGATTGTGGGATTAGGATGGTTCTGTAGGATGCTTGTGGGGTTTGGATGAGGTCTAGAGATAACTTGAAGCAGGTGACTTGATGTTGAATAATGTAGAGAGTTCTCAATTCCTGTTCCCCCATGCATGTAAGGTGCAATGTGGTATTCGCTAGAGAGATGAAAGTTGGTGGGCTTCCTAGGACTCTGGCAACGCTCTGCTTGGAAATCCTCTGCATGTTTCTCCGAAGATTGGCTCTTATGGGGGCAGTATGAGGTTCTATCCAGTGAGTTGGGTTGTTGTGGGGAAGGGAATCGCTGGTGAGATGAATGCCATGTCTCTGGATATCGGAATTATCTCACGACCAAATGGAGTATTTGGAGGGAGAGTGTGAGCTTGGGCTCTTAGGGTACGTTCCATCTCTTCCTCTATGTGGCTCTAGAAGTTGTTCTGGCAGGCCTATATCCATTGGAGCAAGTGGTTCCCAAGAGGCCTTAGATGGTTTTGGGATAGGAGCGCCCAGTTGTTTAGGGTGTTTGGGTTGAAAAACGTGGATTCTTGGGGCATAGACAAGTGTGGGGGGGTTCAAGCTGACCTGTTGGTTTCTCAACGGTTCTCCATGGTGGGATATTTGTGATTATGATGATTGCCAAGAAGAAGAAGCTTTTGAAGAAAATCATTCAAGAAGAAAGAAAACGTTTTCCCAGCAAATACTTAAAGAAAGATATGAAGCAGGAGATCCAGAAGTTTATCTTCTTAGGGAACCCTCTGGAAAATTTGATTATTATGTTCTTTATCCTAGAACTAGAAAGCAAAAATCCCCTCCTTCCCCACCATGTGCAGAAAATCATAATCAAAATCTGAAACCTCCATTGATTCCATACTACCAGAAAGTCCTTCCCCAAATATCAAAATACCAATCTTTTTCTACCATCCAAACTCAAACACAGAACCCTTTACCTTGTTATATGTTTGACCATACTTCAACTTCCTACTCAAAGAATTTTCCTCCTCTTGAAAGTTTTGATCATCCCCAAACCAACACAAAACATGTTTAAAAAATCAAAATTCCTGTTGGAAACAATCCAAATGGAACCAAAAGACAAGTTTCTTTGGCAGAAGCAGCTTTAAACCGGCAAGCAGAGAATGTTGTGGCACAAAACCAAGTCCTTTCGAAGATTCTTGATAATCAACAAAAGATGGCTGAGGTAGTTACTCATACCTTCTCATCCTCAAATTCTCGTATTGAAGATTTGAAGATGAAAATCAGGACGATTGAACAAGAATTAGCAACAGTAGCTTCTACAGTCAAAGACTTATCTGTCTCTTTTCCTCTTATTGGGCAAAAAGAACAAGAAAGGAAACAATTGTTGCTACAACTTCAATCCATGGAAGGATCACAGAAAGAAGTCATTTAGACTCCTCCGATACATGTTCATATGCCTTTTCAACCTCGACAATCATTATATAAAGACTTGTCTATACCTTCGACCTTTCCATTTTCACCAACTTCTCCCTATCAAAACCTCCAACCATTAGCCATAACACATCCTGACCATAACTCTTTTAAACCAAGTGGAATTTTTCCAACCATAACATATTCAATTCCACCTCAACCAGAGCCCCAAGCTAGCCCACAAAATGAACCTTCTCCTATAAAGAAAGATAAAGAACCATTATACCAACCCCTAGATCCAACTATTGGTGCTTCTTCAAGACCTCCTGATATGAATATGTTGACTGTGGATCCCGACCCTCCAAATCCAATTTCATCATTTCTTAAAACCCTCACTCTTGAAGACCTAAGAGAACCTTTTGTGCTCCCAATAATTGTTGACACAAACCTAGACTTGTCTGATCTTGGTCTAGAAGAAGTGTTTATGGCGAATAATGAACCAAAGGTAGAAGAATAGGATGATGTTTTTCGCCCTAAAAAGCCTCCACCTCCACCACCACCAATCTTTCCTCCACCACCCTTTATTCCAAAATATCAAACAAGGTTGACCTATTCACCAACCACAGACTCAAGACATTTGTTCACTCTCGATAATGTTCCTCCTTCCAGATGGCATGGTGAGTTCTTTAACATGTATTCTTGGTGCATAGTTGAACTCCAAGCTCCAAATGCCACTGTTTCCTAGATTATTGCCAAATTTGTTGCAAGGATCATGGGAAGATTACGAGAATGGTGGATCAATCTAGGAGAATATAGGCAAAGATAGGCAGCTTAATGCAACACATTAGAAGACTTCTTCATGATTGTCCATAATGAATTTCTTGGCTCGGTGACCCATCATACGGAAGTAGCACGAGAAGAATTCTTGTTGATGAAATGTTGTTCATTTGAAAGGAAAGATTTGGAGAAACATTTTGACAGAATGTCAAGGAGATACTACTCTTTTAATGGTATGGATGATGTTAATGCCAGGCATACCTTTCTTAACTCCCTCCTAGAACCATTGGGAGATGAAACACTCCTCATAATGAATCTCCAAAAAATAACTCTGCAGCAAGCTTCCTTGGGAGAAATTTATCAGCATGTGCTTATTGCCCTAGAAAAACTTTGCAACCAGAGAAAATTTCTTTCAGAGATTGACAAGATTCATAGCAAACTCAAGGACAATTGTAAAAGGAAAGATTTGCAGATAAAATGTTATGAGAAAAATTGTGCCTGTCCAACAAAAAGAAGAGATCATTTCAAGAAATATTCTTCGAAGAAAAGACATTATCTAGGTCACAAGAAAAGATCCTTAAGGAAGAAAAAATGGAAGTTTCTTTGAAGAAAGCAGTTTAAAGGAAAAACTTCAAAAGTCAGTTTTATATGCAAAAGACCAGGACATTTTGCAAAAAATTGCCCAAAAAAGGAGAAAGGGGCAAAACTTCTTAAGCAAGCCCAGATCAATGTAGATAATATTCCTTTTTCAGATGTAGAATCACTCTTTTCACTAGACGATGATTACTCTCCTCAAGCTTTGGTAGTTATGGCCTATTCCACTTCAGAGGAAGATTCAGATCCAGACAATGATGATGATTCAGAACTAGAAATCTAAACCATCTATACATCCCAGCCTACTACAACCCCTTTAACCAACCCCACTCCTATAGCCCAAGTACATATCCTCCTTGACACCTACTCCAGACCCATCCCAATGATAGCCTTGTTTGATACAGGAGCAACAGCAATAATCCTCCATCCAAAAGATTTACCTGTAGAATTTTGGTTACCCCATAATCAGATGTTCCGAGCGGCAAATGGAGAAACATTCCTTATCACCCTGAAAAGTAAGCCTCTTTTCATCAGAATCTTTCCAACCCTTACCATTAAACACTAAGTCCTTAGATCCCCTCTTACAGGCAGAGACCTTCTCATAGGATTTGATCTCCTTCATCAAATACCTAGTCTCAAATGGTCTTTAAAATGATTTTTGCACAAACAACACCTTCTCACCTAGACCCAAGTACCCCATTTATTTACAGTTGACCCTTTTGACTCTTTGAGACTCTAGATTATCAATGACTGTTGTGCAAATATCCATTCTGAATTGCTCCTTAAAAATCCAAATCCTTTGTGGAAAAACTCAAAAAATTTCATATACCTTCCCTTTAAGAAGAATGAAGATGTCAATCCCACAAAAGCCAGTCACAGAGGAACGAATCCAGACCATTTAGCCTTGGCCAAGTAGCAGCTATCTACCTTCCTATCGGAAGGCCTCATTGAACCTACAACCTCTCCATGGGCATGTGAAGCTTTTTATGTCAATAAACATGCTGAGTAAGTTCAAGGAAAACTCAGATTGGTAATCAATTACTAGGACCTTAACCATTTCCTTGCAAATGATAAATTTCCCTTGCCAAACAAGAGTGCTCTCTTTCAGCATCTTTCAAATGCAAAAGTATTCTCAAAGTTTGATATCAAAGCAGGATTTTGGCAATTAGGAATCCATCTAGAAGAAAGATACATGACAACATTTTGCATCCCAAACCACCATTACCAATGGACTGTTATGCCATTTGGTCTAAAAAATGCTCCATCTCAATTTCAAAAAGCAATAGTAATGTTGTTCCAGCCATTCTGGACCAATGCATTAATTTATGTAGATGATATCCTCTTGTTCTCAAAAGATGAAGAATCCCATGAAAAGTTGCTCATTGAATTTTATAATTTAGTGAAATCTCAAGGAATAATGCTCTCAGAAAAGAAAATGGTCATCGGACAGTCTTCTATAGATTTTTTGGGAGTAAACATCTCAAATGGAAAGTATACTTTGCAGCCTCACATAGCTGTCTCTCTTGGTGAATTTCCAGATAAGCATACAAGTACCAAACAAATACAATAGTTCCTTAGAATTGTTAATTACATGTCAGATTTCATCCCAAAAATCTCTAAATACAGGAATTGTTTAGCTCAATTGCTAAAGAAATCTCCTCCAGAATGGAATTCTGTTCATACTGAAGTAGTTCAACAATTGAAAAAAATTAGCAGAAAAGCTTCCTCCTTTACAGATTCCAAGACCAGGCAAACGAATATTGCAGATAGATGCAAGTAATGAATATTGGGCGACAGCTCTTTTTGAAGAAGTAGATGGCAAAAAACGTATTTGTGGATATAAAAGTGGTTCATTCAAGCCTTCAGAACTTCATTACCACTCCACTTTCAAGGAAATTCTTGCAGTCAAACATGAGATTGAAAATTTCCAATTTCATCTCCTTAGGCATAATTTTCTGGTTGAAATGGATATGTCCTCCTTTCCCAAGATGCTCCTGTAAGGTTGAATTTAATCAACCATGTGTTGGCTTTATTCCGTGACAAATTTGCTTATAATACAGCACTTAGAAACCCTGTATTTAGGTGGGAATCATGTAAGGGTAGTGTGTGAGAGAGTGTGAAGAAATGCTCAAGACAGTGCAGTGAAGCAGAGACTCGCGGCTAGGACTCACGGGAGGCTCGCAGCTTGCAAGCCGCCAAAAGTTGCACATGCACAGAGCATGCAGGGGAGCTGAACAGTCATGCCACCTGGAGCACTACAAGACAAAAATCCAGACTGGTCATTAAGTTAGCTCGCGGCTTGAACTCGCGACTCAGTCAAGTCGTGAGGTCAAGTCGCCAGCCAGCTCTGTTTTTGAAAAAACTGACTCTTCGCATTCCATTCTCACACCAGTATAAATACCCCTCATTCCCACAAAATTTGTGTGGCTATTCAGAAAGAAAAACCCTAAGAGAGGTTTCTAAAAAACACCCACCTAATTAGGGAGAGCTACTCATTCTTAGAGAGAAATCTTTGTAGTCTCTTCTCATTCCCTCTCTCATTGTCATACCTATTGAGAGGAGATTTCTATCCAAACACTACCCACACCCATTTAGAGTGTTGAGTGTTTTTGGAGCTTTGGGAAGCATTGGAAGATGCCAAGGATGGCGGATGCTATGGATTATAGCGGAATCCGGTAAGCTAGAAAAGAAAAAGGTTCGACGCAACCTCGTTGGAGCAAGAAGCTTGGAGGGCTTAGGTACATCGGGTAGATTAGGCTTGGAGGGTCTATTGCTGTTCATGTATCCCAACTACATTTTCTAGTGGATTATTGACCGCTTGGAGGGCGGCGGAGAGGTTTTACGCCGAGGGCTTCGGTTTCCTCTTCGATAACACATCGTGTGTTGTCCTTGTGTTTGCATCTCTCTTCCCTTTATCTTTGCCTTTTATTTTCTGCTGTGGATGTGATTTATAATTGGCTTAGATTGATTTCCAATTCTGTTTATAGCTTATGTTCATTTTTCGCACACTTGTTGTTTGTCATAAAGCTTGAATTGGTTAAGTTGTAATTTGGGGGGTCTAAACGTTCAAAGTGTTTATACACATTTTTGAACTCTCAACTCCAGTTCAAAAGAAAAATGCTTCCACATCCTCAATTACTCAGATGGTCAAATTGGTTTTCACAATGGTCTTTTCAAGTCAAGCATATTAAAGGGAAAGATAACCTTATCACTGATTACCTTTATAGAAAACCTTCAATTTTCAATACCACAATGATTCCCCCACCCCTATGTGTATACCCTATTACAGATCCATCCTCATCCTCAAACCCTTCCTCTGTAGACCCTGATGACATCCTTAAAAATGATAGAAAACCTTCCCTTAGAAATAAAAGACCAAATAAAGACCTTGACCCTAGAAGTCCGATCTAAAAGAATCATTAGAGTTCTCTATAATTACCTTAAAGACCACCACAAACTCTTTCTTGCTATTTTTTCTGATATAGACCAACCATGGAAAACCCCTTTTGCCTTTTGGATAACCCAATGGACTGTTGCACATTATCTCTAAATGTGGTATTTACTCAATGAGTATTACCTACGTCTTCATTTTAAGCCAGAGTTTTACAGATATATTTTCCCACGTGGAAATAGATATTTTCACAAATTCTGGTTTGAGCTTTTGAAAAATGATGCTCATGAAGGAGAATGGATAGATTATCCCAAAGTAGAACATCCAAGATTTGGTTGTAAAATTACTTCAGCATGTCTTGTTGCTAAACTCAATTCCAAAAATGATGCCCGTATAGAAAAAATCTTTCACCCTACAGAGATACATTGGGTCACTAATCCAGATGATACTCTCCACACACATATGGACACCTCTTGGGTATCCTGTTATCATGCTCTCACAATGACAGAATCCCTTAATAAGGGAACCTTATCCGAAATAGTACCAATTGATCCAGAAGTTTGTAGACAACAGTGGCCACATGAAGATCATTGAGAAATGCCTAATCCTCTTAATCCTCTTATAGGATATGATGATCCTTATCATCACAACCATGACCCAGATGTGGATGTCGATGAAGAATGGTTTCAAGGAAGAATTGGATGGGACTAGACCTCTCTAACACTTAAAAAAAAAAAATGTCCCAGAAACTTCTCCAGACGTGTCATCCTTGTCTTCAGCAGTCAGACTTCTTTAATCCTTGGCAGAAGCATAGTTGGATAAGGATAACCATGCAAACAAGCCTTCTCATCCAGATTGACATCTTACAAGGGCTTTCTTTTCTCTCTTTTGCCTAAATCAAAGTTATAAGAGTCCTATTTACAAGCAATATCTTACAGAAATAATTTACATTCAGAAGATGATAAGCTACTCCAAAGGTCTGTAGGGGCTGGGACAATTTTGACAAATGTCTGGAGTAGTAGGGGCCATGACTGACAGTTCTTGGAACTGGTTGGCAATCACCTGTCCTTCAAATTGGGTAATTATTAGTTACTCCCGAAATACCTTAAATGCGTACTCCTTCCTCTTACATAACTATAGGTTTCTTTAATTAAATTTATGGTGGGACTTACAATTTATGTGAGAGGGAGAGTATGCGTTTATGGTACTCCCGGAGTATTTCTAAAGTACCATAAATGCGTACTTCCTCCTCGTACATAATTGTAAGTCTCACTAATTAAATCTATGGTGGGACCTACAATTCATTTGAGAGGGAGAATACACATTTATTGAAGCCTCAAATATTTGACTATTCTAATAAAAGAAAATCCCAAAAAAACACAAAAAATGGTACCAAAAAAAACCCAAAAATAAAAACTCCATTGGCCTATTGCTCAACCCATAGCAAGTCACAAAACTCATAGCCACAACCCCCAAAATCAATCACCATCTCCACCATAGCCGAAAATCCCAAAATCAACTACCACCTCCAAACCCACCAGAGATGGAGAGATAGAGAAATAGGAGAGAGAAGAGAGAAAGAAAGAAAATAGAAAAGAGAGAGAGAGGTGAGTGAACAAACCAAAGAGTGAAAGAAAAAAAGAGGAAAAGGAAAAAAGTAAGTGATAAAAATATTATTTTATTTGATATTAGAATAAACAACTAATATTTGTTTTCACTTGTGAGTTACAGGGGACTGTGAACACTCTAAAGCTACTTAACTACAATGTGCAGTCGAAAAATCAAATTACTTCTTAGAGCATTCGTAATGGACAATTGTATCCTATCCTATTTTACCATCTCAAAAAACAATTTTATCAATTATATCATACCATTTTATAACACACTCAACATCCCAATTTTTATTTTTATATTCTACTCATTAAAATAATATATATTACCCACTAAAATAATATAATATAATTTGCAATTCTGGCATTTTACAACTCCGTTGCCAACACCTTTTTGTGCCTTGATTGAACTTTTCCCCTACATTTCCCATTTGCAATTGCCAATGGGACTGCTCTTAGTGCTGTATCAAAGTGAATAGATATTTATGTATTTGATGATAGCTTTAATTATATATAATAATTTTATTATTATGTAATATATTATTATGTATAAGAATAGTGTGGCTGAGTTTACATAAGAATAATATAGAGCGCAAATTACAAATTATCTAGGTGCTGTTTGATCAAAATTTAAGTTGCCTACTTGTAATTTAAAATTTGACATTAAGGGTCCATTTGGGACCTGCTTATTTTGCTTTTGCTGAAACTGAAAACTTTTTGCTGAAACTAAAAGTACTATAGATAAAAGTATAAATTAGTTGAAATAGTACAGTGGAACTTATGAATAGTACTAAAAAGTGTAGTGAGACTCATGAATAGTAGCAAAAATAAGCTGAATAATAAAATAAGCTGAATTTTTAAGCTAAGCCAACGCACACTAAGTGTTTGTTTGGAATCTGGTTATTTCACTGAAATTGAAAACCTTTTAATGAAAGTACTATAGATAAAGGTAAAAAATAGCTAAAATAGTACATTGGAACCCATGAATAGTACCAAAAAATGCAGTGGGGCCCATGAATAGTGGCAAAAATAAGTTGAATAGTAAAATAAGCTAGCTTTTTAAGCTGAAACTAAACGCACACTTTATCTACCTAAGATTCGACCAAAATTTAAGTTGCATACCTGTGGTTTAAAATCTCATAATGCAAGTCTTTTGGATTCTTTTTTATCTTATTTAATATTATGTTTTTATGTTTTTGTGTTTTTGGAAGAGAGAAACATAAAAGTATAGCAAAATTACATATTTAACCTTATTTTTAACAGATGTGGGTTACGGAACTCTAACGCTCTATTTGTTTTGATGGGAAACCTTTTGTAAAGATAGCTTTTTGTGTTTTCTAGTAGTTAGTAGTATTAAAATAAATAAATTAAAGGAGAACTATCTTTGGTCAACAGAAAAAGTATGGCTTATTTTTAAAGATTGGTTTCCATTAATATTTTTTGGAAAGCAACTCTATCTCACAACAAGCTAAATAAGGGAAGTTAAAAGATTGTTTTTCAACTCATTTAAGGTAATTATCAAATATAGGAAAATGAAATAATTTTACGGAAAATACTTTTTAGAAAATGACTCATTTTCTAGAAAATATTTTTGCCTAAACAAATAGATCGTAATTAAGCTAACCTTAGGTGGGTAAAGTGTTAAATTTCAAACTACAGGTATGCAACTTAAATTTCAACATAACTACAGATGGGTAAGTTGTAATTTGCCCTAATATATAATAAGATATATGGGTTTAACTTGTTGCACACAAACTGTTTTACACTGTTTTACACATTTGGATAATTATGCACACATGATTTGTAATTGATGTATATTTTAAGAGAAAAAATATTCACAATTTGGAAACTACTACTCTGAAAGTTCAAAAACGTGTATAAACACCCTTGAACGTTTAGACCCCCAAATTACAACTTAACCAATTCAAGCAATATGTCAAACAATAAGTGTGCGGAAACTAAGCAATAATATGGAATTGGTTAAAAACTATCTAAGCCAAAACAAAACACAATCCACAGTAGATAATAAAAGGCAAAGATAGAGAGGAAGGAAGATGCAAACACAAAGACAACACGCGATGTGTTATCGAAGAGGAAACCGAAGCCCTCGGTGTAAAACCTCTCCGCCGCCCTCCAAGCGGTAAACAATCCACTAGAAAATACAGTTGGGATACATGGACAACAATAGACCCTCCAAGCCTAATCTACCCAGTGCACCTAAGCCCTCCAAGCTTCTTGCTCCAACGAGGTTGCGCGGAACCTTTTTCTTTTCTAACTTCCCGGATTCCGCTACTAGACCGTAGCATCAACCAATGAAGATTGGTTCCTTCCTAACTGCTTCCCAGAAATCCAAACAGCTGTCTCACAGTAATGATAATGGTGAGAATCAGGTTTGGTATAATGCCTCTCAAGGATTTGACAATGGAGAGGAAGAGAGTTGAGGAATTTGAAGAGACTCTAATGTATAGATTGTGGGTGAATCAATCTTGTTTTTCTTTAGGGTTTCTCTCTCAAAATTCTCTCTGGAAGCTCTCTCACAATCGTGGTTAAAAGGAGTATTTATACTGGAGTGGGAGAGGAATGTGAAACGTCAGGTTTTACAAAACAGGGGTGGCTCGCGGCTTGACCTCGCGGCTTGACTAAGTCGCGAGATCCAGTCGCGAGATAACCGTATGGCCAGTTGTCCTGTTTTGTCCTGTAGTGCTCCAGCTTGCATGACTGTTCACCTTCCAGCATGCTTGGCACGTGTGCTGCGTCTAGCGGCTTGAAGTCGCGAGTCACCCGCGAGGCCCAGCCGCGAGTCTCTGTTTTCTTGCACACTCTTGAGCATTCTTCACTCTATCTCACTCACTACCCTTACATCAAACCCACCTAAATACAGGGTTACTAAATGCTGAATTACAAGCAAATTTGGCACTGAATAAAGCCAATTAGATGGTTGAATAAACTCAACCTTACAATCTCCCCCTTTGGCTATTCCGTGACAAAACCCTAAAACAGACTCTAGACTTAACATGTGAGTTGGGAACAGTTGAACAAAACTCACTCACACCTAACTCTAGAAGCTGTGAAGCACTTGAATCATATGAACATAATACTCCTGAAACACAACAATACACCATGATCATTGTAAGCAGAAAATCATAAAATGCATATGAAACAGGCAATATGTGATCAAGCAAAGATGGAGTTAAGAAACAAACCATGGCTTGATGAACCAAGTGAACACCACAAGGTAGTGATCACAGTGCTCATTCACACTTGGAATGAACACAAGGACATACAAGTTAACAAGCACAAGGCAAGACATTTGTATGTTCAACACTCAACCAATGCATAATACACAAGGTATATGCATCTAGGAACAATCCTACAAGGGCACAAGAGTGACAGTACATAAACCAAAATGCAAGACATATAGATTAAAGTACTGATTTCAACATAGCATAAAGGCTGCAATAAGCAAGGTACAAACCATAAAGCCTACAAACTATGCATAAAACATTAACCCTAAAAGCTTACAAAAGCACATGGGTACAAACCACAAAACATCCTGAACAACATCATCAAAATATATTAAAGTTTAAACCAAGAGTATAGGTTAAGAGTTAAAAACAACTATACATTAAACCCTTAAAAACACAAAATACCCAACACATAAGCATATATAAACAAAGTTTCTGATCTTGACAACTTTGACAACTCCCCCTCAACACATTACTCCCCCTTAAGAGCTGCTTTTCTGCTTCTCAATCATAATGTCATTATCAACCAGAAAGAAACATCTCCCCCTTTTTGACCGGAATGGCCAAAGGGTCACTGTTCAGGCTGGGTGGTGAAGCTGTCAAGTTTTGCAGACAAAACATCAATCTGGTCCTGCATGGCTCTCATCCTCTCTGAGTGCTCAGTCTGGACTTCTCTGATCCCATCAAGTCGTTCCAGAATGATTTGGAAAGCATCTGGAGGTGTATCTGAAGAAGTTGATGCTCTAGACCTTTTGCCACTCCTCCTGGGTGTTGAGGTTGATGCATGCCCTGCTGCCTCTGCTTCAGTCTCCATTGGGACACCCTCTCCTTCATCACCTTCATCTTCTTCTCCTGGAAGCCTAACACTTATCCTTTTGCAGGTAAGCTTGTTAATTGCAGAGGTTGTGGACATGGGACTGATGTCTTGAGGGATTGAACACCCTTCCTTCTAAAAATCCTCATTAGCAAACTGGGAAAGATCAATTTTGGCCTAGAGGTTGTTCTTGTCTCATCCACAATGGTGTCATATATGTGGGAACTTATGTCAATGAAATTCTTTTCTTTGAGATCCATCAGAAAAATTGCTCTAGCACAGTTGATTGTAGTCAACTTCTTTATGGGATAGAGGTTAAACATCATGATTATTGTTAGACACCTCATGTCCACTGGAAAGGCAGTGGTATTCAAACATTTCCCTTCTCTCTACCCACCTATCCTTTGTTGAACTGTTTCAATAGAAACACTCCTATCCTTGTAATTGATAAATTCCTCATCTTCTATTCCTTCAAGCCCTAGTACATCATCTATGACATGTGCATCCAAAATGAATTCTTTATCTCTAACCCAGCAACTTAACTCATTCTCCTTTATCACAGCATTTGAGTAAAATTCCCTAATCAGGGGTTCACACACTACAGGGAAATCACTCAGAAGCTTTTCCCATCCTCTTCCTTCAAAACAGCTGGGGATAAAGGTTTGTCTTAAGTCCTCCAAATCTACAAATCTTTCTTGAATAATTCCTGCTTTCAAGAAGTTATCCTTGTATCTCTCAAAGTGATGAACTGACCTAAACAGTTTAGAATCCATTTTCAATCTTTTGTCAGCCTTCTTTGTAAGAGTTTTCTTCTTCGGAGGTGAGGGAGCCATCTGTGAACAATCAGAAGAGGCCACAACAGCATAGAACAATATATGTGCAGAACTAGTCAATACCATGTAATTAACAAAGAGATTTCATCCATACAAATGAACTTTGAACACTTAAACAATAAGCTACTTAGATCAATCACATGGATAAACAAGCCTAATATAGGAAACACATAAAATCATCAGATATAGAAACTATCCTAAAGGCAGATATATGACAATGAGACAGATAATGGAAAATGATATGGCTCATAAACAGCATTGTGAAGCTAACATATGCTCCCAATAGATTTGCACAATAGAGCATGCACATTCAGCACAGTAAAACTCATAACCTCAAACGGAACATTTTGAAACAACTCAACAGCTCAAGTTCAGATAAAATAAAAGAAACACTAAGATCAAATCAAACTCTAGCAACAGCATCCGCAAGCAAAGCATAAACAAAGAGCAATATCCGAAGCACAAACCCATTTCTAAATCATAAACATATGCGAAAAAACAAGGGGAAAAACACAAAAACAAGTAGAAATGAGTTCAAAACTGACAACCCATACCTGTGACTTGAAGAATTTGAGTAAAAAATATGCAACAATGGAGATTGGAAATGGGAGCACGGAGTGTTTGGGAGGGAGATAGTTTAGAGAGAAGATGAACAGTCACAAATGTTCGAGAGAAAACTGAAAAAGATTTAAAAACTGCTCCTGTTTCTGCCAAACACGCGTTTTTTGCGACTTGATTAAGTCGCCACACAGTCGCCAGTTCAAGCCGCCAAAACACTCAAGGACAAAAATTTGAAAAATTTTTCTAAGTGTTTTTCGCGACTGGAAGGTCTACCCGCGAGTGAGTCGCAAGCTGAGCCGCAAAAATCTCTGAGTAACCCTCGCGACTGGACCTTCCACTCGCGAACAAGTCGCCAAAAATGACCCGCGAAGACGCAACTGAGGCTCGTGACTTGAAATACCCGCGACTGAGCCGCCAAAACAGGGCAAAACAGTATTTTTGAAATTTTCAAAATTTTCAAACAAAATACTTTCCAAAAACACCTAAAACACTCAAAAATCTTTTTGTGCTTAATTTAACAAAGATTGAGCATGTGAAAACACATTTCATCAAGTACAATCACACAAATGAATATGGTATTTATTGAACATAAACTTGTGTGTTGTGTGTGGATATCAACAATGAGATAGTCCTTAGTCTAATGTGAAGCTTCAATGATCAATTCAACCAAGACATACATAATTAGCACTAGATCATGTGACCCATCTCAATTATAGAAATATGTATATATGACCTCCCACAAAACTTGATAACATAATTTGGAGCTTTACATTTGACTCCACTTTCAATCATAACATATGATCTTTTTGATCTTTTGAGGCAATCACCTCTCATTGTGAGAGTGATATATGATATTTCACTTTAGTGAACAAGCTTTTGGCTTTTTGAATAAACATTCATTTTAATATAAGGTCGCTTACCCTTTTTCCTAGTCAAATATTAGATTGTGCGACAGGCTTTTGCAGCTCAAATATCTCTTTTCATTTGGAGATTTACATTTGGTGAGCTATTTTTAGCAAAACAAAAATAAAGAGTGGGAAGATATATAGACACAAGTCTATGCATGTCTCAAGATCAACAAGACCATTCACTAATCATTCATGACAAGTTTAAAGATCTATTTACAACAATCACATAGATTTCAAGATTTCTCCCACAGAGATATGAGTGCATGAAAACAAGCAATGCTCGAAAATGCACAAAGCCATTAGCATAAAGGTACAAAGCAAAACAAGTTTTGAGACAAAAACTCAACAAAGTCAAACAAGCTTTTTGATTTTCTAATTTTGTGTGATTTTTGGATTTTTTGACACAAGAAACAAAAAGATTGATAAGATAAAATTAAAAATATGCACAAGTAGACAAGCAAACAACCAACAGCAAAAACAGCAAGCAAAACAAACAAACATTGTCACAAAGCATAGGAAGTATTAATGCATGGACATGTTGTAATGCTTATACATGAGTACCCTTTTTCACCCACACGTCACTTGCGTTTGGGGTGATTTCCTTATAGGATTGGGTACGGGAGTTAGGGTTTTCAAACCTTCGTGAGAAGCTTTCCAAGCAGTTGGTGAATGCACCAATCATCTTCATCACGTTCATCATTCCGGGATCACCATTCTGATCTCTAGATTGATCACCTGCCCAAATTCTTCTATCATTTCTAGGTCCTCCTGACCTTTGAGGAGTTGCACTATTCTTCGCTCTCAGCTTTTGGCAATTTGGTCGAGTATGCCCTTGACGTCCGCAGTAATGACACACATAAGTTGCTCTAGGACCTCTTTGTGGTCGTGGGCGTAACTTGGCACGAGATTCAGACCTGCCCATAGATTGATTACGGGGATTCAGTATCCGTTGGTTCACCACATTCCTCTTCTCCTCCACCTCGAGCTTCTCACCAGTAAGGTCAGCTATAACTGGATCTTTGGCTTTTACAAACTTCACTTCTTTAGTGACATTTCCAGATGAACTACTTCCTCCGGTATATCCCAATCCGGATTTGTCTGAAAAGCTCTTTTGAGATGAGATAACATCATCTAGCTTCTTGGTGGTGACCTTCTCTATTTTAGTATTTGCTTGCACAACCTCATTCTCAAGAAATCTCACTTTTGTGTAAGCTTCGGACAACTCACCATTCAGTGTTTCTATCTCACATTTGGCCTCCCTATATCGGATTAGGAGACTTTTGTAGTCCTCCTCAGCCTTCTTCATTTTTCTCACAGCAGCCTTGGCCACCCTTGTGTACTCACCCGACTTCTCCAAGAGTGAGTTATAATTCTCTTGAAGATTTGCTGTGCTTTCATCTTCTTCAGCATCTGATTCTTCAACAATTCCTAGTGATTCATCATCACTATGTTCTCCAAGGTCTCGTACAAGCAGATTCAACTCATCTGAAGACTCAACATGAGCAATAGTCATAAAAGCCGAATAGTTCCCCTCTCCATCACAGCTCTCTTCAGATTCTGAGTCAGACGAATCCGAGTCACTCAAAGTCGTGGCATACACTTTACCTTTCGATTTCAAATAATTCGGACATTCCTTCTTAAAGTGTCCATGCCCGTTACATTCGAAACAAGTGACACCTTGTGTGGGTTGGGATTCTTTTCCATCTTTCTTTTTGAATTCCCTTTTCTCCCTTCCAGAACTTTGGAATTTTCTTTTATCATCAAATTTGCCATTATTTTTGAATTTCAAGAACTTTCTGAAATTTTTGACAAGGTATGCAACATCTTTGTCAACCACATCTTCTCCCGATGAGTCTTGATCTTCCACCTTCTCATTAATGGTCTTTAGAGCAAGTGATTTACTCTTCTGTTGATTGGGCAGCGACATCTCATAAGTCTGCAGAGAACCAACCAGCTCCTGTACTTTGATGTCATCAAGGTCCTTGCTCTCTTCAATTGTTGTCACTTTAGCATGAAAACTTTCCGGCAATGATCGAAGGATCTTCCTTACAATCTTTGAGTCCTCCGTTTTCTCCCCCAAGTTGAACTTACTGACAACCACCTCATTTAGCTTCCCATAGAAAGAGTCAAAAGACTCATCCTCACTCATTTTGAGCTCCTCAAACCGAGTGGTCAGCATTTGTAACTTGGTGTCTTTTACTTTCTTCGTGCCTTCATAGGTGGTTTCCAAAATCTCCCATGCTTCTTTGGCAATGGTAATGTGAGAAATCCTGTGAAATTCATCTGGAGACACACCACAGAAAATAGCATTGAGTGCTTTACTGTTAGCATTAGATGCAGCAAGTGCTGCCTTATCCCAAGTGGATTTGGCTGCCTCAGGTCTGGTCCAACCAATCTCAACAGCATCCCAAACGGATTCATCAATAGAACACAGAAAAGCTCTCACGCGAACCTTCCAAAAAGCATAATTACTACCATCAAAATATGGAGGTGCATTTAGGGATTGAGACCTATCCATCTCAAAAAGGAGTCAAGGATCACACAATGGTAATGAAACCAATAGCAGTGTACCCGCTCTGATACCAATTGAAAGTTCAAAAACGTGTACAAACACCTTTGAACGTTTAGACCCCCAAATTACAACTTAACCAATTCAAGCAATATGTCAAACAACTAATGTGCGGAAACTTAACATATGCTATAATATGGAATTGGTAAAAACTATCTAAGCCAAAACAAAATATAATCCACAGCAGATAATAAAAAGGCAAAGATAGAGAGGAAGGAAGATGCAAACACAAAGACAACACGCGATGTGTTATCGAAGAGGAAACCGAAGCCCTCGGCGTAAAACCTCTCCGCCGCCCTCCAAGTGGAAAACAATCCACTAGAAAATACAGTTGGGATACATGGACAGCAATAGACCCTCCAAGCCTAATTTACCCAGTGCACCTAAGCCCTCCAAGCTTCTTGCTCCAACGAGGTTGCGCCGAACCTTTTTCTTTTCTAGCTTCCCGGATTCCGCTACTAGACCGTAGCATCAACCAATGAAGATTGGTTCCTTCCTAACTGCTTCCCAGAAATCCAAACAGCTGTCTCACAGTGATGATGATGGTGAGAATCAGGTTTGGTATAATGCTTCTCAAGGATTTGACAATGGAGAGGAAGAGAGTTGAGGAATTTGAAGAGACTCTAAGGTATAGATTGTGGGTGAATCAATCTTGTTTTTCTTTAGGGTTTCTCTCTCAAAATTCTATCTGGAAGCTGTCATACAATCGTGGGTAAAAAGGGTATTTATACTGGAGTGGGAGAGGAATGTGAAACGTCAGGTTTAACAAAATAGGGGTATCCAGTCACGAGATAACCATATGGCCAGTTGTCCTGTTTTGTCCTGCAGTGCTCCAACTTGCATGACTGTTCACCTTCCAACATGCTTGGCACGTGTGCTGCGTCTGGCGGCTTGCAGCCGCAAGTCACCCGCGAGTCCCAGCCGCGAGTCTCTGTTTTCTTACACACTCTTGAGCATTCTTCACTCTATCTCACTCACTACCCTTACATCAAACCCACCTAAATACAGGGTTACCAAATGCTGAATTACAAGCAAATTTGGTATGGAATAAAGCCAATTAGATGGTTGAATAAATTCAACCTTACACCATTAGCACAAAGGTACAAGACAAAACAAGCTTTGAGACAAAAGCTCAACAAAGTCAATCAAGCTTTTTGATTTTCTAATTCTTATGTGATTTTTGGATTTTTGACACTAAAAGCAAAAAAATTGATAAAATAAAATTTAAAATATGCACAAGAAGACAAGCAAACAATCAACAGCAAAAACAGCAATCAAACAAACAAACATTGTCACGAAGCGTAGGAAGTTTTAATGCATGGACATGTTGTAATGCTTATGCATGAGTTCCCTTTTTCACCCACACATCACTTGCGTTTGGGGTGATTTCCTTATAGGATTGGGTACGGGAGTTAGGGCTTTCAAACCTTCGTGAGAAGCTTTCCAAGCAGTTGGTGAATGCACCAATCATCTTCATCACGTTCATCATTCCGGGATCACCATTCTGATCTCTAGATTGATCACTTGGCCAATTTCTTCTATCATTTCTAGGTCCTCCAGACCTTTGAGGAGTTGCACTATTCTTTGCTCTCAGCTTTTGGCAATTTGGTCGAGTATGCCCTTGAAGTCCGCAATAATGACACACATAAGTTGCTCTAGGACCTCTTTGTGGTCGTGGGCGTGACTTGGCACGAGATTCAGACCTGCCCACAGATTGATTACGAGGATTCAACATCCGTTGGTTCACCACATTCTTCTTCTCCTCCACCTTGAGCTTCTCATCAGTAAGGTCATCTACAACTGGATCTTTGGCCTTTACAAACTTCACTTCTTTAGTGACATTTCCAGATGAACTACCTCCTCCGGTATATCCTAATCCGGATTTGTCTGAAAAGTTCTTTTGAGATGAGATAACATCATCCAGCTTCTTGGTGGTGACCCTCTTTATTTTAGCATTTGCTTGCACAACCTCATTCTCAAGAAATATCACTTTTGTGTAAGCTTCGGACAGCTCACCATTCAATGTTTCTATCTCACATTTGGCCTCCCTATATCGGATTAGGAGACTTTTGTAGTCCTCCTCAGCCTTCTTCATTTTTCTCATAGCAGCCTTGACCACCCTTGTGTACTCACCCGACTTCTCCAAGAGTGAGTTATAATTCTCTTGAAGATTTGCTGTGCTTTCATCTTCTTCAGCATCTGATTATTCAACAATTCCTAGTGATTCATCATCACTATGTTCTCCAAGGTCACGTACAAGCAGATTCAACTCATATGAAGACTCAACATGAGCAATAGTTATAAAAGCCGAATAGTTCCCCTCTCCATCACAGCTTTCTTCTGATTCTGAGTCAGATGAATCTGAGTCACTCAATGTCGTGGCATACACTTTTCCTTTCGATTTCAAATAATTCAGACATTCCTTCTTAAAGTGTCCATACCCGTTACATTCGAAGCAAGTTACACCTTGTGTAGGTTGGGATTCTTTTCCATCTTTCTTTTTGAATTCCCTTTTCTCCCTTCCAGAACTTTGGAATTTTCTTTTATCATCAAATTTGCCATTATTTTTGAATTTCAAGAACTTTCTGAAATTTTTGACAAGGTATGCAACATCTTTGTCAACTACATCTTCTCCCGATGAGTCTTGATCTTCCACCTTCTCATTAATGGTCTTAAGAGCAAGAGATTTACCCTTCCGTTGATTAGGCAGCGACATCTCATAAGTCTGCAGAGAACCAACCAGCTCCTGTACTTTGATGTCATCAAGGTCCTTGTTCTCTTCAATCGCTGTCACTTTGGCACGAAAACTTTCCGGCAATGATCGAAGGATCTTCCTTACAATTTTTGAATCCTTCGTTTTCTCCCCCAAGTTGAACTTACTGACAACCACCTCATTTAGCTTCCCATAGAAAGAGTCAAAAGACTCATCCTCACTCATTTTAAGCTCCTCAAACCGAGTGGTTAGCATTTGCAACTTGGTGTCTTTCACTTTCTTCGTGCCTTCATAGGTGGTTTCCAAAATCTCCCAGGCTTCTTTGGTAACGGTAATATGAGAAATCCTGTGAAATTCATCTGGAGACATACCACAGAAAACAGCATTGAGTGCTTTACTGTTAGCATTAGATGCAGCAAGTGCTGCCTTATCCCAAGTGGATTTGGCTGCCTCAGGTCTGGTCCAACCAATCTCAACAGCATCCCAAACAGATTTATCAATAGAACACAGAAAAACTCTAATGCGAACCTTCCAAAAAACATAATTACTACCATCAAAATGTGGAGGTGCATTTAGGGATTGAGACCGATCCATCTCAAAAGGGAGTCAAGGATCACACAATGGTAATGAAACCAATAGCACTGTACCCGCTCTGATACCAATTGAAAGTTCAAAAACGTGTATAAACACCCTTGAATGTTTAGACCCCCAAATTACAACTTAACCAATTCAAGCAATATGTCAAACAACAAGTGTGTGGAAACTTAACATAAGCAATAATATGGAATTGGTTAAAAACTATCTAAGCCAAAACAAAACACAATCCACAGCAGATAATAAAAGGCAAAGATAGAGAGGAAGGAAGATGCAAACACAAAGACAACATGCGATGTGTTATCGAAGAGGAAACCGAAGCCCTCGGCGTAAAACCTCTCCACTGCCCTCCAAGTGGTAAACAATCCACTAGAAAATACAGTTGGGATACATGGACAGCAATAGACCCTCCAAGCCTAATCTACCCAGTGCACCTAAGCCCTCCAAGCTTCTTGCTCCAACGAGGTTCCCGGATTCCGCTACTAGACCGTAGCATCAACCAATGAAGATTGGTTCCTTCTTAACTGCTTCCCAGAAATCCAAACAGCTCTCTCACAGTAATGATAATGGTGAGAATCAGGTTTGGTATAATGCCTCTCAAGGATTTGACAATGGAGAGGAAGAGAGTTGAGGAATTTGAAGAGACTCTAATGTATAGATTGTGGGTGAATCAATCTTGTTTTTCTTTAGGGTTTCTCTCTCAAAATTCTCTCTGGAAGCTCTCTCATAATTGTGGGTAAAAGGGGTACTTATACTGGAGTGGGAGAGGAATGTGAAACGTCAGGTTTTACAAAACAGGGGTGGCTCGCGGCTTGACTAAGTCGCGAGATCCAGTCGCGAGATAACCGTATGGCCAGTTGTCCTGTTTTGTCCTGTAGTGCTCCAACTTGCATGACTGTTTACCTTCCAGCATGCTTGGCACGTGTACTGCGTCTGGCGGCTTGAAGCCGCGAGTCTCTGTTTTCTTGCACACTCTTGAGCAATCTTCACTCTCTCTCACTCACTACCCTTACATCAAACCCACCTAAATACGGGGTTACTAAATGCTGAATTACAAGCAAATTTGGCACGGAATAAAGCCAATTAGATGGTTGAATAAATTCAACCTTACATACTCAATATTTTGTTCTAAATGTTGAACCCCCTAAAAAGGCTCAAAGATGTGAACTTCAACAAATAAGTATTGCTTTCTTAGAATGAGATTCTAGAAAGACCACCAATACAAGAGTATTATTTTAATCAATTCAATGATATCTATCCAGTGATCTCAAAACTAAGCCATATAAAAATAAAATACAAGATTGTCGAATGAGTTTTTAAGTGATTGTTGAACTATATTAAGTTTTTAATTTATAAAATAAAGTACTTGTTTTGCGTCATAATTTGTTTGTTTTTTTTTTTTTATTACTTGAGAATTTGGTTATTTTTAGTTTGGGCCTTGGAAAAATTTCCAGACTCTGCCACTATTTAAAGCCAAATCTGAAATCTCTCCTCCCCCTCTAGGATAGCTATCACTTATAAAAATAAATAAATAAAAATCAAAAGATCACATTACATGTCCCAGTTTTCATGGCTTTTGAATGGACTTTTATGGTGTGTTGTATTAAAACTCAGTTTCCTCTTCCCTGTTCATGTGCATGTTTCTAAAATTAAAATTAAAAAAAAATTAAAAAAAAAAAAGACATCCCAAAAAGAAGAAACAAATAATCTAAAATATAAAAAGTCACATTTGTACATTCCAAGCTAGCCCAGCCATTAACCGAGTTTTAGGCAATGGCCTAAGGTCCAAGCTCCAGATTTCCAAATTTTAAAAAATAAAGATATATTAATTAAATTCAAAATATTAACTAATCAAAATTATATTTTTTTTTTAATTTTTTTTTAAAAAAATGAAAGCTAATGCTAGAAATACTATAAATTTTGACATGTCACAAATCATAGATAATTAATTTTGACACCCATCTACATATACTATAAAATCCACATTTGTATGTTTAGAGCTGGCCCAACCATTAACTGAGTTTTAGGCAATCACCTAAGGTCCAAGCTCCCAATTCCCAAATTTAAAAATATAAAGATATGTTGATTAAATTCAAAATATTAACTAATAAAAATTATATTTTTTATAAAATATTTAAAAAATTAAAGCTAATGCTAGAAATACTATAAATTTTGACTTGTCACAAATCGCAAAAAATTAATTTTGACACTTATCTATCATATTATAAAATCGAGGCATCTGACTTTTTGTTCTATTATATACTTAATCAATCACAACATACTACAGATCCTTTTTTTCTTTTCACATAAACTACCTAAATTTTGAAGTACAGAGAGAGAGAAGACATATTACAATCAACAAGAAGAGCAAACCAAAACTAAATAAGTAAAATTTTTCTAAAGGTTATTTCATAATTCTCTTATAGAGTTAACCACGTAGGCGATAAGTTGGCATGGTAGACAAGTGCTTGGCTTTCCGCATTGCTTGCCCAAACTTCTCACTCATGTCTAAGTCATTAGGCAATATCTCAAAATCTGGTATTGTAGAAGTTGCTGCCTTCTCTTGTCATCAAAGGAGCTGATGATCTAAACCTTCAAGGGTGGTCTTGGAGTCACAAACAGGAGAGTTTGTGTTGCTAAACCTTTGAGTGGGATCTCAATGTCACAAACAGGGGTGTTTGTGTTTTGCAAAGGCCAAAGAAAGAAGGAGTCTGTGGATTCGGAGCTTGCATGTGGTCGTGTCAGTAAGTTCTACTGGTGGGTAGTAATAAGAAGTCGAACGTGGGGCTTGTAAGTCTTATTGTATGAAATTCGATTCTTTCTAGTGGATTTGTTTTTTACCTTGAGGATAGTTAGGTCAAATCCTCCCCAGGTTTTTACCAGTTTGGTTTCCTGGGTGATCATATCATTGTTTTATTTATTTTTCGCTGCTTTGCATGTTATGATTTTTGTGATTGTGATAACCTAGATTTGTTAAATTGGACTAACAACTTGGCTAATTACCTAGGTTAAATCAATTGTGTTTTAAGGGGTCTAAAAACTAACAAAATTTTTGGGCGATTGGACGAGATCCTTATGTGTGGTCTGATAAAGTGGAAGAATTTTGCCCTGAAAGGTTTATAAATAGTAATACAGACCTTAAAGGACGTGACTTTCAGCTTATCCCATTTGGGTCTAGTCGCAGAGGGTGCCCTAGAATGAATCTAGGCCTTACAACTATTAAATATGTTCTAGCTCAATTACTACATTGCTTTCATTGGGTGCTCCCTAGTGGCATATTGCCTAATAAGTTGGACATGAGTGAGATGTTTGGGCTATCGATACGAAGAGCCAAACACTTTTCTGCCATGCCAACTTATCGCCTACTTGGTTAAATCTATAAGGCATGTTCAATGAAATCTGAGAAATAAATGCCATGTTTGGTTCATGAGAAACATGGTGTATTTTGTTTTTATTTTCCGTTTTTGGTGGGACCTATCAATAAAAAAAACTTGTTTAATTTGTTTTTAGTTCTTATTTTCATTTTCAATACCCAAAATATGTGTATGAAAACAAAAAAATAAAAACTTTTTGGCATTTTTTTCCAGCAAAAATGAGTATGATGACATTCTCCTAATAAAAAACTGAAAATGGGTGCAGTCCACTGCTATGACTTGTCTCACTCAAGTCAACTTTGTAAGTGAAAAAATTAGATTTAAAAAAAAAAAAAAATTGAACCAAGTGAAAAACGGGTATGTCAATGTTTGTCTTCTCAAATCCTGTATTCAAAACAGGTACCAAACAAAGGCAAAAAAGAAAATGGATTCTTTATCCTAAATTCAGATTCAGATTATGAATACTCATTTTCAAAAATGAAAACAAAATACAATATATTATTTAGAACCTTTTTTTTTTATTTTTATGAATGAATAATTTTGTTCAAAGAGAAAGAACTACAAACCAACAAGGCACCCAGCCTCCTCCCTGATAACCTTAACAAAACAGGAAGGGCTATTACAAAAGTCAAAAGAACCAAACACACTATACAACAAACTCCATTTAGCAAGAGAGTGGGCGGCCCCATTGGCTTCTCTAGGGACTCACCTAAAAGACAAAGAAGGGAGATTGGAGGCTAGAAACTTTACACTTTAGATGTCATTCTCAATAGCCCATGGGATGTCCATGCCATGCACTGTGATTGATTTGAAGCAAACCAGAGAGTCGCCTTCTAACAATATTGGAGCTGAATTTAAAGGCTCAGCAAGTTGTAGAGCCCATAAAAGAGCCTCTGCTTCTGCCTGGAGAGGGAGGGTGGTGTTCACTTTTTTGGAGCAAGCAAATACCAGCTCCCCTCTCCAGTCCCTAGCTATGACTACAACAACAAATTGATGGGCGCCTACAGCAGCATCAACATTTAATTTAAACGAGCTATTCTCAGGTTTCACCCATTTAGCTTGAACACTATTGCCTCAAATCTGAGGGGAGGATCTGACTTTACGATGCTCCGCAAACAATCTAACAATTTTGGCTTTTAAATCTTCATAGCTGGTTACTTTACCCTCAAATAGAGCCTCATTCCTTAGTATCCAAATCAAATCACAAAGTAAGGCCCCAAAAAAGAACCAAGTCCTCCCTCGCCTCTTGGAAAGGAGGAATTAGCAGAAAATGGATGAATTGGGTCGAAGTGGACAGCTCGCAATTATCAATTCTTATTCCCCATTGACTACTGAACCACAAAGCTCTAGCTAGAGGGCAATCAATAAAAAGATGGATAGTTCACTTTTTTAGAACCAAGCAGGGCCCAAGTCTCTGTAAAAATATGCATATGGACATGGCCGAATGGAAAAACACAAGGCCATACAATTTCTTTTTTCAACTTTCTAGTATTTTATTGTTTTGATGCTCAACACTTCTTTTACTTATTTTAATTAGAGTGATGATTATTATATAATGGTTACTGCACACTACTATACATAGATTGACTAAATTCGTGTTTTAAAAACACCGTTTCTTGAGTGTGTAGGGAAGTGATTATTGGGAGGGAGGAAAATAAAGAAAAGAAAAGTAAAGAGAATACATCATTTATGCTTGTTAGTGGTTCCGGGTATTTTTCACTTGGTCCCACCAAAATATAATTTCTTCAGTTTAGAGAGAAATCATGAGAAAAAAGTAATTGTGCAACCCAAATGAGAATTTCGCCCTTGCTTCTTCTCTCAGCCATTTGCTTCTAACTCAAAAAACAAAAAAAACAAAAAAAACAAAAAAAAACAAAAACAAAAAAAAACAAAAAAAACAAAACAAAAAACAAAAAACAAAAAAACAAAACAAAACTTGCTTTAGCTACAGATTTGTCTAATTCCTTTCTTCTCTCAACAATAACTTCTTCTCACTCTTTATTCAACATAGAAAATAATTAAAAAGACAAAAATGATTCAAGTATCATTGGCCGGTGTTGAAAATAGAAATACATGGGACTTCCTAAGCATCTAAGATTAGAAAATCTAGCATTTAGTTGACATGCAATAGTCCAAGGTAAGAATTGCGAAAGTGAAGGGAGAAGAGGGAAGTGACGGAAAACAAAAAGAAGAAGAGGAAGATTCAATAGGGAGAGGAATTAGTGAGAGATGATTTAATGAGACAATATAGGATAAGGGAGAGAGAGAATGATGAAAATAATATGAGTGGTAGTGAGACTGAAGATACCCTTTTTTTTTTTTTTAATTGTATATTTTCTCTTAACAAAACTTAAATATAGTACCTTATATCCTTTTACTTAGGTTCCCATTAAAAGAAAGCCATGTGTTACTTAACATCTCTTTCATTTACATGGTTGAGTTGGGCTCTATTTTACCAAAAAAAAAAGAAGAAGAAGAGATTTGGGCTAAGTCTGATTTGGATGTTTAGCGGGTGTGTTATAGAGGTGTAGAATTTGGAAGTTCTTCATAAATTTCTGCCATTATTGAAGTGAAAGAAACTTCTTTTCTTATTGAAGTTTGAACTCACAAAGTTCTAGGCTCTATGCATGTTTGATTTGGATGTTGGAGTTGCAAAGCCTATTTTTCATTATCTCTATTTTGTAGCAAATGAAAGAGATGAGTTTTCTTCTGGGAGATTAAAATATGCTATATCTAAGTTAATGTCATTTAGATATTTCATGAAGTAGACACATAGCATAATTTTAAGAGAGAAATCTAAGAACATGATATTAGGTATTTGGTATATTGTATCTAAAATTTTGCCAAAAATCTATATTTTTAATGAGCCCCCAATAGGTGGGGGTTTTTTTTTATTATTATTAACTATTTAATTATTTTATTTTATAATTTTTTTAAGATGCCTAACAATTTTTTTTTATAAAGAAAATGAGATCATGAATATAAAGTATTTTTCATTTTAAATAATTGTATTTATAAACACATTACATCTTTTATTTTATATAATAAGAGCGTAATAATAAATTTGAATAAATTACCTTTTTTATTGTCTCACTTTTGTCCTCAACCAAATAAAGGATTTTTCTAACCCTCCACTTTTCCATCCTCCCAACCAAACACACATGAGAGAAAATTAATATTTTCTATCTTCCCATAACTTTTTATCTCCTCATTTTCCATTTTGCAACCAAACAATGTCTTAGCCTTTTAATTAATCAACGAATCTCTTCACACCCATCCAGGGTGGTATTACATGTATCCACCATCTCACAAAGAGGTGGATACATGATAGATTTACTCTGCTCGTCTACTTCCGTAGACTATGGTAATTGCAATTTACAACGCATATATACCAACATATGGTTCAATAAATTAGGGTACATAATATATATATATATATATATATATAGAGAGAGAGAGAGAGAGAGAGAGAGAGAGATGGTTGAGTTCAAGTTATACCTAGTGTAACTTTAAGCATTGCTACACCACCTAATATTTTTTAATAAGATGTCAATTTTGACAAATTCACTGTTGGATTATATTATCTTCTTATATTCTCCATGCTTGCAAAATTACAAGGTAATCGAATATCAATAGTCATGTCATCAATTCATTGTTTAAATTTAAGTTTTTGTAGTTTAAAATAACGCATAAAAAATGAGTTTATAGACGAAATGGTAAATAACATCCAATTAGCATAAAAATTGACACGCATGTTAAGAACATATAGAATATGTAATCCAACATTAAGATTTCTAAAATACAAATTTAATAACAAGTTATTGAATGGTGTAACAACAAGTGTAATTTGAACTCAACTCATATATATATATATAAAAGATCTATAACCAAGGAATTTTTTACACGTATTCTAAATTATTACTTATTTTATTATAGTTTTTGAAAAAACGTGTTTTGTTACTTTTCCAACCTCTCTAGAACACTATGCTACCAACTTGGTGTATGCAGTGTTTCTATCTTCCCATAAAAAAATAATATTAAAAAAAAAAAAACCATAGTGTATACGGTGAACAATTATGGATATGATAATATATGAAATTTTGGGTGAACATGTATACATAATAAATCAAACAAATATCAAGGCTATCATAATAGACATGATTTTGGGTGCATGTGACACTTTAGCCACTGCAATTTAGTGGACCTTTTCCTAACTCTTGAGGCATCCACAAGTAATGAAATGTGTACAAGAAGAGCTAGAAGGTGTAGTTGGAATGAAAAAAATGGTGGAGGAGACAGATATAGAAACTTTAACATACTTGGATGTGGTGGTGAAGGAAAGCTTAAGACTACATCTTGTTGCACCATTACTAGTCCCACATGAATCTATGGAGGACACTGAGATCAATGGATATTATGTATCCAAGAAATCAAGACTAATAGTGAATTTTGGGGCTATTAGACGAGGTCTTGATGCATGGTCAAATAATGTAGAAGAATTTTACCTTGAAAGGCTTATGAATAATAATATATACTTTAGGGGACATGTTTTCCAACTCATCCCATATGGGTCTGGTTGTAGAGGGTGTCCTAGAATAAATTAGGCCTTACCATTGTCAAATATGTTCTAGCTTAATTATTGCATTACTTTCACTGGGTGCTCCCCCTTGACATATTGCCTAATGACTTAGACATGAGTGATAAGTTTGGGCTAGTAATGTGGAAAGCCAAGCACTTGTCTACCATGCCAACTTATCGCCTACTTGGTTAAATCTGTAAGAGAATTATGAAATAACCTTTAGGAAAATTTTACTTATATAGTTTTGGTTTGCTCTTCTGGTTGATTGTAACATGTCCTCTCTCTCTCTGTACATTAAAATTTAGAAGTTTATGTGGAAAGAAAAAAGGATGTGTAGTATGTTGTGATCGATGAAGTATATAATAGAACGTTAAGAGTAAGCCAGAGGATTCTTCCCGCTTTTTGATTCTTATCACAATAGCGTTCCTCCAAAAAGGTATGAAGATAGCTATTAATATTATTAGACAAATCTTTGAGCGATAATGCTGTTTCAGTGGGAAATATATGTCTTAATTCAATGACTTCCATCTTAGAGTGGAGTCGTCGGTAGTGTGGTTCACGTAGAGTTTTTGGGGTTTTAAATCAAATTTGGTTTAAAAAAATCAAATAAATAAACAAATAAAATAATGATGTGGAAATTGTGAAATATTCAAAACTTAAGTGGCAAGCTTTCATGAAATCAACCAAAAGTCATATGTTTCGATTTTATAATATAATAGATAAGTGTCAAAATTAATTTTTTGTGATTTGTGAATAAACTCAAAACAACATGTTAAAGATGTTAAACCATGTAATCAGACTCAGAATGCATGAAACAAGTGAGTGTGTCTGAATGTGCATAGGATGTGCATTAGGTGATGCTTGTGTGTGCATCTGGAGGTGCATGAGGTGTGCCTAGAGATGCCTAAAGTGTGCACAGTGTGTGCAAGGCATGGCATTTGAGAACAAAGCGAGTTAAACACATCCAAAGCATGTGAAACATGTTCAATCAAAGTAAACACAAGTAAAGAAACTCATTTGAGTCCAATACAACCAAAGAATGTCACTTGGACATTCTGTCAAACACCTAACATGCAACAGTTTATAAATACTATGAAAAATGCATGAACATGATGAAACATGCCTCAATACAAGTTCAAACTGCCACATGGGGCCAGCACAGATACACAAACATCAAATGGGACTAAGCCCAATCAAGAAATAGAAAAAAAAAAATTCACAAAAATTAGAAACCCAACCCAATTTTTGAAGAAATCCCCAATTTTGAGAACCCTAACTAATTTTCTACATAATCTATGAAAAACAAAGGTAAAAAGTTTTAGAAAACACACCTGAAAGTTAAAAAACGCAGAAAGCAAGCTTGGAATTGATGGGGTTTGAGAGAAAATTGATTTTGGGTTGAGATAGGTTCGATAGACTTATGCGAGGGAAATGAAGAATGTTTGAAAACATGTCACATCTGCTACATTTAGACTGAAAACACGCGTTTTTCGCTGGTTAGGCAGTAGCGAATTAGTCGCAAAATAGTCGCGAAAAGAGCCACTAAAGCACAAATGCTTTCGCGAGAAGCTGTTAATTGCGAATTAGGCACGAGACAGTCGCGAAAGTTTCTGTGTGATTTTGAGAAAAATTTAGTTTTTGCCTAAAAGCCATTTCGCGAGAAGAGGTTAGTCGCAAAATACCCGCGAGGTAGTAGCAAGAGTTTCTGTATGAAAAATATGACTTTTGATTTCCCTCAAGCACATTTCGCAAGAAGCTCTAAGTCGCGAGCTTCTCGCGAAACAGCCTCTAAACTAGTTTTTGATGAAAAACACAAAAATTTTGTTGAACAAAAACTAAAAATATGAAAGAACAAAATCACTTTCAAAGCCATATAAAACACTCAAAAATCTTTTTGGGTTTGATCAGCAAATATTTTGAGCATACACGTCACATTTGAACATGTACAATCACACAAATGAGATAGACATTATTTGAACAAAGTCTCGGGTGTTGTGTGTGAGTATCAAATGTGGAATAGTCCATAGTTTAGAGTGAAACTTCAATGATAAATTCAAACAAGTCATACACAACTGGTACGAAATCAAGTGGTCTATCTCTATTATAGAAATGAGCATACATGACCTCCCACAAGAGAATGACTACAATTCTTAGAAGCTTTTCATTTGGCTTCTCCATAATTCATTACAGTTGATCCTTTTTGGATATTTCATCTCTTTTTGAGATTGATGCTTGAAATTTTAGATATTTCAACAATGAGAGTTAGCCTTTGGCTTTTGAGCACCTTTCATTTTAATGTAAAAGTCACTTTCCCTTTTTCTTAGTCAAATACTAGTATGTGCGACAGGCTTTTGCAGCTCAATATCTCTTTTCATTTGGAGATTTACATTTGGTGAGCTCTATAGCAAAAACATAAAAATAAAGTGGGAAGAGATATAGGCACAAGTCTATGCAAGTATCAATACCATCAAGATTATTAACCAATCATTCATGACAAGCTTGAAGATCTATTTACAACAGTCACACATAAATTTCAAGATTTCTCCCACAAAAATTTATGTGCATACAGAACAAGCTAGGCTCATAAATGCACTACGCCATAAGTACGAAGGTACTAGGCCAAACTCACATGTGATATACACAAAGACAAGCGAACAAACTTTTTGAAGATTTCTCGATTTTTATGGGTTTTTTGAATTTTGAACACACTAAAAAACAGAGCAAGAATAGTAAGAACAATAACAACAACAACAAAAAACTTGTAAACACAACATGCTATAAACAGAAAACAATGCATGAACCTATGATCCTAAGCATTGGAGGTATTGATGCATGGACATGGGAGATAATCATGCATGAGTACCCCTCTTCACCCACACGTCACGTGCATTTGGGATGATATCCCTATAGGATTGGGTACGTGAATTTTGACCTTCAAACCTGCTGTTGAAGTTCGCCATACATGTGATGAATGCCTCAATCATCTTCATTACATCCATCACACCGGAATCTTCATTTTGACTTCGTGGTTGCTCAACAATCCAATTCCTCCTGTTATCTCTTGGTCCTCTTAACCTTTGATCCCTAGCATTATTCAATGCTCTTAGCTTATGAAAATTTGGTCTGGTGTGTCCTTGAAGTCCACAATGATGGCGTGCATGGTTCATTCTCGGACTTCTTTGCGATCGTGGAAGAGATTTTGCTCTGACTTCAAACCTATCCACAGATTGATTATGGGGCTTGTTCAACACCCGCTGGTCTATTACATTCTTCTTCTTCTCAACATTTTCTTTTTCAACCGTAGAGGCAATTACAATTGGCTCTTTGGCCTTCACAAACTTCACTTCTTTGGAGATGTTCACAGCTGAACTACTTCTTCTGGTATATCCTAATCCAGTTTTGTCGGAGAAGGTCTTCTGAGATGAAAGGACATCATCAAGGTTCTTTGTGGAGACTTGCTCTACCTTGGCATTCGCTTGAACCACCTCAAGCTCAAGGAATTTCACCTTGGTATAAGCTTCGGTTAGTTCGCCATTTAGCGTCTTTATCTCGCACTTGGCCTCCTTATATCTTACTAGGAGACTTCTATAGTCCTCCTCAGCTTTCTTCATCTTTTTCACAGTTGCCTTAGCCACCTTTGCATATTCTCCCGACTTCTCAAGGAGAGATTTATAATTTTCTTGAAGACCGACTATATCTTCATCTACCTCAGCATCCGATTCTTCTACAATTCCCATAGATTCCTCATCACTATGCTCCCCAAGTTCTTGTACAAGCAAGTTCAAATCCTTTGAAGATTCAACATGAGCAATAGTCATAAATGCTAAGTAGTTCCCTTCTTCATCATAGCTACCCTCCGAATCTGAGTTGGAAGACTCCGAATCACTGAGAGTTATGGCATATGCCTTGCCCTTCATTCTCAAATAATTAGGACATTCTCTCTTGACATGACCATGTCCATTGCACTCGAAGCAAGTGATTCCTTGAGTGGATTGAGAGTCCTTCCCATCTTTCTTCCTAAATTCCTTCCTATCACCCTTGGGAGATGAAAACTTTCCTTTGTTGAAAGGCTTTCCATTGTTGTTCATCTTTAGAAATTTTCGGAAGTTCTTTGCAAGGAAAACTACTTCCTTCTCCACATCATCCTCTTCGGAGGGGTTGTCCATTCTCTCGGTGATGGTTTTAAGAGCAAGGGATTTGCTTGATTTATGAGAAGGCAGTCCTAGCTCATATGTTTGAAGAGATCCGATTAGCTCTTGAATTTTGATCTCATCTAAGTCTTTACTCTCTTCTATAGCTGTAACTTTTGCTCGGAAAATCTCCGGTAAAGACCTCAAAATTTTTCTCACCACCTTAGAGTATTCAATCTTCTCTCCAAGATTGAGTTTGGCAATTACAATCTTATTGGGCTTTCCATAGAAAGAATCGAAAGCCTCATCATCTCCCATCTTAAGTTCTTCAAATTTGGTGGCAAGCATTTGAAGCTTCGTGTCCTTTACCTTTTTGATACCCTCATATGTCGTTTCAAGGATCGTCCAAGCTTCCTTTACTGTTTTCACATGCAAAATCCTGTGAAACTCATCAGGGGACACACCACAGAATATAGCATTAATGGCCTTACTATTCGCATTAGCTAATGCAAGAGCTACCTTGTCCCATTCGGACTTGGCAGTAGTGGGTTTAACATACCCATTCTCTACGAAATCCCATACGGACTCATCAACAGCACACAAGAAAGCCCTCATTCGGACCTTCCAGAAAGTATAGTTGCCTCCATCAAAGAATGGTGGGGCATTAAGAGATTGTGACCGGTCCATCACAAAGGTTCAAGGATCCACTCAGGTATTTAAACCACAGCGAGTGTAACTGCTTTGATACCAATTGAAAGCTCGAAATGTGTAAAAACACAAGAGCTTGTTTAGACCCCCAATTCAAATTACGGCTTGGTTGATTTTACACTAACTTAATATTAAGTGCGGAATAGTGTAAAAGCAAGCATACAAGCAAGGGAGCTACTCTAATCCATATTTAAAGCAACATAGCAGTGAAATGAAATGAATAAGAGAAGGGAAGAGAGATGTAAACACAGATAACATCGAGACGTGTTATTGAAGAGGAAACCGAAGAACTCAGCGAAAAACCTCTCTGCAGCCCTCCAAGCGATAATCGATCTACTAGACAATCAGTTAGGATACATGGGTAAGCAAGAGACCCTCTAAGCCTAATCTATCCTCTGTACCTAAGCCCTCCAAGCTCCTACTCCAACAAGGCTTCTCGGAACCGTGTCTTGTCTAGCTCTACGGATCCTGCAGCAAGCTCCATGTTGCATCTGCCATCCTTGGCTTCTTCCAATGCTTCCCAGTAGCACCAAAAACTCACTGGACACTCTCAAAGGGTGTGGTAAGTGTTTGGGCTATCAACCTCTCAATGGTATAGAAATGGAGAGGTAGGAGATGAAGAAATCCCACAAACAAAGTTGTAGATAATTGTTGGTATAACAATTTCTAACTCTCAAGTGTTTTAGCTAGGTTTTTCTCTCAGAAGCTCTCTTTCACATTTGTGGGTAATATGGGTATATATAGTGAGGGTACAGAAAGTGTGTATTAGACAGTACAGACTAGCATAACAGAATGTCTCGCGAGAAAGTCTTACCCACGAGATACTCGCGAGACATAGTTGTCTCCATCTGTACAGACTCTTCGCATTCCAGTCATGTGCAAGGCACATGCTTCACTTCGCGGGAAGCTTAGTCGTGAGACACCTGCGAGAAGTCTTCTGGCTTCACTTGCTTGAGTCTTCACACTTTCTTTCTCTTTAACACACAACCCTTACAATCACAACCCACAATAAATACAGGGTATACAAGATTGAATATAATTACAATCAAATTTAACACAGAATAAAAGCCAATAAAATACAAATTTGTAAATCACAACTTTACAATATCGTTGTGTTTTTTATTTTCCGCACTTGTCAATGATATGATTTATATTTGTTAACCTAGATCTGCATAATTTACTTAAGTTAATCACTTGGCTAAATAACTAGGTTAATTTGGTTGTGTTTAAGGGGTCTAAAAACGTACATGTTTCAGTTTTTGTCCCTCCAAATGCCTTTTCAAACAACCCAATTTCAAAAATTAAAATAATAAGCTATACCAAATGGGCACTTAATACGAAGAAATGACAATATTTATTTTCCCTTTATTTCCATTTGTTGTGCGCACATACACCCCAATGTAGAACTGCTTGCTTATGCCATGATATAAGATGAAATTTAGGAATCAACATATTGTGTTTTAGTGTTTCTATGTACTATGTGCAAACACTCATCTTTTGGTGCTAAAATACTTGAAATATATTTTATGATCAACAGATGTGCAGTAAAGTCATCCAACCCAGTTCCCTGCTTGTTGTATTTGAGACATTATTATCATCAGCTGCCACAACAGTAGATGAGGAGAGGGGAAATCTCTCTTGGCAAGCATGTGCTGACTTTTACATAACTTGCATTTTATCTTGTCTCCCATGGGGAGGAGCATAACTGATGGAGGTAATGTTATTAAGGTGCTGCATATGTGTTTACTAGTTTAATGTGTGCTAATTTGGCTTCTTAAGAAAGGTGCCAATGACGTTTAGGTCAAATAGCATTTCTTGGAGTTTCCAATGGAGACATCCAGGATTTAGACCCCCCAACCTCAATACGTATAAAAAATTCTTCTTAAGAAAGGTATGATCCCTATAAAATGGGATTCTTTGTCTGCATTATTGCCCCAAAGCTTAATGTCTCTTTCAACATCTGTCTTATTAGCATCATCGATTTTGATTTCTCAAACTTAGGTATTCATACTTTTGCTTCTCGTATTTAATGTCTATATGAATATCATGAGCATTTTTTTTTACTGGTGACTATTATGGGGAAACAGTTTATGCGCAGCTATGAAGTTAGAAAACATAGGGTAAAGCGTGGAATTTTTTGATGAATTGAAATATCATCAGTTTCGAAGAAAAAATGAAATTAAGGGACTAAAATTAGCAGTCCTGTGCAGTCAATCGCACATGCTCGTTAATCAATTTAAATCACAAGTTCCCTCACCAGTGAATTGGCTGGCTTCTAACAATTGGCATACAGTGAATTATATGGTTTTTTTTTTTCTTTTTCTCTCAAGTCACCCTAGGATTCCAAGAGAATAATAGTGCCATAATAGACGAGGGAGAAGTAACATGTACTTAGAAGGGGTGAGTAACAAGGAAAAAAAAAAAACGTTTGTGATGAAACTTAGGATGGCCTATGTGGTTGTTACTGTGCTATTCTTTTGAGGTTTTATTTTTTTGTATCAAGTCTGGGCTTGTACTTAGAAACTGCTCTCATTAGTTTTAATGCCTTCAATCAAAAAACTTATCACTGCTCTCATTAGATTTTTTAGAATTTTATAGATCAGCTGCAGTTTAGATGTTAATTGTTTTTCCTTATCTCTTTGTGGGCCCATCCTTTGTATAGTTCCTATGTACTAAGGTTGCTTCCCTTGTGTTTCTGGTGAATTTATTTACTTATAAAAAGAATGAAACACTTTTGTTTTATGGTATGCACATCTGTATGCAGCAAGTACCTAAGGAGATTGAGAGAGTCATGGTTGGTGTAGAAGCTTACTTAAGCATCAGAAGGCATGCTTCTGAAACTGGTTTATCTTTTTTTGAAGATGATGATGAAACTGAGAATGGTGAAAAAGTATGGTTTTTATGGTTTTATTGGCGTGGGATGTTAATAGTTCAACAACATATGATTTTCTTTCTGTTTTATTTCTTATTTTTCTAAATATGGAATTTAATAATTACTTATAAAAAAAAGGAATTTCCTCTGTGCATAGTTTTAAGGGTAATGCTTTCTATTTCCTCTGTATTCAAATTGGAAAGTGCCTGCCTCTGACCTAAGCCTCATGAAATTCAGTCTTTTATTGGAGTGGGGGTGGGGGGGTGGGTGTTGGTGTGCTCTCACAGAGAGAGAGAGAGAGAGAGAGAGAGGTGTGAACTTGTTTTGCATTGTGAAGCCAAAAATTGTCATTAGATTTTGGTAGAATCTGTAAGAGACCTGGTTTCCAGAATCTTAGTTTACCTGGAATTGAACTTGCTGGGTGAAGCCAAACTGCTTCACAGTTGATGTTGGTAAATATGTTAAGATTTTTTTTATGTGTTTTAAATTAATAACTTGTGAACGAATTTAACCTCTTTATTGGCTTTTAATTACTCAGGTGCAAGATAGTAGCACATTTGTTTTTGAGAAACAAACACACGCACACACAAGGATGGGCTCTAACACAGGCACGCAACAAACTCTACTCTAAAGCCTTAATAGATAAGTAGTTCAATTTTAGAACATATGTGACATCTTAGAACTTGTATTTTTAAAATATTTTTCCTCATTGCTGAAGGCATTAAGTTATATAATGTTGAGTCAATTGGTTGTAATGAAATGCTTTTGGTCTATTCCCATATATATAGATTTGTAAATTAAGTTAAGCAATTTTTTGCCGAGAGTTTATTAAAGAGCACGATCGTTGACTACTATTGATAATTGATGGCATAATTTCCAATTTCCATTTTAACTAAATTTTAAAACTAAGTCTAATGTGATATTCAAATATTAATTCATAAGAGGTCTCAAGAATACGGAGGAAAAAAAATTCTATTTACAAGAGGATGGCTTTATTTCCTGCAATTTAATTCATTGGCAAATTTGATGTTTTATTTGACTTCTAAAGAGAGTAGAGTTGTTGCGATTGCAAAGAGAAGGGTAGAGCTACCAAGGAGAATTCATAATTCTGACTTGAAAGCTCGAAAATGTGTTAAAAACACAAGAGCTGTTTAGACCCCCAAATTAAAGTTACGGCTCAATAGTTTTTACACTAACTTAGTTCTAAGTGTGGAATAGTGTAAATGCGAGCAGATAAACAAACAAGCTACTCTAATCCATAATCAAAACAACACAACAGTAAAATGGAATGTAAAAGAGTAGGGAAGAGAGATGCAAACACAAGATAACACGCCGATGTATTATCGAAGAGGAAACCGAAGAACTCGGCGAAAAACCTCTCCGCCGCCCTTTAAGCTGTAATCGATCCACTAGACAATCAGTTGGGATACATGGGTTAGCAAGAGACCCTCCAAGCCTAATCTACCCGTTGTACCTAAGCCCTCTAAGCTCCTACTCCAACAAGGCTTTTCGAAACCGTGTCTTGTCTAGCTCTCTGGATCCCACAACAAGCTCCAAGTTGTATCTGCCATCCTTGGCTTCTTCCAATGCTTTCCAGTAGCACCAAAACCTCACTTGACACTCTGAAAGGGTGTGGTAAGTGTTTGGGCTATCAACCTCTCAATGGTATGGAAATTGAGAGGTAGGAGTTGAGGAAATCCACAAGCATATGTGTAGAGATATATGGGTGTGATAATCTCTAACTCTCAAGGTTTGAGGCTATGGTTTTCTCTCAGAAGCACTCCTTAACATTTATGGGTAATGTGGGTATATATAGTGTGGATACAGATAGTGTGTATCAGATAGTACAGTCTAGCAGAACAGAATGTTTTGCGGGTGTCTCGCGGGAAGGCCTTACTTGCGAGATATTCGCAAAACACAGCTGTCTCCATCTGTACTGACTCTTCACATTCTAGTCATGTGCAAGGCACATGCTTCACTTCATGGGATGCTTAGTCGCAAGATACCCATGAAAACTCTTCTGGCTTTAATTGCTTGAGTCTTCACACTCTCTCTCTAACACACAACCCTTACAATCAAATCCCACAATAAATACAGGGTACAAAAGATTGAATATAATTACAATCAAATTTGGCACGGAATAAAAGCCAACAAAATACATATTTGTAAATCACAACTTTACATGACTGAAACAGACTTGGCAAGTGAAAGTTCAAATAGTGTATAAAACACCCTTGAACGTTTAGACCCCCAATTACAAAATAACCAACTCAAGCTTTATGACAAACAACTAGTGTGCGGAAAATTAACACATGCTATAAATAGAATTGGTAAACAATCTAAACCAATTAAAATCACATCCATAGCAAAAAATAAAAGGCAAAGATTAAGGGAAGAAAGATGCAAACACAGGGACAACACAATGATGTGTTATCGAAGAGGAAACCGAAGACCTCGGCGTAAAACCTCTCCGCCGCCCTCCAAACGGTAAGTAATCCATTAGAAAATGTAGTTGGGAGACATGAACAACAATAGACCCTCCAAGCCTAATCTACCTAGTGTACCTAAGCCCTCCAAGCTTCTTGCTCCAACGAGGTTGCGCCGAACCTATTTCTTTTCTAACTTCCCGAATTCCGCTACTTGACCATAGCATCTACCAATGTCAAATTGGTTCCTTCCTAACTGCTTCCTAGAACACCAAACAACCCTCTCACAGTAATGGATATGGTGAGAAAAGGTTTTGGTAAAAGGCCTCTCAAGGATTTAACAATGGAGAGGAAAAGAGTAGAGGAATTTGAAGAGTCTCTTATGTGAAGATTGTGAATGAATCAATCTTGTTTTACTCTAGGGTTTCTCTCTCAAAATTCTTTCTAGAAGCTCTCTTTCTTTCATGGATATAAGGGGTATTTATACTGGGGTGAGAATGGAATGTGAAGAGTTAGGTTTTTCAAAACAGAGCTGGCTCGTGGCTTAACTGAGTCGCGAGATCCAGCCACGAGATAACTGAACGACCAATTGTCCTATTTTGTCTTGTAGTGCTCCAGCTAGCATGACGCTTCAACTTCTAGCATGCCTGGCATGTGTGCTGCTTCTGGCGGCTTGTAGCCGCAAGTCACTCGCGAGATCCAGTCGTGAGTCTCTGTTTTTCTTGCACACTCTTGAACATTTCTTCACACTATCTCACTCACTACCCTTACAACAATCCCACCTAAATACAGGGTTACTAATTGCTGAAATACAAGCAAATTTGGCACAGAATAAAGCCAACAAGATGGTTGATTAAATAAGGCAAACCAGAAGTAGGTTTGGTACTAATTGCCTTACAAGAGTAATCAAAAGGTAATTAGGTGGATGATGAGATCTAGTGGACCTTCTTAACACAGGTAAGTCAGGAATGGAAGTAACAAGTATAGGTTCAATTTGAGTAGAAAGAGGTAAAGTAGAAGTAGAAATAGGATCTGCAGAATCCAAAACAGGTTCTGCTTGGACATCAGGTATAGGTTGAGAAACTTGTTGGAATCAATGATTGGATCAGGTTGGGAAGGAACCAAACTTGATTCAACCATATGAGGAATACTAGATGGTGAAACAAAAGAAGGATCAGTATTACTAGAGGCATCTGAAACATAGTGAGGAAACACAAAATATTCAAGATATGAATTGGGAGGATGATATGATGTAGCATATGGAAAAATATGCTCATAAAAGATGACATCCCTTGAAATGTGAATAGAATTGGATTCAAGGTCTAACACCTTATAACCTTTAATGCCATTAGGATAGCCTAAGAAAACACATTTTCTGGCCCTAGGTGCAAATTTTTGCCTATTATGTGATAGTGTGGAAATGAAGCACAAATAGCCAAAACATTTAAGATGATTATATGGAGGTGGAGAATTAAAAAGGAGTTCATAAGGGCTCTTATTCCCTAAATATTTTGAGGAAATTCTATTGATGAGGTATACAGTAGTAAGGATGCAATCACCCCATAGGCATAAAGGCACTTGAGACTGAGATTTTAGTGCTCTTGCAACATTGAGAATGTGTTGATGCTTCCTCTCAACAATGTCATTTTGTTGAGGAGTATTAACACATGACAACTGATGCAAGATGCCATTGGAATGAAAGAATTCCTTTAAGTAAAATTTTGTGCCATTATCACTTCTAATAGTTTTAATGGTAGCATCAAACTGAGTATGAACCATATTAACAAAATCAGGAATTAGAAATTGAGTATCAGATTTATTCTTGAGAAGATAAACCCAAGTACAACGAGAGAAGTAATCTACAATGGTCAAAAAATACTTGAATCCCTCAATAATACAAGTAGCAAAAGGACCCCATAGATCACAATGGACAAGCTCAAAAGGCTGAGTAGAGACATGACTACTAGAAGAAAAGGGTAACCTTTTTTGCTTGGAAACGTGATAGACTCCACAGCAATCTGATTTATTTGAAACTTTAGAACCTACAGGTTTATTTAACAAAACAAGCTTTGAAAAAGAAGGATGCCCTAATCTACTGTGCATAAATCTGAAGAAGAATGACCAGCAGATGCAGCGAATGCAGTATGAGAAGCAGGAGCTTGCAGCAGATATAGCCCTCTACATTCTTTACTTAGACCAATCGTGCTCCATTGAGTAAGGTCCTGGATAAAACACCAATTTCCAAGAAAAATAAGGCAACATGAAAATTTTTTTGTAAGCTTGCTTACATATATGAGATTAAAACTGAAAGTAGGGACACACAAGACATCAGTGAGTGTTAAAGTGGGAGAAACTTGCACAGTGCCTACGTGTGTAACTAAGGCCTGTTCCCTATTCAGCAAGAAAACTCAAGATTGCACAATAGAAGTGATAGTGGTAAGCTGAGATACTGAATGGACCACATGGTCAGTAGCACTAGTGTCTAAGATCCAATCATTAGACTAAAAAACATGCCTATCAATAACATGAGCAGAGAAAACAGAGTGTGACATAGCTGGTGGAATCCGATATGGATTACTTGAGAAGTTAGAGGAATTGGAATTGGAAGATGAAGCTGAGGTAGGAGTTAAAACTGGCTGTACAGGAGGTGCAGGTGCCATAACAGTAGCAACTTGATGAGCAAATTGAGTACAATACCTGAACCAGAAGCTAAAACTTCTTTTAGAAAGTTAAGAAGTTGCTCACATTGAACCTAAGATATAGGACACTGAGGCAAAAAAGCCTGTGCAGGAGCCTGTTGTGAAGCAAATTGAGTAGCAAAAGGATTCTATGGTGCAAGAACAACTTCAAATTGAGTGCCATGATTGGGAAAAACTGCATTATTTTAGGTCAAATGTGGATTGGCTAAGGCAAATCCATCCAAGTTCCCAAAGGTTCTTGAAGGCAAGACTACTGAAACTTGATTAACCATAGCCTTGTTGTTTCCCTTGTGCTTGTAACCTGGAGGAGACCCATGTAGCTTATAGCACTTGTCGGCTATGTGACCAGTAAGTCCACAGTAAGTACAAATAGGTCTTTCCTTCTTAGAATGCCCTCCTTTATTACCATGATAGCCTTGATTCTGGCCTTGATTATCATTAAAAACTTTATTATGATTCACATACATTGCAGTGGCCTCAGTGGGATAGACCATATTGACTCCGTGACTAATACTCCTCTTTTCCTCTTACAAGATCAAAGAACAAACCTTGCTAATAGAAGGAAATGGCTCAATCAACAAGATCTGGCCTATAATATTCCCATAGCTATCATTCAAACCCATCAAAAAACAAAAAACTTGCTCTTTATGCTGTGCATCCAATTGAGAAGCCTTAGATCCACATGTACAAGCACAAGTACATACAGTGAAAGGTTGAAAATTGACAAATTCATACCTTCTGGATGGAATAAAAATGTAAAGGCTAAGACCTTTGTGGAAAGGGGCCTGGTCTGGAAATCATTCATACCATCTAGATGGAATATCTGTTTTTATGCATGCACATTCATCTATCATTGAAACCAACTATTTTTTTGCCTTTTTAGTTAAATTTGACTCATGGTTATTTTAGGTTCACCATGTGTGATTTTTCCATTTCGAAAATGGGATAACATTTTATCAACGAGGTCAGAGGATTAATGGGTACAAATTGGAGTTTCTATAGGTAAATCAGTTTAACTCATTATGAGAAGTGCTACGTCCACAATATTTTCACAACAAATCATAGATGGTAAGTTGTTATTCGTTTTAATTTGAATCCACAATTGAAATTACTTTTTTTGTCCACCCATAACAACTAGTAACAACTTGCCATTTAAGATTTGTTGTGAAAGTATCGTAGATGTAGTACTTTTCATTAATTAACCCTGTCAAAGATATTTCAATGCAATAATAGAATTTTCAACCTCTATCTTAAAACTTTAAAAGCCAGCACTTCATATTTGCCTCCATATTTTAAGACCAACGTTTTCCAAAAGATAACATAATAATTTAACTACTTAATTTCACAATATCCACAAAGATAATAAACCAACAAAACACTCAAATAGCCCAAATAAACTAAAATAAAGGATTTATTAACCAACTAAACACTCAAATAACCCAAATAAACTAAAATAGAAGGATTTATTAACCGCAACATGTTAGAAAACCAAATTCCTACTTTATTTTGGGGGTCCATAGAAAAAGCTTAATTGGCCACCCGTTGTACAATGCCCTAACCCACTTATCAAATAAGATAACTCCCCCAAAACCAAAATCCATACTCATAAATCATGGTTTAAGGTCTTCACTTAATTGATGTTCAAGTTTGCTGTAGTATTTGAATTGCTAGAAGACATCCTGGAGTGAGGAATGGGCTGAATAAGTAACGATAATACAGTATCTTTAGTTTTTCGGTCTGCATCACCCAACCCATCTCCATATTGGTACATGAAATGACCCATCCTTGCAAGGTTCATTGCAATTTCAATAAATGTTTGATAGAATGGAGAACTCGCAACTCTCTCTTCGTTTAACTTATTCCATGCTGTACTAATCAAAGACTTCACATACTCACGAGCGTCTTTTTCACTAGCACCAGTTTCATTCATGTAACATTGGATTGATTTTGGAACGTCACCTCTTTTTAATTCATTCTAAGTTTCCAAAGAAAAAAAGAAAAAAAAGAAAAAGAAAACATTGTTAGGCTATGCTTGTGTGAAGTAGTTGAAAGCATTTTTAATGAAACTATTAGGATAGTGTGATTAGCATACTGCAGATGTTCCAAGATCATCTGTAAGTCGTAGAATCATTGATGACCAATAGAATATTTTGGGGTACTCTTCCAAGCAATCCAAGGCTTCCTTCGTTATTGGATTGGTGACCATAAAGTAAGCATGCATTAGTATAACCGGTGTTGTTATTGTAATCCATGCATTCTCAAGGTATTCTTCAAGGCTTGGTATATATCCACTGTAGTACCACTTTGCCTCCAACAAATCAGATCTACATAAATCTGCCCACTGAAACAATTATAATGGACCATGAATTAGAGGAATTAAAATCATCATGTATTTAAGAGAAAATGTTAACAATAAACAATGATAGATTCAAAAGCTCTATTCATGCCAATACCGCTTTTTTCAAGTGCCGAATGATGTGAAATCCTTGTTCGTTAAGGGGATCAAAAGCCATTTCATTAACAAAGTTGTAGATAGTGAGGAAACATATCTTCATATAATCTGGAAGTTGATCCATTGCATTGATGTCCCATCTAGAGTCATACAAAAAATGAAAGAGCAATTTTTTAGTTTTTATGTCAAAGGGGATGAGGCGTAATGCACTTATGTGATTTATACAAACCTCTCAATGGCATCTGTGAAGAGCTTGAGTTCATCCAAAGTTCCATATATGTCATAAAGATCATCTACTATTGTTAACAATGAACCCAACTTTGTTAAATTTACCCTACAACACCCAAACTGAGGTTGATCTATCATACCCACTGACCAGAAGAAAATCTCCATTGGCCTATCCCTTGCAAATATCAAATTTTCTCCAAGCTTAGTGTTCTTCCACCACCTTTTTATGGACAAAACAAGAAAAATATCAATTTTCTAAAATTAAAATTTAGGCTATAATAAACTTGATTATTTGTTTTATGTTGCCATGAGATTTGATTTTAATTTTAGCATTCATCATGGTACACTTCAATAGTTCAATAGAGAATCTATATAGCCCTTAAGGGTTGTCAATAACTAAGTAATTAATGTATTGATTATATGTCAGATGAAGCTCAACTTAATGTGAGAAATAATAAGCTTTTTTAACCTTGACACTTGTTTTAGATCTTCTTGGTGGACTGCTTGCACCATGTTGAAATCCATTTCTGCAAGCTTAAGTAAGATAGGGTTCATGTCTTCTCTACTCCTATATATATCAATAAACCACCTTGTTTCAAACTTTATTATTCTCCAATGCAATGGAAGCTCTAAGGCATAAGTCACCATAGCAAAAAGAGTTTTATCTCTGTTATGCTTGACATATTCTTGGAGGTGCTTGGTTGCGAAATTTCTCAATTCCTCCAACATATTCTCACTTTCTGTCAAAAGGAATGATGCTTCATACAAGGATAGTATACCCTTCGTTTCCTCAAAAAGGCATGCCTTGAATTTCCCTCTCTCATCCTTGAAAATATTGAAAACTCCTGCAATGACCAACGCAATAATTATTAACTATATTATGGTATTATGTACACTATCAAATCCAAGAAATAAACTCTTTACCTAAATGTACTCTTTCCATTTTAGGTGAATTGGAGATGAATTTATTCCGTTTAAATAGCCCGATGTGTTCTTTTTTTTTTTTTGTGTTTGTAAATTACCTTGAGAGATGTTATATCCATACTGTCTTAGGAGCCTAAATTTAAGAGCTGTGGAATATAAATTCTCCTTCCTCCACGTATCACCACTTTGATCATTGTTGTATAGATCTTCCAATATTCTCTTTATCTCTCCATCGAAGTGATGAGATAATACAAGTCTTTGCAAGATATCTATTAGCTCGAGTTGCTCTAAAGGATCCACCACTTTGGAAAGCATCATCCTCACATGTTCCTTCAACATATTACTTTGTCCAGTGCAAGTTTCTCCCTACATCACAATTTTATCATAGGGGCCAGTCAGTTTCCAAGTAATATATAGTCAGAAGAAGCACTAGTAAAATGATATAGCAATTGAAAACAATAAAAAAAATGATACCACATATTTGTTTCTCAATGACTGGATGTAATCATAGCCCCAAATGGGAGGTTGGTAATTTGCTGATCGCCGAACAATAATGGAATTATTTGAAGTATTGCTGTCCGCCATGCCACTGCTAGCTAGCTGGATGTTATAGATTGAGCTTTAGATGGGGGAGGTGCTCCTGCGAAATTGCAAGTAGGGGGAGAAGCAAGTAGGTTACATATATGTTATCCATTGAGGTAGAGTTACTTTGGTTTTTGTGATTGAATGGGTTATTATTTGAAAAGACTAAGAGAAAAACCTTAAGGGCTACAGTAAGAGGGTTATGTGATTCAGCGTTGTCGGCCTACAATATATTAGTGATATATATATATATATATATAATTTCAATCTATAACATATGCTTCATAATATTGCTCTTTATCATTGTAACAAAAGACTAATTATTTTTTTCATAGACAGAATTTGAATCCTGTCTCTTTCATCTCTCTTATTGGGTGATAAGTTGAGCTAAATAGAGTACTAGCATCAGGTGTGCCAAATGTTGAATTTTTAGTATTTGGCACATCAAACACCAAAAACTATACTACATGAGTTAACATAGATCCAAACAAAATTTAGGAACACCAAGAACACGAAGGTTACGTGATTCAGCCTTGTCAACCTACGTCCACGGGGAAAACCCTTAAGGGCTACATCTTTATTATATAAGAGTGTAGTACAATAACCTATGTTACAATTAGGGGCGGCGCTACAACCGATTTAGGGGGTTTAAATGAACCCCCTAACTTCAATCTTGCACACCCTTATTACAAGTATTTTCAACTCTAAGAGTAAAGAGTAAGTGTTTGTGAATTGTAAGTGTAATTCTTTTTTTGTAAATTTATATTATATGTGTGTGAGTGTGTCTAATATTGATTGTGTACATTACTTTATGTTATAATGTTATTTGTGTAAATTATGATGAGTGTGGATATTTGTATGTGCAATATAAATATAATAGAACTTTATATAATTTAATAATTAGGAAATATACAAGGTTTTTTTACAAGTGTGTGTATTGTTATCATATTATAATAATTTTTTGTTATAAAGTTAATAATTTTGTATCAACACAGAATCATCACTTTAACAATCACGTCATGTGGAAATCAAACGAAAAGAGTAAAGACCCATTGGCACCCCGCTATGAAATCTAGCAGAAAAGAAACACGTACCGAAACAGATCTAGCCCACAATACTAAAAGGATTGATAGCACACGTATCCAATCACATATGATATGAATATTTAAAACAAACTCATATAAAAATAATCGCAGTGCCTCTGAATCAGGATTTACTAAAACACAAATTGACACCGAAGTAAAAATAGAGGACTGAACACGATAGCAGATCATATATCTCATATATTACGACACACATATTCATGTCAGCATGATACCACTGATGGTTTACAGAAGCAATAGCAAATAAATATTTTTTTTCTTCCATTCAATGATTGTTATACCACACAATCATGATTATGAATAAATTAAGAATTGCGTACCTTTCTTAGCAAACCAAGTGTCTCTTTTTCTTTTAGAGTTTTGTAGAGTACCATGCGCTCGCTCAATCGTTTCTGATGGCTAACCACTATTGTGATGTCTTATATACAAAATACAAAGACTTTTTTTTTTTTTTTTTTTAGAAACTATTTACAAAGATCTTGACAAGTCATGCTCACTCAGTCATTTCTGATGGCTAACCACTAATCAATATCATGGCCAGAGGATGACTTATACAACTGGTACTTTTCTTCTTCACTAGAACTATTTGAAGACTCACTAGATTCTCTACAGAAAGAGACCTTCTAGTTATCTTATTCTTATTAGATACATGCTACATTCTAGTTCAATGTATGTGATGGCGTAAGTCGGATAAAAGTGACGGGTGATATTAATCCAAAATGTGTATGGCTGTGGAGTCATGTTGCATGGGGGATTTGACCTATTCTCTCTAGAGAATAGGTCAAATGAAAACATTGCATGCGATTTTTACAACTATGATAAAAGTGATAGAAGTAACGCCGCCTAAGTTCGACTGACCTATTTTCTCATGATCTAGATTTTCTACCGAAAGAGACCTTCCAGTTATCTTATTCTTATTAGATACGTGCTAGATTCTAGTTCAATGTATGTGATGGCATATGTCGGGTGAGAAGATATGAAAATGAATTCTAGCACTCAGGGACAAAGCCAAGAGTTCAAGTTAGGGGTTGAAGTAAAAAAAAAAAAATTATAAAACTCCAAATAACATCCATTTAGTATTAAGTATTAACAACATAATCATCTATGAAAAGGGGACTCAACGGTTTTTTAAATCTTAGAAATCATTTATAATTGCCACCGCGCATCCTTGGTGCGGTGGTCACTCTACAAGTATAAATGCTTGTGGGGTGTGGGGGGCAAGGACTGGGATTCAAGTCTCCAGGAGGGAGCTTCACACACATATACACTTAGATTAGGCTAGAGTAGAAATTCTATCTTGTATCAAAAAAAATAAAATCATTTATAATTGAATTTGTACATAAAATTGTTCCTTAACATAAAATTGTTTGTAAAAAATGATACTATGCATAGCACAACACTACAATCAACCAACTTTATTAAATATCAACAACTAACTATTAAAATTTCAAACCTTCTCAACTTTAAAAAATATATATATATATATATATATATATACTAAAAGACAAGCACAACCATTAATTATTTATCTATATTGTATCATTTGTTACTCTCAGTTAAAAAATCTATATTTGACATAGTTTTGTATAGAAGGAATTATAGATGGTAAAAAACATTTTTTATTGATATTGTTGCTCCTTTATTCATACAAGCATATGATATAAAAACAAAAAGTCAAAATCACCCGATCAGCGCATATATCAAAATCACCCAATCAGCGCATGGGTAGTTCATAAAAAATAAAAAATAAAAAAAAACACCCAGTACATGGGTACAAACTCCAAACAGTAAAAGAGAATTACAGAGAGAGAAGAAGAGAAAATATGCTCTGCCTCCACCTCAGCAAAGACGAGAGAGGGATTTGGTCTCTCTCAGAAGTAGATTTGGTACCAACGTGCCGTGCGGTACTACTGCATTTTGGTCTTAGTCTTCACTCCTTTTGCCTCGCGTCTCAATACTAGTGTCTCTCTCTAGGTTAGAGATTTTTCATTTGGGGGAAATTTGATGGAATGATTTGAGATGAAATTGGTTTTGTTTCAAAATTTTTAAGGGTTGGGCTAATGTTTTGGTAAATTGGCTGATTGTGCTTAAATTTCTTTAGTTTTTTATTAGCCTTTGTTGTTGGGCTAATTTTTTGGGTCTACTAATTTGTTTTGTTTGGTATTTTATATTTGTAAATGTTTCTTAGGCTTTTTTTCATTTTGTTTAAAGGGGTCAAAGATTTTGTTTGGTGGGGGGTAAGTCTAATTTTATATGGGCAAAATTGCTCAAATCTGTAACCTATATATATATATATATACTCCTCTTACTTTTTTTTTGGGGGGGGGGGGGCTGTTATAGTATTAGATGAGACACATGGCTCAAAATTAGACTCTAATATAGAATTTAATTGAATTTTCTCTCAGTTTTGGATATATATATATATATTTAAAATCTAATTGAATAGATTCTTTGGTTTTTGCACCCAATAATTCACTTGTCAGAAAAATTAAAAACTTAGATGAGACACATGACAGATTCGACTTGAAGGCCATTATTGAGGAGACCTTTTGCTTGGCGGGGGCTTTCAATCTAGCAGATTATGTTCCTTACCTTGGGACACTAGATCTACAAGTTTGTATTTGTTTCTATTTACTGAACTTTGTCCTCAATTTGGAAATCCCAGCCATTGATTTATTGCTCATAATATCCAAAAAGGAAAAAATCAATTCTTCTGACTTTTCCTTTTAGGCTTTACATTTCAAGTCAATTTCAGCTGCGGCCACCTTAAAAATTCAGAATTTTCTCTGTAAGTAGTGTGGTCCAAAGTTGTTAATTGGAGTTTTCCAAAGTCGTTATCTCTAACTCATTTTCATCATACCTTTTTTCTACCCAACCAAAGTATTAGTCCAGCTTTTAAGTTGAAGTATAAATTATTTGGTCTACTGGCTGCTAGGAGACATTTTATCGTGAAAGATATTTCCAAAATGGTTGGGGGTTTCAGTTACAAATACCTTCCTAGAGACGTGTTATCTTAGAATTGGAATTGTAAACATTTTGACAAAACTGAGAAGCCAGTGATGACTTTTCATGTCTCATGCAACGTCATGTAACAAATTTTCTGCCCCAAAAGTCGTGTCATGGTTTGGATTTTCCAAACTCAAAAGAGTTTATAATCCCCAAACACTCTTGCCCATTCCCAACAGTCCCAATGTATCCATTAACCAGGGCCGGCTCAATAGGTGATGCAATTGATGCAATCGCCTAAGGCCCCCAAATAAAAGAAGGCCCCGTTTGCAAAATAAAAAAAATGATATATATAATATATTTATTTATATATTTTAGTCAAAAAAAAATTTTAAGCATTTTTATTGGTCAATAAAATGCATTAAAAAGGCTCATTGTATCTTAAAATGCAAAACTTAAAAAGGAAAAAAAAAATAGTCAAACTTCAGCTAACAAAATTAAATTCTATCTCACTGCAAGTAGACCAGACATCGCTTTTAGTGTAGGGGTATGTGCACAATTTCAGGCAGCTCCGAAAGAGTCCCACTTGACATTAGTCAAGCGAATTATTCGCTATATCAATGGCACATCTGATTATGAAATTTGGTATTCAAGAGACTCAAATGAGTGCTTGGCTGGATATTCAAATGCTGATTGGGCCAGGTGCATTGATGATAGGAAAAGCACTTCTGGTGGTTGTTTCTATCTTGGAAATAACTTGGTCTCTTGGATGAGCAAAAAGAAAAATTCAGTCTCTCTTTCAACAGCTAAAGCTGAATATATTACAGTGGGGAGTTGTTGTGCACAACTATTATGGATGAGGAAGCTCTTACATGACTATGGGATTACTCAAGACTATGTGTGTGTTCTGTGATAACACTAGTGCCATAAATTTGTCAAAAAATCCAGTTCAACACTCGAAATCAAAGCATATCGAGATTCGGTATCACTTTATTTGAGACTTGGTGGAAGAAAAGATTATGTGTCTAGAGTTTAACAACATTGACAACTAGAAGGCAAACATATTCACTAAACCTCTTGATTGTCCGAGGTTTGAATCCTTGCGTAAGAACATTGGTGTCGGTATCATTCCTTGAACTCTATCTCTCATGTGACCTAATTTTGTTCATTATTGCATACTTGATTTAGAGGTATCACATGTTCAATTAGTTGATGTCATGTTTATTTTACAAGTTTTGTTTTGTACTTGTTGTTTTGTTGATCTTGCTTTTCTTGTCCTATTTTTGAGTGTGTTAAAAAATTCAAAAACCCATAAAAATTGAAAAATCTTCAAAAAGTTTGATCGCTTGTGTTGTGTATATCACATGTGACTTTGGCCTAGTACCTTCGTACTAATGGGGTAGTGCATTTACGAGCTTAGCTTGTTATGTATGCACATATATCTTTGTGGAAGAAATCTTGAAAACTATGTGTGATTATTGTAAATAAATCTTCAAGCTTGTCATGAATGATTGGTCAACAGTCTTTATGGTCTTGATACTTGCATAGACTTGTGCCTATATATCTTCCCACTTTATTTTTATGTTTTTGCTTAAAGAGCTCAACAAATGTAAATCTCAAAATGAAAAGAGATAATGAGTTGCAAAAGTTGTCACATATACTAGTATTTGACTAAGAAAAAGGGAAAGTGACTTTTAAATTGAAATGTATGGTGCTCAAAAAGCCAAAGGCTCACTCTCAATATTGAAATATCAAAAATTTCAAGGACCAATCTCAAAAATGAGATGTAATATTAAAAAATGATCATATGTTATGATTTGTGCAGAAGCCAAATGAAAAGCTTCTAAAATTTGTAATCATTTTAGTACCAGTTGTGTACGACCTGATTGAATTGATCATTGAAACTTCACTCTGGTCTAAGGACTATTCCACATTTGATACTCACTTACAACACACAAGACATTGTTCATTTAATAATTATCTCATTTGTGTGATTGTACATGTTCAAATGTGATGTGTATGCTTAATTGTTTGCCGATCAAACCCAAAAAGATTTTTGAGTATTTTATATGTTTTTAAAAGTGATTTTATACTTTCTTGCTTTTAGTTTTTGTTTAAAATGCATTTTTGTGTTTGAATGTTTAAATAGTGTGTAAAACACCTATGAACGTGTAGACCCCCAAAATGCAAATTACCAATTCAAGCTTATTATCAAACAATGTATGTGAGGAATATGAAAATAAGCTAAAACAGAATTGATTAAACAATCTAAATCATAGTTAATCACAGCCGCAGCAGTAATTAAAATGTAAAGATTAAGGGAAGAGAGATGCAAAAACAAAGACGACACAACGATGTGTTATCAAAGAGGAAACCGAAGTCCTCGGCATAAAACCTCTTCGCTGTCTTCCAAGCGGTCAATAATCCACTAGAGAATAAAGTTGGGATACATGAAGAACATAAGACCCTCCAAGCCTAATCTACTCAGTGTACCTAAGCCCTACAAGCTTCTTGCTCCAACGAGGTTACGCTGAACCTTTGTCTTCTCTAGCTTACCGGATCCCGCAATTAGCCCATTGCATCAACCAATATCAATTGGTCCATTCCTAACTGCTTCCCAAGCACCAAATAACCTTCTCATAGATATGGGTATGGTGAGATAAGGATTTTGCTAATGTACCTCTCAAAGATGTAACAATGGAGAGGGTGAGAGTAGAGGAATTTGGGGAATCAAAGTGTAAAGATTATTGATGAATCAATCTTATTTTTCTCTAGGGTTTCTCTCTCAAAATTCTCTTTGGATGCTCTCTACAATATGTGGGTATAAAGGTATTTATACTGGAGTGTATTTGGAATGCGAAAGGTCAGTTTTTAACAAATAGATTGGAAGTTTTGTCCTATAGTGCTCCATCTGGCATAACTCTTCAGCTCCCCTACATGCTTCACACGTGTGCCTCCTTTGGCGACTCACTAGTCGTGAGGTCCTGCTTAGTGCACACCCTTGAGCTTTTCTTGACACTCTCTCACACACTACCCTTACATGATTCCCACCTAAATATAGGGTTTCTAAATGCTAAATTTCAAGCAAATTGGCACAGAATAAAGCCAACAAAACGGTTGATTAAATTCAATCTTTCAATCTCCCCTTTTTGCTATTCCATGACAAAACCCTAAAACAAACTCTAGACTTAACATGTGAGTTGGGAATAGTTGAACAAAACTCACTCACACCTAACTCTAGAATTTATGAAACTCATGAACCATATGTACAAGTATTTCCTGAAAACAACAACACAATATGATCATTGTATGAAGAAAACTTGAAATGCATATGGAGCAAGCACAATGTGATCAAGCAGAATGGAATGAAGCAATAAAGCATGGCTTGACCAAAAATGAAAAATCACTATAAATAGTGTTCACAATGATCATTCACACAAGGAATAAACATCCGGACATGCAAGCTAATAAGCTCAATGCAAAGTATCATTTGCATGTCCAGCACTTAACCGATACAAAAACTAAAGGTAATTGCATCAAGGATATAAAATCCAACAAGGGCACAAGAATGATGTACTTAAGGAAATGCATAACATTTAACAAATACTAAGCTACAAAGCATAGGTACAAATTAAAGTACTGAAAAGAAACTTAAATAATTAAACCAAAGTACCAAAAAGCTTTAAACTAAAGCACAATAAAAACCTCCATGAGTTTAAACCAAAATATTTAGCATAGTACTGAGCAAACCCATAATTAAGATTATCCAAAACATAATAACAAAAACCATAGATAACATAAATCAAAATGCTTAAAAGGTTTTGGCTTTGCTCCCCCTCAAAATGGTGCTTGCTCCCCCTCAAGAGCTACCCCTACTTCTCCTCCAAAGTTCTCCCCTTTTTTAACCGAAATGGCCAAAGGGTTACTACTGAGTAGTAAAGCTGTCAAACTTTGCTGAAAGTAGATTCATCTGCTCTTGGATAGCAGCCAGCCTGTCAGATTCCTCATTTTGGACGTTTGGAGTCCATTAATCCTTTCAAGGATGATCTAGAATGCAATTGAAGATGATGATGCTCGGCTCCTTTTACCACGGTTTCGTGAACTTGAGGGTTGCGCGTCAGCTTCTATCTCAATGTCCATAGGTTCTCCTTGTGTTTGATCACCCTTCTCTTCAAACAAAAACTCAAGGTAATTGCATCAAGGATATAAAATCCAACAAGGGCACAAGAGTGATGTACTTAAGGAAATGTATAACATTTAACAACAAGTACTAAGCTACAAAGCATGGGTACAAATTAAAGTACTAAAAGAAACTTAAATAATTAAACCAAAGTACCAAAAAGCTTTAAACTAAAGCACAATAAAAACCTCCATAAGTTTAAACCAAAATATTTAGCATAGTACTGAGCAAACCCATAATTAAGATCATCCAAAACATAATAACAAAAACCATAGATAACATAAATCAAAATGCTTAAAAGGTTTTGGCTTTGCTCCCTCTCAAAATGGTGCTTGCTCCCCCTCAAGAGCTACCCCTACTTCTCCTCGAAAGTTCTCCCCATTTTTTACCAGAATGGCCAAAGGGTTATTGCTGAGTAGTAAAGCTGTCAAACTTTGCTGAAAGTAGATTCATCTACTCTTGGATAGCAGCTAGCCTGCTAGATTCCTCATTTTGGATGTCTCAGAGTCCATCAATCCTTTCAAGGATGATCTGGAATGCATCTGAAGATGATGATGCTCGGCTCCTTTTACCACGGCTTCATGAACTTGAGCGTTGCGCTTCAGCTTCTGTCACAATGTCCATAGGTTCTCCTTGTGTTTGATCACCCTCCTCTTCATCACCTGGAAGACGAACTTTGATTCGTGTAATGGTTAGAGCATTTATAGCTGAAGGAGTAGACATGAGACTGATGTCTTGAGGAATTTCCACATCCTTTGCTCGAGAGAGTCTCATGAGGAGACTAGGGAAAATCAGCTTTGCCCTTGAAGTGGTTCTTATTTCATCAGCAATAATGCAGAAGATATGTGCACTAATATCAATGTAAGTGTTCTCCTGGAGCTCCATGAGGAAAATGGCTCTAGCATTATTAATGGTAGTCATCTTCTTCACCGGGTACAAATTAAACATCATGATCATGGTAAGACATCTAATATCAGCTGGAAAGGCAGTAGTGTTGAGGCATCATCCCTCTCTAACTCCACCAATATGAGACTGGACAGTTTCTATGGAAAGTATTTTGTCCTTGTAGTGTGTGAAATCATGGTCCAATTCCTCAAAACCAAGCACCTCATCAATGTCCTCTAGATCAATGTTGAATTCATGGCCTCTTATCCAACAGTTGATCTCATCCTCTCTTAGAACAACATTGGCATAGAATTCTTTGATCAAAGGTTCACATACCCTAGGCAGATCACTTAGTAGCTTTTCCCAACCTCTGTCCTAAAAACAACTGGGAATAAAAGAGTCCTTTAAATCAACCAAATCCACAAATCTTTCTTGGATGATGGGAGCCTTCAAGTAGAATTGATTGTATCTCTCAAAATGTTTGGTACACTTGAACTTTGTATTGTCCATTTTCTTCCTCTTGTTAGCCTTTTATGCAGTGGTCTTCTTCTTTGGAGTCATCTACACAACATAGCAGTAAAGACCACAAAACATAGCACAATATATGGTAGCACCAAAAATTAGTAACAAATTAGTATCACTAAAAAGGACAAAAAGTTAGATCAAAGATTCAGTCTACAGCATGGTTCAGACACAGCTTGTCATGAGAGAACAAACAACAATAAAACACAGTAGAGTGTTATCACAAACTTTTAAACATATCACAAAGTGAGTGTGTGCTCAAAACATTTCCAAGAGCAACCTAGGGCAAAAAGCAAAACACATAACTAGAGAAGCAAATAACAATCAGTGTATACTAAAGACATCTCACAAACAGTGTTTAACACAAAATCTCTAGAACACAAGAAAATGTCTACGAGACATTTTACAATGGGTATGAAATGCACAACACACCTCAGAACAAGTGTCATACTCAAAAATGAGATTCAATCAAAAGAGCATGTGTATCAGGCATCATATTATCACAATCAACAAAACCCATTCAATCAAACTCAACAAAATGACCCCAACCCATATTCGAACATCATATAAATCAAATCTCACCAACAGCTCAAAAATCCAAGAAATCAAGGCTAAAATGTGAAACACTTAGAGAAAAATAGAAAACCCATACCTTTTCTTGAAGTTTGAAGTAGAGATAACGAAGAAAAATGGTGGTTTTTTAGAGTAACATGGTGAGTTTGTGAGAGAGATGAACAGACAAGACAATGAACAGTAAAAAATATTCGAGAGAAAACTAAAAAGTTTTAAAAACCATCCTTAAAGTGCAAAACACGCGTTTTTCACGACTGAAATAAGTCGCGAACAAGTCACTAGGACAAGTCGCCAAACACCCTGTGACAAAAATTTTGAAAAATTTGTCTAAGTTTTTTTGGCAACTGGAAGGTCCACTTGGGAGGAAGTCGTGAAGGGAGCCACGAAAGTTTCTATATGACCCTCACAACTAGAGCTTCCACTCGTGAACAAGTCGCCAAATCAAGTCGTGAGAACTCTAAAAACTAGATTTTTGAAAAAATTTCTAAGACTTTTTTGTGACTGGGACTATGACCCGCCAGTGAGTCGTGAAAACCTTTTGGTGTAAGTTCACAATTGGGGGCATGCGACTGGATCGATCCATGAAGCAAGTTGCCAAAACAGGGCTGCACAGTTTTAGAAATTTTTGACTTTTTGCAAAAACAAAATACTTTCCAAAAACAATTAAAACACTCAATGATCAATTCAACGATCAATTCAACCAAGACATACACAATAAGTACTAGGATGAGTGACCCATCTCAATTATAAAAATATGCATATATGACTTCCCATAAAACTTGATAACATAACTTTGAAGCTTTTCATTTGGCTCCACATACATCATATCATTTGATCATTTTCAATCATTACATCTCATTTTGAGATCGATGCTTGAAATTTTTGATATTTCAATTTGGTGAGTAAGCCTTTGGCTTTTTGGGCATCATACATTTATTAAATGGTTGCTTTCCCTTTTTCCTAGTCAAATACTAGTATGTGCAATGACTTTTACAGCTCATTATCTCTTTTCATTGGGAGATTTACATTTGTTGAGCTCTTTAAGCAAAAAAAATAAATAGTGAGAAGATATATAGGCACAAGTCTATGCAAGTTTCAAGATCAACAAAACCATTGACTAATCATTCATGAAAAGTTTGAAGATATATTTACAATGGTCACATAGATGTTAAGATTTTTCCCACAATGATATGAGTGCATAAAGAACAAGCTACGCTCTTAAATGCACAAAGCCATTAGTACAAAGGTATAAGGCAAAATATGCTTGTGACAATACACAACAATGCCGATCAAACTTTTTGGATTTTCTACCTTTTATGTGTTTTTGGATTTTTGACACAAAAGTAAGAAAAATTTGATAAAAAAAAATGTAAAAACATTTAACATAAATAGCAAACAAACAAGCAAAAACTATCAACACTTGCTGGAGAAATAACACAAGTCACACAAAGAATCAATGTCACAAAGCATAAAAAGTATTAATGCATGGACATGTTGTAATGCTTATGCATGTGTACCCTTCTTCACCCACATGACACTTGCATTTAGGGTGATATCCCTAGAGGATTGGGTATGATCGTTGTGTCTTTCAAACCTTCTGGTGAAGTTTGCCAAACAAGTGGTGAATGCATCAGTCATCCTCATCACATCCCTCATTTCGGGATTACCTTCTTGACCTTATGATTGCTCAGCAGTCCAATTCCCTTTGCCATATTTTGGTCCTCTCGACCTTTGAGCACTTGAATTCTTCAATGCTTTAAGCTTATGACAATTTGGTCTGGTATGTCCTTGAATTCCACAGTGATGGCAGAAGTGTTGGGTTCTTGGAACTCTTTGTGACTTTGGGAGTGATTTCCCTTCACCCTTAGGTTTGACCACTGATTGGTTAGGAGGCTTAGTCATAAACCGTTGGTCAGTCACATTCCTCTTCTTCTCCACCTTCACATTCTCAGCCGTAGTGGTGACTACCATCGATTCCTTGGCCTTCACAAACTTCATTTCCTTGGATGTGTTTACAGCCGAACTGCTCTCTCCAATGCATCCCAATCCGCTTCTGTCGGTGAATGGTTTTTGATGAGCAAGTACATCATCAGGCTTCTTGGAGGAAACCCGCTCTACTTTAGCATTCGCTTAAATCACCTCAAGCTCAAGGAATTTTATTTTTGAGTAGGCCTCAGTCAGCTCTCCATTCAGCGTCTCCATTTCACACATTTGGTCTCCTTGTATCGGACTAAAAGACTTCTATAATCTTCCTCTACTCTCTTCATATTTTTAATGGCTGTGTTAGCCACTTTTGCATATTCACCGGTCTTCTCAATGAGGAATTGTAGGCCTCTTACAGTCCCACTGTTTCGTCATCTTCCTCATCATCAGATTCCCCCACTATCCCAATTGACTCCAATTCAGTGTTCTCACCAAGCTCTTCCAGTAGTGCACTGAAATCATCTGAAGATTCCACAGAAGCAATGGTCATGAATGCAGAGAAGTTTCCTTCTCCATCATAGCTTTCATCTAAATCTGAATTAGAGGAGTCTGAATCACTAAGCGTAGTGGCATACACTCTGCCCTTTGCTCTCAAATAATTGGGACACTCTTTCTTGAGATGTCCATGTCCGTTGCATTCAAAACACGTGATTCCTTGAGAGGATTGAGAATCCTTCTCATCTTTCCTCTTGAAATCCTTTTTCTCCTTTCCGAAACTTAGGAATTTTCCCTTCTTAGCAAACTTTCCATTCTTCTTGAATTTCAAGAACTTTCGGAAATTCTTTACAAGATATGCCATATCTTTATCGACCTCATCATTATTCGATGAGTCGTGAGCTTCCACCCTCTCATTAATTGTCTTAAGAGCAAGGGATTTGCTCTTCCTCTGTGATGGCAATGACAGCTCATATGTTTGAAGTGAGCCAATTATTTCTTGAAATTTGATATCATTAAGATCCTTACTCTCTTCAATTGCTGTAACCTTTGCATGTAAGCTCTCTGGCAATGATCGAAGGATTTTCCTTACTATCTTTGAGTCCTCTGTTTTCTCACCCAAATTGAACTTGCCAATAACCACCTTATTCAACTTGCCATAGAATGAGTCGAATGACTCATCTTCACTCATTTTCAGCTCTTCAAATCGAGTGGTTAGCATCTGCAATTTAGTGTTCTTCACCTTCTTCGTGCCTTCATAGGTGCTCTCCAATATTTGCCACACCTCCTTGGCAACAGTTATGTGAGAAATCTTGTGAAACTCATCTGGAAAAACACCACAAAAAATTGAATTCAAAGCTTTACTGTTAGTGATAGCTGCTGCAAGGGCTACCTTATCCCATGTGGATTTAGCAGCCTTCGGCCTAGTCCATCCAACATCCACTGCATCCCAAACGGTTTCATCAATTGAACACAAAAATGCCCTCATTCAGACTTTCCAAAAGGCATAGTTGCTTCCATCAAAATATGGTGGAGCAATTAAAGATTAAGACCGGTTCATCTCAAACGAGGTCAAGGATCGCACTAAGGTAATTAAACCACAGCTAGTGCACCTATTCTGATACCAATTGTATGTTCAAATAGTGTGTAAAACACTTATGAACGTTTAGACCTCCAAAATGTAAATTACCAATTCAAGCTTATTATCAAACAATGTATGTATAAAATATGAAAATAAGCTAAAACAGAATTGATAAAACAATCTAAACCATAATTAATCATAACCACAGCAGTAATTAAAAGGCAAAGATTAAAGAAAGAGAGATATCAACATAATGACAACACAACGATGTGTTATCAAAAAGGAAACTAAAGTCCTCGGCGTAAAACCTCTCCGCCACCCTCCAAGTGGTCAATAATCCACTAGAGAATGAAGTTGGGATACATGAATAGCAGAAGACCCTCCAAGCCTAATCTACCCAGTGTACCTAAGCCCTCCAAGCTTCTTGCTCCAACGAGGTTACGTCGAACCTTTGTCTTCTCTAGCTTACCAAATCCCGTAATTAGCCCATTGCATCAACCAATATCAATTGGTCCCTTCCTAACTACTTCCCAAACACCAAATAACCTTCTCATAGATATGGGTATGGTGAGATAAAGATTTGGTTAATGTACCTCTCAAGGATGTAATAATGGAGAGGGTAGAAGTAGAGGAATTTGGAGAATCAAAGTGTAAAAATTGTGAATGAGTCAATCTTGTTTTTCTATAGTGTTTCTCTCTCAAAATTTTCTCTAGAAGCTCTCTACAATACGTGGGTATAATGGTATTTATACTGGAGTGTGTTTGGAATGCGAAAGGTCAGGTTTGTAACAAATCAATCTGTCTAGCAACTTGGGCTTGCGACTAGAATGAGTCACAAGTTTGAGTTGCGATCTAACTGCCTGGCCAGACTGGAAGTTTTGTCCTATAGTGCTCCAACTGGCGTGACTCTTCAACTCCTTGCATGCTTCACACGTGTGCTTGTTTTGGTGACTCGCCAGTCACGAGCCAGTTGTGAGGTCCAGTCACGAGGCCCTGCTTGAGTGCACACTCTTGAGTTTTTCTTCACACTCTCTCACACACTACCCTTAAATGATTCCCACCTAAATACAGGGTTTCTAAATGCTGAATTACAAGCAAATTGACATGGAATAAAGCCAACAAAATGGTTGATTAAATTCAACCTTACAGTGTTGTTCTTCAAAATCTTGTTTAGTGGCATTTTCGCCAGAAGCTCGCGACTAAGAGCTTCCCACGAAAAGAGTTTAAGGGAAATCTAAAATTCTCATTTTCCCATAGAGAGTATCGTGACTGCCTCGCAACTATTTCGTGACCAAGCACAACCCGCGAAATGTTTTTTAGGCAAAAATTGGAAAAACACAAGTTTCATAAGAGGCTATCGCAACTGTCTCACGAGTCTTTTGCGACTAAAATCTATCTCTTTATGGGTAAAGAGCTCGTACCAAAATTTTGTCCTTGGAGTAGACAAAGTGGTAAGGTTGGTGATCGGATATAGGTTGTGGATCATCACATAAGCAAGTGTCCTCATCTCCGATGAAAATGGGTATTGTGTTCATGGATGATTTCTTCAGTGTGCCACCAAGTATCCTTATCATCTCCTCAGTAGAACCCAATCTATCCTCATATTGCACTGTAATTGGCTGTGAGGGAGAACAAACTTCTAGGAAATCCTGAATACTTTCCCTAGTAATGACAAACTCTTTGTGTCTTACCTAGCAATTTATGTGAGTTTCTTCCACACTGACATTCGAGAAGAACTCTTTGATGATCTCTGAGTACACAACTCCACTCGGGTTCAAGAGCTTTGTCCATGTCCTGTCCTTGAACACTTCAGGTATGAAAGTGTCCTTAAGTGATTCCATTTGTACGACCCTTTCCATGATGATCATTTTATCCTTATAGCAGTCATTATACTTCATATCAGCTTCAGCAGACCTGAAGTTATCAGAATTAGTGCGTGCACGTTTGGAGGATGATCTCTTAGGAGCTGCATGCTTAGTAGGAGACATCTGCACAAAGGAACGCAGAAAAGAAAAGAAACAAATGCAAAAACACAAACACAGAACACAAAAACAGGATTAGATACATGTTAGTTCAAAACAAAGGTAAAACAATCCTAAACCAGAGCAAAACCAACTCAAAACAGAGCAAAAACAACTCAAAACAGAGCAAATAGACACAAAATAGCATGATATAAGAGTTAACCATGTAAACAATAACATAGTGCATGAATGAAGTAACTGTGACTGTGTGTGCCAGGGCTATGCATGTGCTGATGCATGTGTGTGCAGCATGTGATGCATAAGGTGTGCCTAGTGATGCATGGCATGGCAATGTGAGGGACAAAATGGGCACAATGTGTAAAACACACATCCAATGACCAAAACATGGCTAGCATGTTCAATCGAAAGGAAACCCAAGTATTGGAACTTATTAGAAACCAATACAACACAAAAATGTCACTAGGACATTCTGTCAAACACCTAGCATGCAACAGTGAATACCAACTATGAACAATGCATGAACATGGTGAAAACCGCCTAAATACAAGCTTAGAATGCCTCAAGGGGCCAACACAGATACACAAACATCAAATGGGACTTAGCTCAATCAAAATTTTGAAAAAAATTTCACAAAATTAAGAACCCCAACCCAGTTTTCAAAATATCCCCAATTTTTTAAAACCCTAAGCTAAAATCTGCATAAACTACGACAAAAATGAAGATAATGTTTAGGAAAACATATCTTGAAGTGATTTTGCAAATATTTCTGCATGAAAATGATGGGTTTTGTGTAAAAAAAAGATTTTCGGTTGCGAGGCTCGAGAGAGGCAATGCGAGGGAAGTTAAGAGTATTTGAAAACATGTCACATCTGCTACATAAAAACTGAAAACACGCGTTTTTTGCGGGTTAGGGAGTAGCGTGACAATCGCAAGACAGTCGCCAGAATGGCCATTGAAGCTCAAAAACTTTCGCGAGATGCTGTTAGTCACAATACAGTCGCGATAGCCTCTGTACGAAATTGAAAAAATTCCAGTTTTTGCCTAAAACCATTTCACGAGAAAAGTTTAGTCGTGAAATACTCACGAGACAGTAGCGAGATTTTCTGTATGAATTGACAAAAAAGTTTTATTTCCCTTAAACACATTTCGTGGGAAGCTCTAAGTTATGAGCTTTTCGCGAAACATCCTTTGAACCAAGTTCTGAAGAAAGACACAAAAATGTATTTTGATAAAAAAACCTAAAGACACGAAAGTATAAAATAACTTTCAAAAACACAGCTATCTCCATCTATACTGACTCTTCGCATTCCAATCATGTGCAGGGCACATGCATCATTTCGTGGGATGCTAAGTTGTGAGCTACCTGCGAAAACCTCTTCAGTCTTCAATAGCTTGAGTTTTCACACTCTCTCTCTATCACACAACCCTTACAATCAAATCACACAATAAATATAGGGTACAAAATGATTGAATAAGGTTACAATCAAATTTGGCACAGAATTAAAGCCAACATAACACAAGGTTGTAAATTACAACTTTACAATATCCCCCTTTGGCTATTCCATGACAAAACCCCTAAAACAAACTCTAGACTAAAATGTGAGTTTGGGAACAGTGGCAAAACTCACTCACACCTAATCTAGAAGCTATGAAGTACTTGCACGTATATACCTATAACCTAAAACACTTGCAAACAAACAAAACTTTCATTAAGCTTATGACAAGTTGAATACAAGGTACGTATATGAGCAAGTAAAATGCAATCAAGTTTGTAAACACAATAAAACTTGTAAGCATATCTTGATCAAACAAGATCAATCATTAAAGAATGACTACAATGAACATTTAGCAAGTAAATGCTCATTCGGACACGAAATGCAATGCTCATCTTCTTCTAGTAGCAAATCTAAGTCCTGGATGTTTAACGGGATAGGACAATATACTATCACATTAAAAAGGCTTAGACAAAGTAACATACCCCAAGAGAATAAACTTTTGATGAATTCACTAATTTGAGAACTTCAACTTCTAAGAATCTCTCCAATAGCAAAGGCCTCACTAAAACACCAACCATACTTTAAGGGTTTGGTTTTGTTTTTGGTAATCCCAAAAATTTTACAAATTTATGAAATGTTTGTTGGAATCAGAAATTTCAGGTTTGTTAGGGTTTAGAGAAAGCAAAGTGAACAAGAGCAACAGAAATAGAGCTAGTAAAGAGTGGTTTTTTTTTTTTTCTTCAAAGATTTCATGTCATGTAGTATTCAGTTGAAAATTAAAATAAACTGTAAAATTGTGGAGGGTGTATAGTTGAGGTGGCACATTCTTAAGAGGTCAAAAAAAAAAAAAAGCTTTGGGTAATTAGTGTTGTAAGGGGAGGTTTTGGCTCCTAAGCCCAAAAGATGAATGGATTAAGGGCCAAAGAGCCCAACACAATGAATTTGTAAAGAGTGGGCTTAAAAGCTAGGCTTCAATGGGTCCAATAGCATGCACAATGAATCAAAGATAGTATGAAAGTAAAGAAAAACAAGCTCTGTGCAAAGAAACCCTTCCTCGGCAAAATCCAAGGAGAGCGGTCCCAATATATATTTCTTTTAAACTAGGATGCAATTTCAATTCTTGTTGCTACAGTGTTTTCTTTACAGATTTTTTGATCCTTTCCCCTGGAGGGTCTCTTACATTATATAACTTCCTTTAGATAATCTTGGCCCCCCATTTGTTGATCGTTCAAGCTACTACTTGAGTGTTTGTCTCATTAAACACCTTTCCAAGCCCCATGTGAGTTGCAGCAGCCAAGGCAACACTATTCAGGGGTCTTCTCCACATAAATGTAGCCAGGAAGTTTTGTGGGATGCATTAAATGTGGCGGCATCCACCGTCCCTTCAGTCATGTTAGGGCTAACCCCTTCTCCGCAGCTCTTTTTCTATAGTGTGATCTCATCTAGTAACATGCCACTGACGTGGCCTTATTGTCCGAGGGTGTGCCCTCCTCAGCACAATAATGGCCCCCTCGGCCATGGGTGTGACACGTGGCACAATTACCTTACTTAAATTCCTATACCCCACAAGTGTTATTTCCCTTACAAACTAGTTTAAAGAGAAATCCTTCAAACTTACACTAAGTCTTTTGGGTAATTGGTGTCCCTCTATGATATATTAACTACTCTGTTAAAGACTCTCCATGGAGATATCTCCCTTACAAGTGGCGTTATAACCCATGGCGTTATCAAGGTCCTTTTTACTACTAGAGGGGGGACAAGGTGTAAGTACTTGGAGTTCTTTCAAAGTTCACACAAATGATCTTAGAAAAAGACCCAACAATGAAATATTGCTAATGACTGCGTTTTTTTGCACCTAATAATTCACTTGACATACAAATTTGAAAATTAAATGAGACAAGTGGCTCAAAATTAGACTCTAATATAGAATTTAATTGGATTTTCTTTCAGTTTTGGCTATATATATATATATTTAAAAACTAATTGAATCTAAACTCTTTGGTTTTTGCACCCAATAATTCACTTGTCACAAAAATTAAAAACTTAGATGAGACACACGACAGATTCGACTTGAAGGCCATTATTGAGGAGGCCTTTTGCTTGGCGGGGGCTTTCAATCTAGCAGATTATGTTCCTTACCTTGGGGCACTAGATCTACAGGTTTGTATTTGTTTCTATTTACTGAACTTTGTCCTCCATTTGGAAATCCCAGCCAATGATTTATTGCTCATAGTATCCAGAAAGGAAAAAATCAATATTTCTGACTTTTCTTTTTAGGCTTTACATTTCAAGTCAATTTCAGCTGCGGCCACCTTAAAAATTCAGAATTTTCTCTTTTAAGTAGTGTGGTCCAAAGTTGTTAATTGGAGTTTTCCAAAGTTGTTATCTCTAACTCATTTTCATCATACCTTTTTTCTACCCAACCAAAGTATTAGTCTAGCTATTAAGTTGAAATATAAATTATTTGGTCTACTGGCTGCTAGGAGACATTTTATCGTGAAAGATATTTCCAAAATGGTTGGGAGTTTCAGTTAGAAATACCGTCCTAGAGACGTGTTATCTTAGAATTGGAATTGTAGACATTTTGACAAAACTGAGAAGCCAATGATGACTTTTCATGTCTCATGCAACGTCATGTAACAAATTTTCTGCCCCAAAAGTCGTGTCATGGTTTGGATTTTCCAAACTCAAAAGAGCTTATAATCCCCAAACACACTTGCCCATTCCCAACAGTCCCAATGTATCCATTAACATTAACCATTCTCTTACTACTCCTTGGATGTGTATGGACATTCATACACATCCTATTACGCCCAAAAAATGAGCGCAAACTCCCACCAGGTCCTTGGGCCTTACCAATTATCGGTAACCTTCACATGCTAGGTGACCTCCCACACCTTACCCTCCAAAGCTTAGCAAAAATACACGGACCTATCATGTCATTGAGGCTTGGTCATGTCCCAACTATTGTGGTCTCATCACCCCAAGCCGCAGAGCTATTTTTAAAGACCCATGATACCATTTTTGCTGGCAGACCTAAACTCCAATTCTCTAAGTACATGACTTATGGTACCACGGGTTTGGGTTTGACCGAGTATGGTCCAGATTGGCGCAACGTTAGGAAAATATGTACGTTGTAACTTCTTACTGCTTCAAAAATTGAGTCATTTGCACCCATGAGGAAGGCGGAGGTAGGATCATTGGTGCAGTCACTCAAAAACGCTGCGGTGGCGCACGAGGTTGTGGACCTTAGTAGAAAAGTTTGTGATCTTATCGAGTAAACCTCATGTAGAATGATATTTGGGCGAAGTAGAGATGACAGATTCGACTTGAAGGCGATTATTGAGGAGACCTTTCGCTTGGCGGGGGCTTTCAATCTTGCAGATTATGTTCCTTACCTCGGGGCACTAGATCTACAGGTTTGTATTTGTTTCTATTTACTGAACTTCGTCCTCCATTTGGAAATCCCAGCCATTGATTTATTGCTTGTAGTATCTAAAAAGGAAAAATCAATACTTCTGACTTTTCTTTTTAGGCTTTACATTTCAAGTCAATTTCTGCGGCCACCTTAAAAATTCAGAATTTTCTCTGTAAGCAGTGTTGCTGGTCCAAAATTGTCACGCTTAGCGGTTCGTACTTCAAACTTCAAAGCAAAAGCCAAATCTCAAACTGGAAAGCTCATGAAAATCATAAAAAATAAGCATTGAATTAATTTTTTACAAATCTTTAAACTTTACGATTTTTTTATTGGCTAGCTCTTAATTGTTGCCCACTTCCATAGCCAAATTCTATTTGGGTTAATTATAAAGAACAATTTTCATTTAGAAATTCATACAAATTAGATTCATTAAACCTTGTGGAAATCTGAAAACAACAGATGGATAATTTAACATATATTTCATTCATGTGTTTTGACTTCATAATTTAATTTTTAAATTAATAAATCATGCTACTATTTTGATTCAAACTTTCTATCTCCTCCTTTAAATAGAAACTATTACTAAGATTTAATGGATATAATATAATAAATAATAATAAAATAGAATTCACAACAGTATTCCAAAAATTAACTAAACACCTTTTTTTGGTTTGTTTGTTTGTTTTTTTATTTTTTGAATCAAGCATTCAATTAAGGAATTGAGGTGGTTTCAACTAGTATGAGGTGCTAATGTAGCTCCATCCACAAATAATTACCACATCAATTAATTTGTTAGATTTATTTTTAGTGAAATTGGTGAAACAGTAACAAAACTCTTTCACTTTCAAACAAAAATATTTCCTCAATTATTTATGTTTTGAGAACTGTTGTTATTGACTTAGTGATTTTCTATCATTCAAATGCCATCAGGGATTGACACGGCGAATGAAGAAGGCTAGCAGGGCTCTAGATATAGTCTTAGAGAATATCATCAAGGAGCATGAAAACATTCCAAGTGGTCAACAAGATCGTCAAATGGACTTTATAGACACGTTACTTTCTTTGATGAACCAACCCATGAATCCCCATGATGAGCATGCATACATATTGGATCGAACAAAAATAAAGGCCATCACAGTAGACATGATTTCAGGGGCATATGACACTTCAGCTGCTACAATTGAGTGGACCTTTTCTGAACTCTTGAGGCATCCACGGGTGGTAAAGCAAGTACAAGCAGAGCTGGAACATGTAGTAGGGATGAATAAGATGGTGGAGGAGACAGATTTGGAAAATTTAACATACTTGGATATGGTAGTGAAGGAAAGCTTAAGACTACATCCTATTGGACCATTACTAGTCCCACATGAATCCATGGAGGACATTGAATTAAATGGATATTATGTCCCCAAGAAATCACGCATAATAATAAATTTTTGGGCTATTGGACGAGATCCTTATGTGTGGTCTAATAATGTGGAAGAATTCTATCCTGAAAGATTCATAAATAGTAATATAGACCTCAAGGGACGTGACTTCCAACTTATCCCATTTGGGTCTGGTCGAAGAGGGTGCCCTGGAATACATCTAGGTCTTACAACTGTCAAATATGTTCTAGCTCAATTATTGCATTGCTTTCACTGGGACCTTCCAAGTGGCATGTTGCCTAATGACTTGGACATGACTGAGAAGTTTGGGCTATCAATGCGGAGAGCCGAGCACTTGTATGCTGTGCCAACTTATCGCCTACTCAATTAAATATGTAATCCAATTGCAATATAATAATTTTCGAAAAAAAAAATTTACTTATTAGAAGAAGTGTGCTCCTAGCATTCAAGTTTATGCTCGACCACTAAATGTAAGGCCAAGATTTTTATTCTCATTATTGGAGTCTTCGTCTAATTATTTTCCAGGCCAAAAGAAAAGGTTCCATACTTCCCTAGGAAGAGTTGAAAACACTGGAACATCAAATCAACTCAAGTTGCCTTGAATAATATATTATTCTAACTTGTTGTTTTGGATTCAAATGTAATTTGTGCTCTTATAAATAGAATGTTATAAGCTGGGGACTTCTGCTCACACATACAAGGTAAATTCCTAAAATAATTTGTAACATGCGCCTTTTTGAACATGGTGGCTTCAAAACGATTTCGAAGTTGAAATCAAGTCTTCAATACTGATCCTGAAATTATGTCTTCAAAACACATTTGCAATTACATTGCAAGACATGATTTCAACAATAGAATGGAAATCATATCTTAAAAATTAAAAAAACACTCATTACACTCCTAGCTAAGGGTGTTCGTGGTGTAGTTCGATGTGGTTTTGGGTTATTTTTAGCACCGCACTTTGTAGAGCGATTTGACCAAAATCATAACCGCACCGCACCTCAGTTTTGCGGTCATAGGTGTGGTGCAATAAACAAGGTGCGGTTTGAACGGTTTTGGACTAATATATTTTTCAAAAATTTGGACTTTTCCTGCTTAGCTCAAAACTAATTTTTCTTTTGTTTTAGGCCAAGTTCTAAATTGTTGAGTTAGTTTTTGTTTATTTTGGGCTGGCTTTCCCTAATCACCACCTATAACCATTGATAATTATTCATTTACACCAGTAGACATTTGATACAATCCATATACAAGTCGCGAGATCCAATCGCGAGGCCCTGCTGAGTGCACACTCTTGAGCTTTTTCTTCACACTCTCTCAAACACTACCCTTACATGATTCCCACCTAAATACAGGGTTTCTAAATGCTGAATTACAAGAAAATTTGGCACGGAATAAATTCAACAAAATGGTTGATTAAATTCAACCTTACACTTTCCTCACCAATTCAATTTCCAAAATGTCTCCATTAATAGTAGTCATTTTCCTGCAACTACTTCGATCCATTTGGACATTTATACACATCCTATCACGCCCGAAAATTGAGTGTAAACTCCCACCAGGTCCTCGACCTTTACTAATTATCAGTAACTTTCACATGTTGGGTAGCCTCCTATGCCGTGCCCGATGCCCTCCAAAGCTTAGCCCAAAAATACGGACCTATAATGCCATTGCGGCTTGGCCATGTCCCAACTATTGTGGCCTCATCTTCCCAAGCTGCTGAGCTATTTTTAAAGACCCATGACACCGTTTTTGCTAGCCAACCTATATTCAAAGCCTCCAAGGTCATTGGAATGTCCAAAGGTATTGCTTTCACCGAGTATGGTCCATATTGGGGCAACCTTGGGGAACTAATTACGTTGCAACTTTTGAGTGCTTCAAAAATAGAGTCATTTGCACCTATGAGGTAGGAGTGTTGTAAAATAACGGAAGCTCAAATTACCAAGATTGATTGTGAAAATATTTTAGGCTTGTGAAAGATCTCCAAATTAACAATAGGAACGAAGAAAATAAATCCAAAAGAAAATAAACACAAAACACTAAGAATTACGTGGTTCGGCAATAGCCTACATCCACGGGCGACGACAAACAAATTTCACAATAACAAATTTGGGATAATACAAATTGGTGTAGACCCGTCAAAGGTTTACTAACCCCATCAGCTTCCTTCCGTCAGCTTCTTATCACGTCTATGCATTCTAGTTGTCTTATTCAAGTGTAGTTGATCTCAAGGCATAGCCATCGGCTTTGAGGTGGAACTGTCGTTTATGCCCTTATTAGCTGCCCCCTACTCCATAGCCCCGTCAGCTCTAACTGACGGATTATGGAGTTTGATTTGCAACTTTTTTATTATTTTTTATTTACTCAGGGAAAAAGAAAGGGGTATTTATTGATGGTTCCTCGAGCAGCCATTATTAAATGCTAGTACATGTGGCACAAGCTAGTTGGCCTCGTTTTTGAACAAGAGCGTCGCTTCGTCTCCCGTGCATTTTTCGTCCTATATATATCCCACCTCCTCCCCTCATTTCTCCTATTTCATCATTGCTGATCTTAACAGAGAGAGCTCGTCATTTTGTCAACTTCACTTCTGTCAACTTGCTGATATTGTCGCCTTTGTTGCCATCATCTTACTGATCCCGTCACTTTTCAAGGATCTGTCTACTAATCCCGTAAGTCCTTTCCTCTTTTCATTCTATCTTTTATTTCCGTTTTCCTAGTTGGTCGTTACTTCTTTAGAGAGACCGCCAACTTAGGTTCTTAGAATACCTCTATCGCTTGTAGGTGAATAGATGTCTAGAGAAGTGACGAGTGAATAGTCGTCAGTCCATGAGGGTGCAGGCTTCGACGAAGTCTTCTAGTTAGGTCATAAGCCCGAGGAGGGCTTTTCCTAGTCGTCAGAGAGGGAAACGTTCGCCCATTCTCCTGACGACGAAGTGGAAAGTTATGATGAGGGGAAGGTGAGGAAGAAGAGAGAGACGAGGGTGATGAGGGAGGGAGAAGGGAGAGGATGACGGGGACGAGGGTGAAGTTGACGGGGGAACCTCTGAAGGAGGAAGTTCAGAAAGCCCCGGGGATGGCCACACTCATCCATTTACTTTCCCCAAAATGTGGACTGTTAATGACTTCAAGCCGAAGATGATGGCCAACATCTTTAAGAATTTAAGGGACCGTTATCAAATTCCTGACCATATCCCAATTTGTCTCCCTGGGAAGTTTGAGAAGTGCTACTCGAGGAAGACCGTGGACGTCGGCATGTACGATGCAATGTTCGCGGCAGGACTGAGATTGCCACTGACGGCATTGCACCGTCAGTTGGCCGATTTTCTTGGATTATTTGTCAGCCAGGTTGCTCCCAATGCTTGGAGGATATTAATTGGAGCTGAGATCTTATGGGGTCGTCTTAGTGGTGGGAACCATCAGCTTTTGCTGGACGAGTTCTTTTGGTGCTATAGACCTCAGCACATCATCTCGTCCCAAGGGATATAACACTTTGCCGCATGAAAGAAAGAGCTTAGGCTTGTGTCGGATATGCCTGATTCCAATAGGAATTGGAAGGGCAGATATTTCTTTGTTCAGGGGATGGATTGGGTATGTCATCTAAAGGAGTGGGTTACAATGCCCCATGGCTTCAATAATACTTGGGGTATTGCAAAGATTCAGGTTTAATGTTGTCATTTTTTTTTTCTTTTACTTCTTTCTCTATTTATTTGTTAAGTATTTAACGTCATCGTTCCTCTTTTTCAGCCAATGTTCGTCCGCACATAACTGACGAGCAGGAGGCTTTTATACGTCATTTTCTTGAGATTCCATTCGAGGAACGGAAGTGCAGGGACCTGATCACTCTTGATACTCTGCACGCCTATTGTGGTAGTCCAGAGCCGGCACCTACAGCACATAGGCTGAATAGTTACTCTCGTCGGCGTAAGTTCTTCATTCATTACCTATTTCTTTCTGTTGTTTCCTTGTCATTTGTGTTTAACTCCCATCATTTGTCCTTTACAGAAATGGAGGCAGCTAGAATGAGGGCATCGTTGAGGGCGTCAACTACTGTGCGTAAGAAGGAGGAGAAGAAGGAGAAGAGGAAGGAAGGAATGTCCTCGTCAGCCCCTAAGGTCGTCGAGAATGGGGCACCTAAAAGGAAAACTGATGGGAAGGATGACTGTCCTTTTAAGAAAGCATCAGTCAACCCTGGGGAGAAGCACCCCAAGAAGCCGTCGCCTCCCGAGCCGAGCCAAGAAGCTAGCAAAGGCTTAATGACATCATCAGGCCCCGTCACCCAGGGAACCCGTCATCTTCTTATGCATAAAGGATATGCCGTCGAGATGGTTGAATCAATCATCAGGGGGACGGACTTGGATCCTTGTGCCGCGTAGGAGACAGATGACCTGGGAGCGTCAGATATTTTTGACCTCTCCAGGCTATGTTCTTCTCCTGGAAAATTTTACTTTAATGTTTATTCATCAACTTACGGTTTGTAATTCATTTTTAGGCGCTGGTGTGCATGAAGGATCTTCAAGATAGGTGAGTCACTGAGGAGGGGGTAATCAGCCGTCTTAAGAAGCGTAATGAAACCTTGACCAACGAACAGGATCAATACAAGGACACCCTCTGTACTCTCAACAAGGAGGTGACGGAGTTGAATCAGAAGTTGAAGGAAGAGACCCGTCAGTGGGAAAAGGAGCAAGAGGCCAAGGCGACCTTGGAGAAGGAGCTGACGGCTCTTTGTGGGCAGGCAGGGACGGCCAGGGCTAACACCGTAACAATATTCAAGGCTTCACAGCCTTTCATTGACGCTTGTGCCGTCTACTGTGGTGACGAGTTTGAGGATTGCCTAAAGTAGGTCAAGTCCATCTACCCACACTTGGATCTATCCAAGGTCACCATAGATGACTCCCTACCATCAACTCTTGCTGGCAACACCATCTTTGAGGAGATCGACGACTCCACCCAATCAAAGCGGGATCCAAAAAATGATGGTGTTGTTGTTGCTCAACCTATTGTGGAGAAGCCTGTCACTCCATTGATCCCATCCACTGAAGCTCCTCAAGATGCTGAAAACCCTTCTTTTTAGGACGCCCAGGATCTTCCTTCCAAAGACGACGAAAACCCTTCAGTTTAGGATGCCCAAGACCCCTTAGTTTAGCTTTTTTTATTTTTAAGGATAATTTGTTATGTATTTCGTCCAATTTCCAGACAATATTAAGTGTCATTTAGCATGTGTATATTTTTGTAAAGATTTTACTTTATTTATGGTATATTTTTATTACTTTATATCCGTTGCTTTTAGGATGTGTGTTGATATTTATTTGTTGATATGCATATGTCCATCCATTCTTGTGCCTATATGTTAGGATGTACTTGTCCCTTAAAGGACTTGGTAAATAACTAGGATGAACTCGTCTGCTTTGGTGGACTCGTCCTCCTTTAGGCATGACAATGAACTAGTTCTATTTGAGGACCTAATAATAAATCTATCCACTTGTGGACTTAATAATAAACTTGTCCACTTGTGGATTTGATCATTTTAAGGCATCCTCATGGGATAAACTCTTCCACTTGTGGACTTAAGTAATTTCAAAGCATACTCATGGGATGAACTTATCCACTTGTGGACTCAATAATGAACTCGTCCACTTGTGGACTTAAGTAATTTCAAAGCATCCTTATGGGATGAATCTGTCCACTTGTAGACTTTATAATAAACCCGTCCACTTGTGGACTTAATAGTTTTAAGGCATCCCAATGGGATGAACTCGTCCACTTGTGGACTTTAATACTTTTAAGGCATTCCAATGGATGGACCCATCCACTTGTGGACTTAATAATTTTAAGGCATCCTAATGGGATGAACTCGTCCACTTGTGTACTTTGTATTAAACCCGTCCACTTGTGGACTTAATAATTTTAAGGCATCCCAATGGGATGAACTCGTCCACTTGCAGACTTAATAATGAACCCATCCACTTGTGGACTTGGTTACAAAAGTAGTTTTGTAGTGACAAATATATACACAGGTCATATCTAAATAACTACTCTTATTATGGTGGAGATGTCAATTCACGCCATCTTTGGTACAAAGCCCATCAGCTGGACATTCTAAACCATTCTAATGTAAGTCTTACGAGCCTTTTTCGACAAGCCAAAGGCCGCTGTGCCTCCCACAATCATTCTTATGTCTCCTACGGGCAGCTTAGGACGCTCATTCTCTTGTCAGGCAACCTACTCTTGTGGTGGGTCCATTCTTTCCTTGCTGACGAATCTCTGCAACTTTCCTTGTCCGATAAGAGATTCTATTTGTTGCTTCAAGTCGTAACAATTAGATGTGTCATGGATGTGATCACAGTGAAAGCGGCAATACTTGTCTCTGGACCTCTTATTGCGGTTTCCCTTTAGCTTGCCTGGAAATGTCAGGACTCTTTCGTCCTTGATTTGCATCAGGACTTGGTCGATCGGGGTAGTCAGCGGGGTGAAGCTTGTGAACCTCCCTATGGGGGGTTTGGAGCACCTATCCTCCCACCGGTCTCCAGTACTTATTGTCTTTCATCCCCTGTCCTGTCGTGCCTCCTCCTATCTTTCTCTCTTTTTAGGCTTCTCTTCTAGGGCCAGCAGTGCTTCTTCCATGGTCATTTACTTAGTAGCCCTGTAAAGTACATCTAACATGGTTTTTGGGTCGTTCTTGTATAAAGAAAATAGAAACTTACCCTTTTGTAACCTATTCGTGAATGCAACCACGAGTATCTTGTCGTCAGCTTCATCGATCGAGAGGGCCTTTTTGTTAAAATGGGTTATGTAAGACCTCTGCGTCTCATCCTCCAGCTGCTTAATGTTCATTAGGCACACAGTGGACTTCTTATACCTATGCCCTTCGATAAAGTGTGAGGCAAACTGGGCACTTTGTTAGTCGGGGACCATGCGAGGCAACTGGACCTCTTCGCTATGGTGGCATGGTCAGTTTGGTGTCGAAGGAATAAATTGAGGTGCAATAAACCAAGTTTGCCGCTTGGAAAAATTCTGGAATCAACTGGCTCACTCCTGACTGAGTTTCAGAAACATAATAGGTCTAGTGCTCGAGGTACAAAGCAAAGAAGTATAAAATGGAAACCTCCAGCAGCTGCAGTGTTAAAGACTAACTTTTATGGGGCAATGTTTGTAGACTCTGATCAATCTGGAATTGGAGTTGTAATCCGAAATGAGTCAGGACAGGTCATGGCAGCGTTGTCCGAGCAAGGCAAGTGAGGAAGATCATGTGGAGCACCGGCAGCAAGACTAGCCTAGCATAAGAGTTTTATTTGAATATCAAACAATGCAAGAATGAATGAAAGAAAATGAAGAAAGAATGAACACATTCCTCGACAGCAAGGGAGGGCATGAGGCGAGTATCGTTGAACTCCTTGTAGTCCAATTCCTATGACATCCGCTCAGTGAAAGGAATGCAATGCGTCCACAAATCGTACTCAGCATTCGTCATGGAATGTAGGGCAAGCATGAACTCTGGTGGATCCATAGGGACTTGTGGATCATCTGTACCCACCAACTGACACCATACCCTCTCCGCCAGCCTCAGTCCAGCAACCTCAAGAGGCTAGGTAGTCTTAGAAGCAATCAAGGCAGACGTCTCCAAATCTGGGCCCACAACAGGAGGACGGCCAGCCTATGGACTCCATACGACCTATGACAACATAGGGTTAGAAGAAAAGCACTAAGAAACATGCAAAGAAGAGAGGTAACAATGACCATGGATTTTCAACTTACATCTTCGAAAGAGAGCCCATTAAGATGATCCCTAATCGAAGGAAAGCTCTCTAAGTCCACATTCGCTCCCTGAGTAATAAGACTGTATTACACGGCCCAACACTGAAAATGCAAGCACTAGTACAATTTACAAGGTATAAGTATAAACAGTTTGCAAGATGCAAGCATAGGTATAGTTCACAAGAGCATGAAATACAGTTTTGGCCTAAATGACATGTGAATGGACATGATTGCAATACATAAACTACAAAGTAGAAGAGGTAGAGGAACCAACCACGAGGAGCTTCTAAGGCCCCACAAGCTTATACAAGGTCCCTCGATTGAGCATGTCCAAGGAAGAGTATAGATAGACAAGACACGCCTACCCCTAGTTCACCTCTCGAGCTCCCCTGAAATCACGGAAGGGAGCCAACCACCTCAGAGATAAAGTCTGCCCACCATTGGCAAATAGATAAGCCCCTAAAAGGTACAGAAGGAAGGCCCTAGCCATCTTGGCACAATCCTTAGCCATCACCTAAGGGAGAGATATGTAGTCCTTCTCGATGTCAAAATAGCGAATGGTCTCAAAAGGGGACCTCCTCCCGAGCAAATCCCTTGTCAAGCAAGTGCTTGACTCTCACTCCAAGTTGATAATTGCCCCATCAAATCTGAGGCTAGTTATATGGTGGAAGTCGTGGGGAGTCACTATTAGCTCCCTGTCAGCTATGTGGAAGGTGTAGGTAGTGTCCCACTACCTCTTGGACAAAGTTTGCACTAGTATGGCACTAACAAACCTCTCATGCAACAGATTGATAACGGGCTCGAAACCTGCATCACAGACATGGGCCTTGGTCTCTTCAGTCAGGAGCCAGAACCACGCCACCACACGGCTAGGGCTCATCCTACAAGAAAAAGGGTTTGGAATCTGCAAAAAAAAAAAAAAAATAATAAAATAAAATGATGTTAGATTCATAATGAGATGAAAAATGATGTTGCGATCACATTTAGATGCAAAAATGATAAAGAAAGGCATTAAATTTTCAATTGGATGAGAAACAGATGAAAAAAGGAGTTTAAATAGTCAAGTTGGGGTTTTTGCCTAGCGATGTGTGCACACAAGCTCAAACTTGTGTACACAGGTACTATGCACACATACACAGGTTGGAACATGTGTATGCATGAACTCAAGAACAGACACGTGCTCGCATGAACAAGCCCGCATACGTATGAAGCCTGGCCATGTATGCATGAACCAAGCCACGCATACAAGCCTGAGTTCACGTATGCATGAACTTAGATAGAGAGTCGTTCTTCAACATTTTCAAGCACATCTTGATCAAAACTCATCCAAAGCATGTTCCTACCCCTCCTAAGGTGTGAGGTTTTCATCTAAACCTATCCCACATCAAAACCCAAGCATTTACAAGCCTAAATATAGATTAAAACAAAAGATCAAAGGAAAAGACATAAATGTGAAAAGAGTTTGAAAAACTTACCAATCTAGTCCAAGCACCCTCCAAGGTGTGATCCTGTGGCATGTAGGTTAGTGGAGGAGAGTCATTCAGCCTCACCGCTTGACTCCAACGTGTGAGAGTGAATGCCTCACTAGAGAGAATGTAAGAACTCTTTTTGGACTTGGGTGCCATTGATGAAGATGAGAGAGTTTGGAAGAAGAAGAAAGTGCAAATTAGAAAATTTGAGAGAGGAAGATCATTTTGTGAGAAGGAGTGAGAGAGAGAAGGTTTTTGTAGAGAGAAAATGGAAGTTAGAAAGCTAGAGAGAATATGAAGATATGAGAGTGATGAAGAGAATGAAAAAGAAAAAGAAACAGTTGGTAATTGTTGAAGAAAATTTGAAGAGGTGGGAAGGCACTTGTTGGCAAAACTACATGTAGTTCCGGCCTTCCCACTAAACTACATGTAGTTTAGTAAAAAAAAAAATTCAAAATATCCTCAGTGGTATCCTACATTAAGAACTTTTTTGATGGAGAGGTAGTTTTTTCTTGTTGCTTTTGCAAATACGATTAGATCTTTGGCAAAGAATAGGTGTGAGAAGGAAGGGCCTTCCCTGGAGGTTTTCACGCCAGACTAGTTATCGAGAGTGACTTTTGACTGGATGAGCCAGGCTAAATACTCCATGCAAAGGATGAAAATGTACTGTGAGAAGAGGTCCCTCTGCCATATGCCTCTTGAAGGAAGGAATGGATTGAGCTTTTCTCCATTAAATAGGACAGAAAGGTTGGATGAGGAGATACAAGACATGGTAAGATCGATCTAGTCTTTTGTGAATTTAAACCAGTTGAGCACGTGGTAAATAAAACCCCATTCGTGTCTATCAAAAGCTTTTTCGAGGTTGATCTTGAGTGCCATGAAGCCTTGCTTGCTTTTGGAGATGGTCATAGTATGTATGATCTCCTGGGTTAGAATAACATTATCGTTAGCTTTCCTTCCAAGTGTGAAGCTGGCTTGGTATGGATGGATGAGGCCAGGAAGGAATGGTTTGAGTCTTCGGAAGAGAAGTTTTGTTATCATTTTGTATAGGGTGTTACACAGTCCAATCAGGCGGAGTTGGTGCATCGTTTACAATTTGTCCATTTTGGGGATAAGGCAAATGAGGGTTAAGTTGAGATTCTCAGGATTTTTCATAGACCAAAAGATGTCTTTAACGTAGGAGATGATAGAGGGGCCCATGATGTTCTAGAACCTTTGGAAGAAGATTGGACGAAAGCCTTCATGGCTTGGCGCTTTGTATGGTTTAAAGGAGAAGATCGTGTTTTTAATAGCGAGGTTAGTCACCGTAGCATTGAGGACGTTATGAGTATCGACCTCAAGGGATGTGAAGTTGTCAAAGGAATGCGGGAGTAGAGGGATGCTAACCATGTTGAAGGTGTACAAGGTAGTGAAGTGAATGGAGATTATGGACTTGATCTCAGGTAGGGAGTGTGTCCAGTTTTTGACCAAGTCCTTGAGGCACTAGATTTTATTGTGTTGTCTTCGGTAGATGGTTGTGAGGTGGAAGAAGTTTGTGTTTCTGTTGCCGAGAAGCATCCACTCAATGTGAGATTTTAAAGCCCAAAACTCTTCCTTAAGCCAAAGTATATGCTGGTATTTGGTTTCGAGGTCCTTTTCGAGGCATTCGAGGAAGGTGTTCTGGTTGTGGCAGAGAGATTTTGAATATCGTTAAACTGTGCAAGTAATCTTTTTTTCCTGTGAAAGATATTCCTGAAGTTGTTGGCATTCTAGGATTTAACACAGTGAGTGAAGTCCTCCATGGCCGAGGTTATGCTATGAGGTTGGTTGTTCCATAAAGTGTGGATGATGGTTGGGAAGGAAGAGTCGTTGAACTAGGAGGATAGGGTGGTGGTCGGAAGAGGTTATAGGGAGGTGTCGGACATTGATTCATTGAAAAGGAGTTTCCATTGTGGATTGGAGAGAACTCTATCTAGATGCTTCATCACTAAGCCGTTATCTCTTTTGTTGGTCCATGTGAATCTAGGACCATTGAAGCCCAAGTCAAGCAAATTACAATTATTTAGAAAATCGTTGAAAATGTACATTTATCTGCAGTTAGGCAGTGAGCTACTAAGACCATCGTGATGGGTGAGGATCTCGTTAGAATCGCTAGCAAGCGCCCAAGGAAGTGAATGGGTGTTGGTAAAAGAGGTAAGATCATCCCAGAGATTGAAGCACTTACCTGCACAAAAGCATGGATTGCTTTGTTTCGTCACCAACAGGATTTCTAAGTTAGTGTCTCTTTCTTTCTATAGGACCCATATGCCTCCCCTGAGTCCTACGACATCAAATCAACAAACATTGTCAAAGCCGAGAGAGGAGCTAATGTCCTTAGCTCTTTGATTGGAGATACAAGTTTCCATGATAACAGTAATGGCGGGGCGGTGGGAGCGAACAAGGTCAACGAAGCTTCTACAAAAGTAAGGGTTTCTCGCTTTCCTATAGTTCCAAATGAGAATCTTCATTAGGATTGAGTTGAAGGGGTTGGTCACGTGGGCTATTCCGGACCTCCAGATTAGCAGAGGTGGGATCAACAAGGTCTAAGACTGTGGGATTAGGATGGTTCTGTAGGATGCTTGTGGGGTTTGGATGAGGTCTAGAGATAACTTGAAGCAGGTGACTTGATGTTGAATCATGTAGAGAGTTCTCAATTCCTGTTCCCTCATGCATGTAAGGTGCAATGTGGTATTCGCTAGAGAGATGAAAGTTGGTGGGCTTCCTAGGACTCTGGCAACGCTCTGCTTGGAAATCCTCTGCATGTTTCTCCGAAGATTGGCTCTTATGGGGGCAGTATGAGGTTCTATCCAGCGAGTTGGGTTGTTGTGGGGAAGGGAATCGCTGGTGAGATGAATGCCATGTCTCTGGATATCGGAATTATCTCACGACCAAATGGAGTATCTGGAGGGAGAGTGTGAGCTTGGGCTCTTAGGGTACGTTCCATCTCTTCCTCTATGTGGCTCTAGAAGTTGTTCGGGCAGGCCTATATCCATTAGAGCAAGTGGTTCCCAAGAGGCCTTAGATGGTTTTGGGATAGGAGCGCCCAGTTGTTTAGGGTGTTTGGGTTGAAAAACGTGGATTCCTGGGGCACAGACAAGTGTGGGGGGGTTCAAGCTGACCTGTTGGTTTCTCAACGGTTCTCCATGGTGGGATATTTGTGATTATGATGATTGCCAAGAAGAAGAAGCTTTTGAAGAAAATCATTCAAGAAGAAAGAAAAATTTTTCCCAGCAAATACTTAAAGAAAGATATGAAGCAGGAGATCCAGAAGTTTATCTTCTTGGGGAACCCTCTGGAAAATTTGATTATTATGTTCTTTATCCTAGAACTAGAAAGCAAAAATCCCCTCCTTCCCCACCATGTGCAGAAAATCATAATCAAAATCTGAAACCTCCATTGATTCCATACTACCAGAAAGTCCTTCCCCAAATATCAAAATACCCATCTTTTTCTACCAGCCAAACTCAAACACAGAACCCTTTACCTTGTTATATGTTTGACCATACTTCAACTTCCTACTCAGAGAATTTTCCTCCTCTTGAAATTTTTGATCATCCCCAAACCAACACAAAACATGTTTAAAAAATCAAAATTCCTGTTGGAAACAATCCAAATGGAACCAAAAGACAAGTTTCTTTGGCAGAAGCAGCTTTAAACCGGCAAGCAGAGAATGTTGTGGCACAAAACCAAGTCCTTTCGAAGATTCTTGATAATCAACAAAAGATGGCTGAGGTAGTTACTCATACCTTCTCATCCTCAAATTCTCGTATTGAAGATTTGAAGATGAAAATCAGGACGATTGAACAAGAATTAGCAACAGTAGCTTCTACAGTCAAAGACTTGTCTGTCTCTTTTCCTCTTATTGGGCAAAAAGAACAAGAAAGGAAACAATTGTTGCTACAACTTCAATCCATGGAAGGATCACAGAAAGAAGTCATTTAGACTCCTTCGATACATGTTCATATGCCTTTTCAACCTCGACAATCATTATATAAAGACTTGTCTATACCTTCGACCTTTCCATTTTCACCAACTTCTCCCTATCAAAACCTCCAACCATTAGCCATAACACATCCTGACCATAACTCTTTTAAACCAAGTGGAATTTTTCCAACCATAACATACTTAATTCCACCTCAACCAGAGCCCCAAGCTAGCCCACAAAATGAACCTTCTCCTATAAAGAAAGATAAAAAACCATTATACCAACCCCCAGATCCAACTATTGGTGCTTCTTCAAGACCTCCTGATATGAATATGTTGACTGTGGATCCCAACCCTCCAAATCCAATTTCATCATTTCTTAAAACCCTCACTCTTGAAGACTCAAGAGAACCTTTTGTGCTCCCAATAATTGTTGACACAAACCTAGACTTGTCTGATCTTGGTCTAGAAGAAGTGTTTATGGCGAATAATGAACCAAAGGTAGAAGAATAAGATGATGTTTTTCGCCCTAAAAAGCCTCCACCTCCACCACCACCAATCTTTCCTCCACCACCCTTTATTCCAAAATATCAAACAAGGTTGACCTATTCACCAACCACAGACTCAAGACATTTGTTCACTCTCGATAATGTTCCTCCTTCCAGATGGCATGGTGAGTTCTTTAACATGTATTCTTGGTGCATAGTTGAACTCCAAGCTCCAAATGCCACTGTTTCCTAGATTATTGCCAAATTTGTTGCAAGGATCATGGGAAGATTACGAGAATGGTGGATCAATCTAGGAGAATATAGGCAAAGATAGGCAGCTTAATGCAACACATTAGAAAACTTCTTCACGATTGTCCATAATGAATTTCTTGGCTCGGTGACCCATCATACGGAAGTAGCACGAGAAGAATTCTTGTTGATGAAATGTTGTTCATTTGAAAGGAAAGATTTGGAGAAACATTTTGACAGAATGTCAAGGAGATACTACTCTTTTAATGGTATGGATGATGTTAATGCCAAGCATACCTTTCTTAACTCCCTTTTAGAACCATTGGGAGATGAAACACTCCGCATGATGAATCTCCAAAAAATAACTCTGCAGCAAGCTTCCTTGGGAGAAATTTATCAGCATGTGCTTATTGCCCTAGAAAAACTTTGCAACCAGAGAAAATTTCTTTCAGAAATTGACAAGATTCATAGCAAACTCAAGGACAATTGTAAAAGGAAAGATTTGCAGATAAAGTGTTGTGAGAAAAATTGTGCCTGTCCAACAAAAAGAAGAGATCATTTCAAGAAATATTCCTCGAAGAAAAGACATTATACAGGTCACAAGAAAAGATCCTTAAGGAAGAAAAAATGGAAGTTTCTTTGAAGAAAGCAGTTTAAAGGAAAAACTTCAAAAGTCTGTTTTATATGCAAAAGACCAGGACATTTTGCAAAAAATTGCCCAAAAAAGGAGAAAGCGGCAAAACTTCTTAAGCAAGCCCAGATCCATGTAGATAATATTCCTTTTTCAGATGTAGAATCACTCTTTTCACTAGACGATGATTACTCTCCTCAAGCTTTGGTAGTTATGGCCTATTCCACTTCAGAGGAAGATTCAGATCCAGACAATGATGATGATTCAGAACTAGAAATCTAAACCATCTATACATCCCAGCCTACTACAACCCCTTTAACCAACCCCACTCCTATAGCCCAAGTACATATCCTCCTTAACACCTACTCCAGACCCATCCCAATGATAGCCTTGTTTGATACAGGAGCAATAGCAATAATCCTCCATCCAAAAGATTTACCTGCAGAATTTTGGTTACCCCATAATCAGATGTTCTGAGCGGAAAATGGAGAAACATTCCTTATCACCCTGAAAAGTAAGCCTCTTTTCATCAAAATCTTTCCAACCCTTACCATTAAACACTAAGTCCTTAGATCCCCTCTTACAGGCAGAGACCTTCTCATAGGATTTGATCTCCTTCATCAAATACCTAGTCTCAAATGGTCTTCAAAAGGATTTTTGCACAAACAACACCTTCTCACCTAGACCCAAGTACCCCATTTATTTACAATTGACCCTTTTGACTCTTTGAGACTCTAGATTATCAATGACTGTTGTGCAAATATCCATTCTGAATTGCTCCTTAAAAATCCAAATCCTTTGTGGAAAAACTCAAAAAATTTCATATACCTTCCCTTTAAGAAGAATGAAGACGTCAATCCCACAAAAGCCAGTCACAGAGGAACGAATCCAGACCATTTAGCCTTGGCCAAGTAGGAGCTATCTACCTTCCTATCGGAAGGCCTCATTGAACCTACAACCTCTCCATGGGCATGTGAAGCTTTTTATGTCAATAAACATGCTGAGTAAGTTCAAGGAAAACTCAGATTGGTAATCAATTACTAGGACCTTAACCATTTCCTTGCAAATGATAAATTTCCCTTGCCAAACAAGAGTGCTCTCTTTCAGCATCTTTCAAATGCAAAAGTATTCTCAAAGTTTGATATCAAAGCAGGATTTTGGCAATTAGGAATCCATCTAGGAGAAAGATACAGGACAACATTTTGCATCCCAAACCACCATTACCAATGGACTGTTATGCCATTTGGTCTAAAAAATGCTCCATCTCAATTTCAGAAAGCAATAGTAATGTTGTTCCAGCCATTCTGGACCAATGCATTAATTTATGTAGATGATATCCTCTTGTTCTCAAAAGATGAAGAATCCCATGAAAAGTTGCTCATTGAATTTTATAATTTAGTGAAATCTCAAGGAATAATGCTCTCAGAAAAGAAAATGGTCATCGGACAGTCTTCTATAGATTTTTTGGGAGTAAACATCTCAGATGGAAAGTATACTTTGCAGCCTCATATAGCTGTCTCTCTTGGTGAATTTCCAGATAAGCATACAAGTACCAAACAAATACAATAGTTCCTTAGAATTGTTAATTACATGTCAGATTTCATCCCAAAAATCTCTAAATACAGGAATTGTTTAGCTCAATTGCTAAAGAAATCTCCTCTAGAATGGAATTCTGTTCATACTGAAGTAGTTCAACAATTGAAAAAAATTAGCAGAAAAGCTTCCTCCTTTACAGATTCCAAGACCAGGCAAACGGATATTGCAGATAGATGCAAGTAATGAATATTGGGCGGCAGCTCTTTTTGAAGAAGTAGATGGCAAAAAACGTATTTGTGGATATAAAAGTGGTTCATTCAAGCCTTCAGAACTTCATTACCACTCCACTTTCAAGGAAATTCTTGTAGTCAAACATGGGATTGAAAATTTCCAATTTTATCTCCTTAGGCATAATTTTCTGGTTGAAATGGATATGTCCTCCTTTCCCAAGATGCTCCTGTAAGGTTGAATTTAATCAACCATGTGTTGGCTTTATTCCGTGACAAATTTACTTATAATATAACACTTAGAAACCCAGTATTTAGGTGGGAATCATGTAAGGGTAGTGTGTGAGAGAGTGTGAAGAAATGCTCAAGACAGTGTAGTGAAGTAGAGACTCGCGGGAGGCTCGCGGCTTGCAAGCCGCCAAAAGTTGCACATGCGCAGAGCATGCAGGGGAGCTGAACAGTCATGCCACCTGGAGCACTACAAGACAAAAATCCAGACTGGCCATTAAGTTAGCTCGCAGCTTGAACTCGCGACTCAGTCAAGTCATGAGGTCAAGTCGCCAGCAAGCCCTGTTTTTGGAAAAATTGACTCTTCGCATTCCATTCTCACACCAGTATAAATACCCCTCATTCCCACAAATATGTGTGGCTATTCAGAAAGAAAAACCCTAAGAGAGGTTTCTAAAAAACACCCACCTAATTAGAGAGAGCTACTCATTCTTAGAGAGAAATCTTTGTAATCTCTTCTTATTCCCTCTCTCATTATCATACCTATTGAGAGGAGATTTCTATCCAAACACTACCCACACCCATTTAGAGTGTTGAGTGTTTTTGGAGCTTTGGGAAGCATTGGAAGATGCCAAGGATGGCGAATGCTATGGATTATAGCGGAATCCAGTAAGCTAGAAAAGAAAAAGGTTCGACGCAACCTCGTTGGAGCAAGAAGCTTGGAGGGCTTAGGTACATCGGGTAGATTAGGCTTGGAGGGTCTATTGCTATTCATGTATCCCAACTACATTTTTTAGTGGATTATTGACCGCTTAGAGGGCGGTGGAGAGGTTTTACGCCGAGGGCTTCGGTTTCCTCTTTAATAACACATCGTGTGTTGTCCTTGTGTTTGCATCTCTCTTCCCTTTATCTTTGCCTTTTATTTTCTGCTGTGGATGTGATTTATAATTGGCTTAGATTGATTTCCAATTCTGTTTATAGCTTATATTCATTTTCCGCACACTTGTTGTTTGTCATAAAGCTTGAATTGGTTAAGTTGTAATTTGGGGGTCTAAATGTTCAAAAGTGTTTATACACGTTTTTGAACTCTCAATTGGTATCAGAGCGGGTACACTTGTTATGGTTTAAATACCTAAGTGTGATCCTTGACCCCTTGTGTTTATTTGTCATGGATTGTGCTTTGTATGACTCTTTGCATGATTTGGTTGGTGATGAATGTAACATGCCACATGTTTGTGAAAATGCCTTTATGAGTGTTAATCCTCATAAGTGTGATGACATGTTATTTGAATCTATGGGTGTTGTTGACAAACTCTTGAAGAAAAATGCTAAGAAGTTTCAGAAGAATTTGAACAAGTTATTTTGTGAAAAGGATGATTTGATTGCTAAGCTCAATGAATCCAACAAATTGGTTGAGAAATATAAAAAACTTGTTGAAATTTCTCTTGAAAAGCTGAAAGAGTTTGAATGTTTGAATATGGACTTGGATGCTAAACTTGTTTTGTCTAACAAACTTGTTGATGATCTTAAATGTGAAAATGAATCTCTTAAGATGCATGCCAAGTGTTTGATTGCTGAACCTATTGTTAAAAATTATGAAATCATTTGTTGCAATCATGTTGTGATACCCGATTTTGTGCCTATTGTATGTTCTACCTTAAAGGACAAATCGGTGTACATTCCTCCACATAAAAGAAATCAAAAGGTGGAGAGAAAGGCTATTAAGTCAAAGCCTTCATTTAGGTCTCAACCTAAGGTTTTGAATGGATCTAAGTTTGTTCCAATTTGCCACATTTGCGGTGTGATTGGTCATATAAGACCTCAATGTCATAAGTTGAAGAGGGAACAAAACCATGTTGCTAGATCCCTTCTCAAAAAGCCTAGCGGACCTAAACACATTGTTTGGCACCATTGTGGTGCCTTTGGTCATCTAAGACCTCAATGCTCTAAGTTTCATGCTTTTAAAAGAATCAAAAGAAAATAAAAACTTGAGCTTTTTGGAAGTTGTGCTAAAAAGAGTAAACCGGTTTTGAGTGAAAATAGCATGTTGTTAAAGAAAATGTTTGATGCTCTTAACTCCTTGACTATGTGCATCTCGGTTCTCATTCTTCCAACCTTCGTCTCACTTCTCTTGAGACACTCATTCCAAACAATCATTCTGTTTGGATGAGGAAGGGTTCCTATGGTTGAGCCTTTGCTTTTTTGGTCCTTGATCTAATTCTTTCGATCTTTGTAGGACCTTTCATGCATTAAATGTCATAACTACATGCATTTTGTGCATCTTGCATTTATTTGTATGCACTATTTCGTTTTTGATCTTACTTTTATGTTTTCGTTTTGTGTGAGTAAAAATCCAAAACTACATAAAAAGTGAAAAATTCAAAAAGTTTGATCGTATTTGTTTGAGCACATATCACACGTGAGTTTGGCCTTGTACCTTTGTACAAATGGTTTTGTGCATTTTCGAGCTTAGCTCGTTATTTTTGCACTTATATCTTTGTGGGAAAAATCTGACATCTTTGTGTGATTGTTGTAAATCGATCTTCAAGCTTGTCATGAATGATTAGTCAATAGTCATGTTGGTTTTGATACTTGCGTAGACTTGTGCTTATATCTCTTCCCACTCTTTTATTTTTATTGCTTAAAGAGCTCAATAAATGTAAATCTCAAAATGAAAAGAGATAATGAGCTGCAAAAGCCGTCGCATATTCTATAGTATTTGACTAGGAAAAAGGGAAAGCGATTTGTATTGAAAATGTTTGATGCCCAAAAGCCAAAGGCTTGTTCATCAAATTGAAATATAAAAAATTTCAGGCATCAATCTCAAAAATGAGATGTATTGCTCAAAATGAGTTGTATTGATTCAAAATGATCAAATGATATGAATTGTAAGAAGCCAAATGAAAAGCTTCAATCTTATGTAATCATTTTCTTGTGGAAGGTCATATATGTTCATTTCTATAATTGAGATAGACCACTTGACTTAGTACTAGTTGTGTATGACTTGATTGAATTGATCATTGAAACTTCACTCTAGACTAAGGACTATTCCACATTTGATACACACACACAACACACATGCCTAATGTTCAACAAATGTCTTATTCATTTGTTAGATTGTACTTGTCTAAATGTGATGTGTGTGTGCTCAATCATATATGGTTCAATCCAAAAATATTTTTGATCATTTTATATGTTTTTGGAAGTGTTTTTTATCACTCTCTGTGTTCATGTTTAGTGTTTACTTTGTTTTTCATTGTTTAACCATGTTCTGTATTGAAAAACAGGTGTCAGAGTTTTTCGCGGCTCAGCTGGCGACTCGTCAGTCGCGAAACCCCAGTCGCGAGTTCATCCAGAAGCTTTTGGCGACTCACTCGCGGCTTGCTCGCGACTCACTCTCGAGTAGCGAAAATTTTCGTGACTGAAACTCGCGACTCGCGGCTTTCTCGCGACTCACTCGCGACTCGCGAAAATTTTCGCGACTAAACCTCGCGACTCGTCCAGTCGCGAAACGCCCAGAAATAGCTTTTTTAAAGGGTTTTTTGTGGGAAACTTGTTTTAAACCTCTCCCATCCTCTCTAAAACCCCTCTTTCAATATTTTTACATCAAAACCCAACCAATTTGAATGATTTTTCATTTCATTAACATTTCTAAGGTATTTATAAACTCTTTTCATTAATTTTGATCCTTAGATTATGTTTTGGAGAGTTTTGTGCTCTTGATTGGGATTTTTATCATAGGGGTTGGGAAAACTTAATTTTTGTCAAATTTCTTCATGGGTTTGGTTTCTTTTGCTGATTTGCATTGGATGTTGACCCCTTGTGGCAAATAGAACATGTATTAAGGGTGGATTTCATGATGTTCATGCATTGTTTCACATTATTGTTCATAGTGTGCATGTTAGGTGTTTGATAAAATGCCTCTTAGACATTTTCTCGCTTGTATGGACTCCGATGAGTACCAAACTTTGGGGTTTCTCATGTTTCCTCATTAGGAACATGTTTGGTTCATTGGTTGTGTATTTAACACACCTTACCCCACATGTGCATTTTTCATGCATTGGTCATGCATTGCACTTAGCCACCTCTTGCACACACTTTTGTTACCCTTGTCATGCATTGGTCTTTACCTTATTTCTTCATCCTAGCATGTCATGTTTACCTTATGCTTTGTAGCATGTTACTTTGTCTTAGGTTTGAGCTTCATTTTCTCTTTCATCTTGCACCCCTCATGCATCATTATCATTGTTCGTTCCTTCATCTCTTACCCTCATTTCTTCTTGACCCTTTGTCTATTCCTGACAAAAAGGGGGAAAGTATACTCTAGAGAGTATATATCGGAGTGTTTTGTCATTTCTATATGACTCTTGTGCACATCCTTAAAGGGAGAAATTCTATTTCTCATGCACATTTGTAGGGGGAGAGATTTCCATAGTGGAGATGCATATACCAAGGGGGAGAAGACATTGTGTTAACTAGAAAACTTTGTTCTGTTTGTTTTCTTGTTCGCTTTACGGTGCTTTGAGTTATGCTTTATTGTTCTCATTGCATCATGTTTGTGCTTTGGACATGCATATATCCCTATGCTAGTGTGCTTCATTGAATGCATGTTCGGATGATCATTTGCTTTGCTATGCGATCATTGTAGTCATTTCTATATGACTATTTTGGTGTATGATCAAGTTGTTCACATGTTTCACATCATGTTTACTTGATCGCAATTTACTTGTTACATTATACTTGTCATTTTATTACTTACTTTACCTTGAGGGTCTAATGTGTTTTGTGCAAGTGTTTCAGGTTACAAGTATGTATGTTCCAAGTGCATCACAGCTTCTCATCATTCTGAAGGGGAGAGAAATTTTAAGCATTTTTAATTTATATTGTTTAAGTTTATATTCAGTATTTTATGCTTTGTACCCATGTGCTTATGTAAGCTTTTAGGGTTAATGTTTGTATGCATAATCTGTAGGCTTTATGGTTTGTACCTTGCTTAATGCAGCCTTTTATGCTATGTTGAAATCAGTACTTCTATCTAAATGTCTTGTATTTTGATTTATGTACTGTCACTCTTGTACCCTTGTAGGATTGTTCCTAGATGCATATACTTTGTGTATTATGCATTGGTTGAGTGTTGGGCATACAAGTAACTTGCATTGTTCTTGTTAGCTTGTATGTTCAAGTGTTCATTCTAAGTGTGAATGAGCATTGTGATCACTACCTTGTAGTGATTGCTTATTTGATCAAGCCATGATTTGTTTCTTAACTCCATTTTTGCTTGATCACATATTGCTTGCTTCATATGCATTTCATGTTTTTCTGCATACAATGATCGTGGTGTATTGTTGTGTTTCAGGAAATTCATGTTCATATGACTTAAGAGCTGCACAGCTTCTAGATTTAGGTGTGAGTGAGTTTTTCCATTGTTCCCAAACTCACGTTTAAGTCTAGAGTCTGTTTTAGGGTATTTTGTCACGGAATAGCCAAAGGGGGAGATTGTAAGGTTGAATTTAAACAACCATGTGTTGGCTTTATTCCGTGACAAATTTGCTTATAATACAGCACTTAGAAACCCTGTATTTAGGTGGGAATCATGTAAGGGTAGTGTGTGAGAAAGTGTGAAGAAATGCTCAAGACAGTGCAGTGAAGCAAAGACTCGCGGCTAGGACTCGCGGGAGGCTCGCGGCTTGCAAGCCGCCAAAAGTTGCACATGCGCAGAGCATGCAGGGGAGCTGAACAGTCATGCCACCTGGAGCACTACAAGACAAAAATCCAGACTGGCCATTAAGTTAGCTCGCGGCTTGAACTCGCGACTCAATCAAGTCGCGAGGTCAAGTCGCCAGCCAGCCCTGTTTTTGAAAAAACTGACTCTTCGCATTCCATTCTCACACCAGTATAAATAGCTCTCATTCCCACAAAATATGTGTGGCTATTCAGAAAGAAAAACCCTAAGAGAGGTTTCTAAAAAACACCCACCTAATTAGAGAGAGCTACTCATTCTTAGAGAGAAATCTTTGTAGTCTCTTCTCATTCCCTCTCTCATTGTCATACCTATTGAGAGGAGATTTCTATCCAAACACTACCCACACCCATTTAGAGTGTTGAGTGTTTTTGGAGCTTTGGGAAGCATTGGAAGATGCCAAGGATGGCAGATGCTATGGATTATAGCGGAATCCGGTAAGCTAGAAAAGAAAAAGGTTCGACGCAACCTCGTTGGAGCAAGAAGCTTGGAGGGCTTAGGTACATCGGGTAGATTAGGCTTGGAGGGTCTATTGCTGTTCATGTATCCCAACTACATTTTCTAGTGGATTATTGACCGCTTGGAGGGCGGCGGAGAGGTTTTACGCCGAGGGCTTCGGTTTCCTCTTCGATAACACATCGTGTGTTGTCCTTGTGTTTGCATCTCTCTTCCCTTTATCTTTGCCTTTTATTTTCTGCTGTGGATGTGATTTATAATTGGCTTAGATTGATTTCCAATTCTGTTTATAGCTTATGTTCATTTTCCGCACACTTGTTGTTTGTCATAAAGCTTGAATTGGTTAAGTTGTAATTTGGGGGTCTAAACGTTTAAAGGTGTTTATACACGTTTTTGAACTCTCAGCTCCAATTCAAAAGAAAAATGCTTCCACATCCTCAATTACTCAGATGGTCAAATTGGTTTTCACAATGGTCTTTTCAAGTCAAGCATATTAAAGGGAAAGATAACCTTATCACTGATTACCTTTATAGAAAACCTTCAATTTTCAAGACCACAATGATTCCCCCACCCCTATGTGTATACCCTATTACAGATCCATCCTCATCCTCAAACCCTTCCTCTGTAGACCCTGATGACATCCTTAAAAGTGATAGAAAACCTTCCCTTAGAAATAAAAGACCAAATAAAGACCTTGACCCTAGAAGTCCGATCTAAAAGAATCATTAGAGTTCTCTGTAATTACCTTAAAGACGACCACAAACTCTTTCTTGCTATTTTTTCTGATATAGACCAACCATGGAAAACCCCTTTTGCCTTTTGGATAACCCAATGGACTGTTGCACATTATCTCTAAATGTGGTATTTACTCAATGAGTATTACCTATGTCTTCATTTTAAGCCAGAGTTTTACAGATATATTTTCCCACGTGGAAATAGATATTTTCACAAATTCTGGTTTGAGCTTTTGAAAAATGATGCTCATGAAGGAGAATGGATAGATTATCCCAAATTAGAACATCCAAGATTTGGTTGTAAAATTACTTCAGCATGTCTTGTTGCTAAACTCAATTCCAAAAATGATGCCCGTATAGAAAAAATCTTTCACCCTACAGAGATACATTGGGTCACTAATCCAGATGATACTCTCCACACACATATGGACACCTCTTGGGTATCCTGTTATCATGCTCTCACAATGACAGAATCCCTTAATAAGGGAACCTTATCCGAAATAGTACCAATTGATCCAAAAGTTTGTAGACAACAGTGGCCACATGAAGATCATTGAGAAATGCCTAATCCTCTTAATCCTCTTATAGGATATGATGATCCTTATCATCACAACCATGACCCAGATGTGGATGTTGATGAAGAACGGTTTCAAGGAAGAATTGGATGGGACTAGACCTCTCTAACACTTTAAAAAAAAAATGTCCCAGAAACTTCTCCCCTACATTTCCCATTTGCAATTGCCAATGGGACTGCTCTTAGTGTTGTATCAAAGTGAATAGATATTTATGTATTTGATGATAGCTTTAATTATATATAATAATTTTATTATTATGTAATATATTATTATATATAAGAATAGTGTGGCTGAGTTTACATAAGAATAATATAGAGCGCAAATTACATATTATCTAGGTGTTGTTTGATCAAAATTTAAGTTGCCTACTTGTAATTTAAAATTTGACATTAAGGGTCCATTTGGGATCTGCTTATTTTGCTGAAACTGAAAACTTTTTGCTGAAACTAAAAGTACTATAGATAAAAGTATAAATTAGTTAAAATAATACAGTGGGACTTATGAATAGTACTAAAAAGTGTAGCGAGACTCATGAATAGTAGCAAAAATAAGTTGAATAATAAAATAAGCTGAATTTTTAAGCTAAGCCAAACGCATACTAAGTGTTTGTTTGGAATCTGGTTATTTCACTGAAATTGAAAACCTTTTAATGAAAGTACTATAGATAAAAGTAAAAAATAGCTAAAATAGTACATTGGAACCCATGAATAGTACCAAAAAATGCAGTGGGGCCCATGAATAGTGGCAAAAATAAGTTGAATAGTAAAATAAGCTAGTTTTTTAAGCTGAAACTAAACGCACACTTTATCTACCTGAGATTCGACCAAAATTTAAGTTGCATACCTGTGGTTTAAAATCTCATAATGCAAGTCTTTTGGATTCTTTTTTATCTTATTTAATATTATGTTTTTATGTTTTTGTGTTTTTGGAAGAGAGAAACATAAAAGTATAGCAAAATTACATGTTTAACCTTATTTTTAACAGATGTGGGTTACGGAACTCTAACGCTCTATTTGTTTTGATGGGAAACCTTCGGTAAAGATAGCTTTTTGTGTTTTCTAGTATTTAGTAGTATTAAAATAAATAAGTTAAAGGAGAACTATCTTTGGTCAACAGAAAAAGTATGGCTTATTTTTAAAGATTGGTTTCCATTAATATTTTTTGGAAAGCAACTCTATCTCACAGCAAGCTAAATAAGGGAAGTTGAAAGATTGTTTTTCAACTCATTTAAGGTAATTATCAAATATAGGAAAATGAAATAATTTTACGGAAAATACTTTTTAGAAAATGACTCATTTTCTAGAAAATATTTTTGCCTAAACAAATAGATTGTAACTAAGCTAACCTTAGGTGGATAGTTAAATTTCAAACTACAGGTATGCAACTTAAATTTCAACATAACTACAGACGGGTAAGTTGTAATTTGCCCTAATATATAATAAGATATATGGGTTTAACTTGTTGCACACAAACTGTTTTACACTATTTTACACATTTGGATAATTATGCACACATGATTTGTAATTGATGTATATTTTAAGAGAAAAAATATTCACAATTTGGGAACTACTACTCAATATTTTGTTCTAAATGTTGAACCCCCTAAAAAGGCTCAAAGATGTGAACTTCAACAAATAAGTATTGCTTTCTTAGAATGAGATTCTAGAAAGACCACCAATACAAGAGTATTATTTTAATCAATTCAATGATATCTATCCAGTGATCTCAAAACTAAGCCATATAAAAATAAAATACAAGATTGTCGAATGAGTTTTTAAGTGATTGTTGAACTATATTAAGTTTTTAATTTATAAAATAAAGTACTTGTTTTGCGTCATAATTTGTTTGTTTTTTTTTTTTTATTACTTGAGAATTTGGTTATTTTTAGTTTGGGCCTTGGAAAAATTTCCAGACTCTGCCACTATTTAAAGCCAAATCTGAAATCTCTCCTCCCCCTCTAGGATAGCTATCACTTATAAAAATAAATAAATAAAAATCAAAAGATCACATTACATGTCCCAGTTTTCATGGCTTTTGAATGGACTTTTATGGTGTGTTGTATTAAAACTCAGTTTCCTCTTCCCTGTTCATGTGCATGTTTCTAAAATTAAAATTAAAAAAAAATTAAAAAAAAAAAAGACATCCCAAAAAGAAGAAACAAATAATCTAAAATATAAAAAGTCACATTTGTACATTCCAAGCTAGCCCAGCCATTAACCGAGTTTTAGGCAATGGCCTAAGGTCCAAGCTCCAGATTTCCAAATTTTAAAAAATAAAGATATATTAATTAAATTCAAAATATTAACTAATCAAAATTATATTTTTTTTATAATTTTTTAAAAAAAAAATGAAAGCTAATGCTAGAAATACTATAAATTTTGACATGTCACAAATCATAGATAATTAATTTTGACACTCATCTACATATACTATAAAATCCACATTTGTATGTTTAGAGCTGGCCCAACCATTAACTGAGTTTTAGGCAATCGCCTAAGGTCCAAGCTCCCAATTCCCAAATTTAAAAATATAAAGATATGTTGATTAAATTCAAAATATTAACTAATAATAATTATATTTTTTATAAAATATTTAAAAAAATTAAAGCTAATGCTAGAAATACTATAAATTTTGACTTGTCACAAATTGCAAAAAATTAATTTTGACACTTATCTATCATATTATAAAATCGAGGCATCTGACTTTTTGTTCTATTATATACTTAATCAATCACAACATACTACAGATCCTTTTTTTCTTTTCACATAAACTACCTAAATTTTAAAGTACAGAGAGAGAGAAGACATATTACAATCAACAAAAAGAGCAAACCAAAACTAAATAAGTAAAATTTTTCTAAAGGTTATTTCATAATTCTCTTATAGAGTTAACCACGTAGGCGATAAGTCGGCATGGTAGACAAGTGCTTGGCTTTCTGCATTGCTTGCCCAAACTTCTCACTCATGTCTAAGTCATTAGGCAATATCTCAAAATCTGGTATTGTAGAAGTTGCTGCCTTCTCTTGTCATCAAAGGAGCTGATGATCTAAACCTTCAAGGGTGGTCTTGGAGTCACAAACAGGAGAGTTTGTGTTGCTAAACCTTTGAGTGGGATCTCAATGTCACAAACAGGGGTGTTTGTGTTTTGCAAAGGCCAAAGAAAGAAGGAGTCTATGGATTCGGAGCTTGCACGTGGTCGTGTTAGTAAGTTCTACTGGTGGGTAGTAATAAGAAGTCGACCGTGGGGGCTTGTAAGTCTTATTGTATGAAATTCGATTCTTTCTAGTGGATTTGTTTTTTACCTTGAGGATAGCTAGGTCAAATCCTCCCTAGGTTTTTACCAGTTTGGTTTCCTGGGTGATCATATCATTGTCTTATTTATTTTTCGTTGCTTTGCATGTTATGATTTGTGTGATTGTGATAACCTAGATTTGTTAAATTGGACTAACAACTTGGCTAATTACCTAGGTTAAATCAATTGTGTTTTAAGGGGTCTAAAAACTAACAAAATTTTTGGGCGATTGGACGAGATCCTTATGTGTGGTCTGATAATGTGGAAGAATTTTGCCCCGAAAGGTTCATAAATAGTAATACAGACCTTAAAGGACGTGACTTTCAGCTTATCCCATTTGGGTCTAGTCACAGAGGGTGCCCTAGAATGAATCTAGGCCTTACAACTATTAAATATGTTCTAGCTCAATTACTACATTGCTTTCATTGGGTGCTCCCTAGTGGCATATTGCCTAATAAGTTGGACATGAGTGAGATGTTTGGGCTATCGAATAAGGCATGTTCAATGAAATCTGAGAAATAAATGCCATGTTTGGTTCATGAGAAACATGGTGTATTTTGTTTTTATTTTCCGTTTTTGGTGGGACCTATCAATAAAAAAAAACTTGTTTAATTTGTTTTTAGTTCTTATTTTCATTTTCAATACCCAAAATATGTGTATGAAAACAAAAAAATAAAAACTTTTTGGCATTTTTTTCCAGCAAAAATGAGTATGATGACATTCTCCTAATAAAAAACAGAAAATGGGTGCAGTCCATTGCTATGACCTGTCTCACTCAAGTCAACTTTGTAAGTGAAAAAATTAGATTTAAAAAAAAAAAATTTTGAACCAAGTGAAAAACGGTTATGTCAATGTTTTTCTTCTCAAATCCTGTATTCAAAACAGGTACCAAACAAAGACAAAAAAGAAAATGGATTCTTTATCCTAAATTCAGATTCAGATTATGAATACTCATTTTCAAAAATGAAAACAAAATACAATATATTATTTAGAACCTTTTTTTTTATTTTTTTGAATGAATAATTTTATTCAAAGAGAAAGAACTAAAAACCAACAAGGCACCCAGCCTCCTCCCTGATAACCTTAACAAAACAAGAAGGGCTGTTACAAAAGTCAAAAGAACCAAACACACTATACAACAAACTCCATTTAGCAAGAGAGTGGGCGGCCCCATTGGCTTCTCTAGGGACTCACCTAAAAGACAAAGAAGGGAGATTGGAGGCTAGAAACTTTACACTTTGGATGTCATTCTCAATAGCCCACGGGATGTCCATGCCATGCACTGTGATTGATTTGAAGCAAACCAGAGAGTCGCCTTCTAACAATATTGGAGCTGAATTTAAAGGCTCAGCAAGTTGCAGAGCCCATAAAAGAGCCTCTGCTTCTGCCTGGAGAGGGAGGGTGGTGTTCACTTTTTTGGAGCAAGCAAATACCAGCTCCCCTCTCCAGTCCCTAGCTATGACTACAACAACAAATTGATGGGCACCTACAGCTGCATCAACATTTAATTTAAACGAGCTATTCTCAGGTTTCACCCATTTAGCTTGAACACTATTGCCTCGAATCTGAGGGGAGGATCTGACTTTACGATGCTTCGCAAACAATCTAACAATTTTGGCTTTTAAATCTTCATAGCTGGCTACTTTACCTTCAAATAGAGCCTCATTCCTTAGTATCCAAATCAAATCACAAAGTAAGGCCCCAAAAAAGAAGCAAGTCCTCCCTAGCCTCTTGGAAAGGAGGAATTAGCAGAAAATGGATGAATTGGGTCGAAGTGGACAGCTCGCAATTATCAATTCTTATTCCCCATTGACTACTGAACCACAAAGCTCTAGCTAGAGGGCAATCAATAAAAAGATGGATAGTTCACTTTTTTTAGAACCAAGCAGGGCCCAAGTCTCTGTAAAAATATGCATATGGACATGGCCGAATGGAAAAACACAAGGCCATACAATTTCTTTTTTCAACTTTCTAGTATTTTATTGTTTTGATGCTCAACACTTCTTTTACTTATTTTAATTAGAGTGATGATTATTATATAATGGTTACTGCACACTACTATACATAGATTGACTGAATTCGTGTTTTAAAAACACCGTTTCTTGAGTGTGTAGGGAAGTGATTATTGGGAGGGAGGAAAATAAAGAAAAGAAAAGTAAAGAGAATACATCATTTATGCTTGTTAGTGGTTCTGGGTATTTTTCACTCGGTCCCACCAAAATATAATTTCTTCAGTTTAAAGAGAAATCATGAGAAAAAGTAATTGTGCAACCCAAATGAGAATTTCGCCCTTGCTTCTTCTCTTAGCCATTTGCTTCTAACTCAAAAAACAAAAAAAAAAAAACAAAAACAAAAACAAAAAACAAAAAAACAAAACAAAACTTGCTTCAGCTACAGATTTGTCTAATTCTTTTCTTCTCTCAACAATAACTTCTTCTCACCCTTTATTCAACATAGAAAATAATTAAAAAGACAAAAATGATTCAAGTATCATTGGCCGGTGTTGAAAATAGAAATACATGGGACTTCCTAAGCATCTGAGATTAAAAAATCTAGCATTTAGTTGACATGCAATAGTCCAAGGTAAGAATTGCGAAAGTGAAGGGAGAAGAGGGAAGTGACGGAAAACAAAAAGAAGAAGAGGAAGATTCAATAGGGAGAGGAATTAGTGAGAGATGATTTAATGAGACAATATAGGATAAGGGAGAAAGAGAATGATGAAAATAATATGAGTGGTAGTGAGACTGAAGATACCCTTTTTTCTTTTTTTTTAATTGTATATTTTCTCTTAACAAAACTTAAATATAGTACCTTATATCCTTTTACTTAAGTTCCCATTAAAAGAAAGCCATGTGTTGCTTAACATCTCTTTCATTTACATGGTTGAGTTGGGCTCTATTTTACCAAAAAAGAAGAAGAAGAAGAGATTTGGGCTAAGTCTGATTTGGATGTTTAGCGAGTGTGTTATAGAGGTGTAGAATTTGGAAGTTCTTCATAAATTTCTGCCATTATTGAAGTGAAAGAAACTTCTTTTCTAATTGAAGTTTGAACTCACAAAGTTCTAGGCTCTATGCATGTCTGATTTGGATGTTGGAGTTGCAGAGCCTATTTTTCATTATCTCTATTTTTTAGCAAATGAAAGAGATGAGTTTTCTTCTGGGAGATTAAAATATGCTATATCTAAGTTAATGTCATTTACATATTTCATGAAGTAGACACATAGCATAATTTTAAGAGAGAAATCTAAGAACATGATATTAGGTATTTGGTATATTGTTTCTAAAATTTTGCCAAAAATCTATATTTTTAATGAGCCCCCAATAGGTGGGGTTTTTTTTTATTATTATTATTAATTATTTTATTATTTTATTTTATAATTTTTTTAAGATGCCTAACAATTTTTTTTATAAAGAAAATGAGATCATGAATATAAAGTATTTTTCATTTTAAATAATTGTATTTATAAACACATTACATCTTTTATTTTATATAATAAGAGCGTAATAATAAATTTGAATAAATTACCTTTTTTATTGTCTCACTTTTGTCCTCAACCAAATAAAGGATTTTTCTAACCCTCCACTTTTCCATCCTCCCAACCAAACACACATGAGAGAAAATTAATATTTTCTATCTTCCCATAACTTTTTATCTCCTCATTTTCCATTTTGCAACCAAACAATGTCTTAGCCTTTTAATTAATCAACGAATCTCTTCACACCCATCCAGGGTGGTATTACATGTATCCACCATCTCACAAAGAGGTGGATACATGATAGATTTACTCTGCTCGTCTACTTCCGTAGACTATGGTAATTGCAATTTACAACGCATATATACCAACATATGGTTCAATAAATTAGGGTACATAATATATATATATATATATATATATAGAGAGAGAGAGAGAGAGAGAGAGAGAGAGATGGTTGAGTTCAAGTTATACCTAGTGTAACTTTAAGCATTGCTACACCACCTAATATTTTTTAATAAGATGTCAATTTTGACAAATTCACTGTTGGATTATATTATCTTCTTATATTCTCCATGCTTGCAAAATTACAAGGTAATCGAATATCAATAGTCATGTCATCAATTCATTGTTTAAATTTAAGTTTTTGTAGTTTAAAATAATGCATAAAAAATGAGTTTATAGACGAAATGGTAAATAACATCCAATTAGCATAAAAATTGACACGCATGTTAAGAACATATAGAATATGTAATCCAACATTAAGATTTCTAAAATACAAATTTAATAACAAGTTATTGAATGGTGTAACAACAAGTGTAATTTGAACTCAACTCATATATATATATATAAAAGATCTATAACCAAGGAATTTTTTACACGTATTCTAAATTATTACTTATTTTATTATAGTTTTTGAAAAAACGTGTTTTGTTACTTTTCCAACCTCTCTAGAACACTATGCTACCAACTTGGTGTATGCAGTGTTTCTATCTTCCCATAAAAAAATAATATTAAAAAAAAAAAAACCATAGTGTATACGGTGAACAATTATGGATATGATAATATATGAAATTTTGGGTGAACATGTATACATAATAAATCAAACAAATATCAAGGCTATCATAATAGACATGATTTTGGGTGCATGTGACACTTTAGCCACTGCAATTTAGTGGACCTTTTCCTAACTCTTGAGGCATCCACAAGTAATGAAATGTGTACAAGAAGAGCTAGAAGGTGTAGTTGGAATGAAAAAAATGGTGGAGGAGACAGATATAGAAACTTTAACATACTTGGATGTGGTGGTGAAGGAAAGCTTAAGACTACATCTTGTTGCACCATTACTAGTCCCACATGAATCTATGGAGGACACTGAGATCAATGGATATTATGTATCCAAGAAATCAAGACTAATAGTGAATTTTGGGGCTATTAGACGAGGTCTTGATGCATGGTCAAATAATGTAGAAGAATTTTACCTTGAAAGGCTTATGAATAATAATATATACTTTAGGGGACATGTTTTCCAACTCATCCCATATGGGTCTGGTTGTAGAGGGTGTCCTGGAATAAATTAGGCCTTACCATTGTCAAATATGTTCTAGCTTAATTATTGCATTACTTTCACTGGGTGCTCCCCCTTGACATATTGCCTAATGACTTAGACATGAGTGATAAGTTTGGGCTAGTAATGCGGAAAGCCAAGCACTTGTCTACCATGCCAACTTATTGCCTACTTGGTTAAATCTGTAAGAGAATTATGAAATAACCTTTAGGAAAATTTTACTTATATAGTTTTGGTTTGCTCTTCTGGTTGATTGTAATATGTCCTCTCTCTCTCTGTACATTAAAATTTAGAAGTTTATGTGGAAAGAAAAAAGGATGTGTAGTATGTTGTGATCGATGAAGTATATAATAGAACGTTAAGAGTAAGCCAGAGGATTCTTCCCGCTTTTTGATTCTTATCACAATAGCATTCCTCCAAAAAGGTATGAAGATAGCTATTAGTATTATTAGACAAATCTTTGAGCGATAATGCTGGTTCAGTGGGAAATATATGTCTTAATTCAATGACTTCCATCTTAGAGTGGAGTCGCTGGTAGTGTGGTTCACGTAGAGTTTTTGGGGTTTTAAATCAAATTTGGTTTAAAAAAATCAAATAAATAAACAAATAAAATAATGATGTGGAAATTGTGAAATATTCAAAACTTAAGTGGCAAGCTTTCATGAAATCAACCAAAAGTCATATGTTTCGATTTTATAATATAATAGATAAGTGTCAAAATTAATTTTTTGTGATTTGTGAATAAACTCAAAACAACATGTTAAAGATGTTAAACCATGTAATCAGACTCAGAATGCATGAAACAAGTGAGTGTGTCTGAATGTGCATAGGATGTGCATTAGGTGATGCTTGTGTGTGCATCTGGAGGTGCATGAGGTGTGCCTAGAGATGCCTAAAGTGTGCACAGTGTGTGCATGGCATGGCATTTGAGAACAAAGCGAGTTAAACACATCCAAAGCATGTGAAACATGTTCAATCAAAGTAAACACAAGTAAAGAAACTCATTTGAGTCCAATACAACCAAAGAATGTCACTTGGACATTCTATCAAACACCTAACATGCAACAGTTTATAAATACTATGAAAAATGCATGAACATGATGAAACATGCCTCAATACAAGTTCAAACTGCCACATGGGGCCAGCACAGATACACAAACATCAAATGGGACTAAGCCCAATCAAGAAATAGAAAAAAAAAATTCACAAAAATTAGAAACCCAACCCAATTTTTGAAGAAATCCCCAATTTTGAGAACCCTAACTAATTTTCTACATAATCTATGAAAAACAAAGGTAAAAAGTTTTAGAAAACACACTTGAAAGTTAAAAAACGCAGAAAGCAAGCTTGGAATTGATGGGGTTTGAGAGAAAATTGATTTTGGGTTGAGATAGGTTCGAGAGACTTATGCGAGGGAAATGAAGAATGTTTGAAAACATGTCACATCTGCTACATTTAGACTGAAAACACGCGTTTTTCGCTGGTTAGGCAGTAGCGAATTAGTCGCAAAATAGTCGCGAAAAGAGCCACTAAAGCACAAATGCTTTTGCGAGAAGCTGTTAATCGCGAATTAGGCACGAGACAGTCGCGAAAGTTTCTGTGTGATTTTGAGAAAAATTTAGTTTTTGCCTAAAAGCCATTTCGCGAGAAGAGGTTAGTCGCAAAATACCCGCGAGGTAGTAGCAAGAGTTTCTGTATGAAAAATATGACTTTTGATTTCCCTCAAGCACATTTCGCAAGAAGCTCTAAGTCGCGAGCTTCTCGCGAAACAGCCTCTAAACTAATTTTTGATGAAAAACACAAAAATTTTGTTGAACAAAAACTAAAAACATGAAAGAACAAAATCACTTTCAAAGCCATATAAAACACTCAAAAATCTTTTTGGATTTGATCAGCAAATATTTTGAGCATACACGTCACATTTGAACATGTACAATCACACAAATGAGATAGACATTATTTGAACAAAGTCTCGGGTGTTGTGTGTGAGTATCAAATGTGGAATAGTCCATAGTTTAGAGTGAAGCTTCAATGATCAATTCAAACAAGTCATACACAACTGGTACGAAATCAAGTGGTCTATCTCTATTATAGAAATGAGCATACATGACCTCCCACAAGAGAATGACTACAATTCTTAGAAGCTTTTCATTTGGCTTCTCCATAATTCATTACAGTTGATCCTTTTTGGATATTTCATCTCTTTTTGAGATTGGTGCTTGAAATTTTAGATATTTCAACAATGAGAGTTAGCCTTTGGCTTTTGAGCACCTTTCATTTTAATGTAAAAGTCACTTTCCCTTTTTCTTAGTCAAATACTAGTATGTGCGACAGGCTTTTGCAGCTCAATATCTCTTTTCATTTGGAGATTTACATTTGGTGAGCTCTATAGCAAAAACATAAAAATAAAGTGGGAAGAGATATAGGCACAAGTCTATGCAAGTATCAATACCATCAAGATTATTGACCAATCATTCATGACAAGCTTGAAGATCTATTTACAACAGTTAAACATAAATTTTAAGATTTCTCCCACAAAGATTTATGTGCATACAGAACAAGCTAGGCTCATAAATGCACTACGCCATAAGTACGAAGGTACTAGGCCAAACTCACATGTGATATACACAAAAACAAGCGATCAAACTTTTTGAAGATTTCTCGATTTTTATGGGTTTTTTGAATTTTGAACACTCTAAAAAACAGAGCAAGAATAGTAAGAACAATAACAACAACAACAAAAAACTTGTAAACATGACATGCTATAAACAGAAAACAATGCATGAACCTATGATCCTAAGCATTGGAAGTATTGATGCATGGACATGGGAGATAATCATGCATGAGTACCCCTCTTCACCCACACGTCACGTGCATTTGGGATGATATCCCTATAGGATTGGGTACATGAATTTTGACCTTCAAACCTGCTGTTGAAGTTCGCCATACATGTGGTGAATGCCTCAATCATCTTCATTACATCCATCACACCGGAATCTTCATTTTGACTTCGTGGTTGCTCAACAGTCCAATTCCTCCTGTTATCTCTTGGTCCTCTTAACCTTTGATCCCTAGCATTATTCAATGCTCTTAGCTTATGAAAATTTGGTCTGGTGTGTCCTTGAAGTCCACAATGATGGCGTGCATGGTTCATTCTCGGACCTCTTTGCGATCGTGGAAGAGATTTTGCTCTGACTTCAAACCTATCCACAGATTGATTATGGGGCTTGTTCAACACCCGCTGGTCTATTACATTCTTCTTCTTCTCAACATTTTCTTTTTCAACCGTAGAGGCAATTACAATTGGCTCTTTGGCCTTCACAAACTTCACTTCTTTGGAGATGTTCATAGCTGAACTACTTCTTCTGGTATATCCTAATCCAGTTTTGTCGGAGAAGGTCTTCTAAGATGAAAGGACATCATCAAGGTTCTTTGTGGAGACTTGCTCTACCTTGGCATTCGCTTGAACCACCTCAAGCTCAAGGAATTTCACCTTGGTATAAGCTTCGGTTAGTTCGCCATTTAGCGTCTTTATCTCGTACTTGGCCTCCTTATATCTTACTAGGAGACTTCTATAGTCCTCCTCAGCTTTCTTCATCTTTTTCACAGTTGCCTTAGCCACCTTTGCATATTCTCCCGACTTCTCAAGGAGAGAGTTATAATTTTCTTGAAGACCGACTATATCTTCATCTACCTCAGCATCCGATTCTTCTACAATTCCCATAGATTCCTTATCACTATGCTCCCCAAGTTCTTGTACAAGCAAGTTCAAATCCTTTGAAGATTCAACATGAGCAATAGTCATAAATGCTAAGTAGTTCCCTTCTTCATCATAGCTGCCCTCCGAATCTGAGTTGGAAGACTCCGAATCACTGAGAGTTATGGCATATGCCTTGCCCTTTATTCTTAAATAATTAGGACATTCTCTCTTGACATGACCATGTCCATTGCACTCGAAGCAAGTGATTCCTTGAGTGGATTGAGAGTCCTTCCCATCTTTCTTCCTAAATTCCTTCCTATCACCCTTGGGAGATGAAAATTTTCCTTTGTTGAAAGGCTTTCCATTGTTGTTCATCTTTAGAAATTTTCGGAAGTTCTTTGCAAGGAAAACTACTTCCTTCTCCACATCATCCTCTTCGGAGGGGTTGTCCATTCTCTCGGTGATGGTTTTAAGAGCAAGGGATTTGCTTGATTTATGAGAAGGCAGTCCTAGCTCAAATGTTTGAAGAGATCCGATTAGCTCTTGGATTTTGATCTCATCCAAGTCTTTACTCTCTTCTATAGCTGTAACTTTTGCTCAGAAACTCTCCGGTAAAGACCTCAAAATTTTTCTCACCACCTTAGAGTATTCAATCTTCTCTCCAAGATTGAGTTTGGCAATTACAATCTTATTGGGCTTTCCATAGAAAGAATCGAAAGCCTCATCATCTCCCATCTTAAGTTCTTCAAATCTGGTGGCAAGCATTTGAAGCTTCGTGTCCTTTACCTTTTTGATACCCTCATATGTCGTTTCAAGGATCGTCCAAGCTTCCTTTACTGTTTTCACATGCAAAATCCTGTGAAACTCATCAGGGGACACACCACAGAATATAGCATTAATGGCCTTACTATTCGCATTAGCTAATGCAGGAGCTACCTTGTCCCATTCGGACTTGGCAGTAGTGGGTTTAACATACCCATTCTCTACGGAATCCCATACGGACTCATCAACAGCACACAAGAAAGCCCTCATTCGGACCTTCCAGAAAGTATAGTTGCCTCCATCAAAGAATGGTGGGGCATTAAGAGATTGTGACCGGTCCATCACAAAGGTTCAAGGATCCACTCAGGTATTTAAACCACAGCGAGTGTAACTACTCTGAAACCAATTGAAAGCTCGAAATGTGTAAAAACACAAGAGCTTGTTTAGACCCCCAATTCAAATTACGGCTTGGTTGATTTTACACTAACTTAATATTAAGTGCGGAATAGTGTAAAAGCAAGCATACAAGCAAGGGAGCTACTCTAATCCATATTTAAAGAAACATAGCAGTAAAATGAAATGAATAAGAGAAGGGAAGAGAGATGTAAACACAGATAACACCGAGACGTGTTATTGAAAAGGAAACCGAAGAACTCGGCGAAAAACCTCTCTACAGCCCTCCAAGCGATAATCAATCCACTAGACAATCAGTTAGGATACATGGGTAAGCAAGAGACCCTCTAAGCCTAATCTACCCTCTGTACCTAAGCCCTCCAAACTCCTACTCCAACAAGGCTTCTTGGAACCGTGTCTTGTCCAGCTCTACGGATCCTGCAGTAAGCTCCATGTTGCATCTGCCATCCTTGGCTTCTTCCAATACTTCCTAGTAGCACCAAAAACTCACTGGACACTCTCAAAGGGTGTGGTAAGTGTTTGGGCTATCAACCTCTCAATGGTATAGAAATGGAGAGGTAGGAGATGAGGAAATCCCACAAACAAAGTTGTAGAGAATTGTTGGTATAACAATTTCTAACTCTCAAGTGTTTTAGCTAGGGTTTTCTCTCAGAAGCTCTCTTTCACATTTGTGGGTAATATGGGTATATATAGTGAGGGTACAGAAAGTGTGTATTAGACAGTACAGACTAGCATAACAGAATGTTTCGCGAGAAGGTATTACCCACGAGATACTCGCGAGACACAGTTGTCTCCATCTATACAGACTCTTCGCATTCCAGTCATGTGCAAGGCACATGCTTCACTTCGCGGGAAGCTTAGTCGTGAGACACCCGCGAGAAGTCTTCTGGCTTCACTTGCTTGAGTCTTCACACTTTCTTTCTCTCTAACACACAACCCTTACAATCACAACCCACAATAAATACAGGGTATACAAGATTGAATATAATTACAATCAAATTTAGCACAGAATAAAAGCCAACAAAATACAAATTTGTAAATCACAACTTTACAATATCGTTGTGTTTTTTATTTTCCGCACTTGTCAATGATATGATTTATATTTGTTAACCTAGATCTGCATAATTTACTTAAGTTAATCACTTGGCTAAATAACTAGGTTAATTTGGTTGTGTTTAAGGGGTCTAAAAACGTACATGTTTCAGTTTTTGTCCCTCCAAATGCCTTTTCAAACAACCCAATTTCAAAAATTAAAATAATAAGCTGTACCAAATGGGCACTTAATACGAAGAAATGACAATATTTATTTTCCCTTTATTTCCATTTGTTGTGCGCACATACACCCCAATGTAGAACTGCTTGCTTATGCCATGATATAAGATGAAATTTAGGAATCAACATATTGTGTTTTAGTGTTTCTATGTACTATGTGCAAACACTCATCTTTTGGTGCTAAAATACTTGAAATATATTTTATGATCAACAGATGTGCAGTAAAGTCATCCAACCCAGTTCCCTGCTTGTTGTATTTGAGACATTATTATCATCAGCTGCCACAACAGTAGATGAGGAGAGGGGAAATCCCTCTTGGCAAGCATGTGCTGACTTTTACATAACTTGCATTTTATCTTGTCTCCCATGGGGAGGAGCATAACTGATGGAGGTAATGTTATTAAGGTGCTGCATATGTGTTTACTGGTTTAATGTGTGCTAATTTGGCTTCTTAAGAAAGGTGCCAATGACGTTTAGGTCAAATAGCATTTCTTGGAGTTTCCAATGGTAACATCCAGGATTTAGACCCCCTTACCTCAATACGTATAAAAAATTCTTCTTAAGAAAGGTATGATCCCTATAAAATGGGATTCTTTGTCTGCATTATTGCCCCAAAGCTTAATGTCTCTTTCAACATCTGTCTTATTAGCATCATCGATTTTGATTTCTCAAACTTAGGTATTCATACTTTTGCTTCTCGTATTTAATGTCTATATGAATATCGTGAGCATTTTTTTTTACTGGTGACTATTATGGGGAAACAGTTTATGCGCAGCTATGAAGTTAGAAAACATAGGGTAAAGCGTGGAATTTTTTGATGAATTGAAATATCATCAGTTTCGAAGAAAAAATGAAATTAAGGGACTAAAATTAGCAGTCCTGTGCAGTCAATCGCACATGCTCGTTAATCAATTTAAATCACAAGTTCCCTCACCAGTGAATTGGCTGGCTTCTAACAATTGGCATACAGTGAATTATATGGTTTTTTTTTTTCTTTTTCTCTCAAGTCACCCTAGGATTCCAAGAGAATAATAGTGCCATAATAGACGAGGGAGAAGTAACATGTACTTAGAAGGGGTGAGTAACAAGGAAAAAAAAAAAACGTTTGTGATGAAACTTAGGATGGCCTATGTGGTTGTTACTGTGCTATTCTTTTGAGGTTTTATTTTTTTGTATCAAGTCTGGGCTTGTACTTAGAAACTGCTCTCATTAGTTTTAATGCCTTCAGTCAAAAAACTTATCACTGCCCCCCGCCGCCCCCACCCCCCCCTGAACCCCTTCTTTCCCCCAAGATTTTTTTAGAATTTTATAGATCAGCTGCAATTTAGATGTTAATTGTTTTTCCTTATCTCTTTGTTGGCCCATACTTTGTATAGTTCCTATGTACTAAGGTTGCTTCCCTTGTGTTTCTGGTGAATTTATTTACTTATAAAAAGAATGAAACACTTTTGTTTTATGGTATGCACATCTGTATGCAGCAAGTACCTAAGGAGATTGAGAGAGTCATGGTTGGTGTAGAAGCTTACTTGAGCATCAGAAGGCATGCTTCTGAAACTGGTTTATCTTTTTTTGAAGATGATGATGAAACTGAGAATGGTGAAAAAGTATGGTTTTTATGGTTTTATTGGCATGGGATGTTAATAGTTCAACAACATATGATTTTCTTTCTGTTTTATTTCTTATTTTTCTAAATATGGAATTTAATAATTACTCATAAAAAAAAGGAATTTCCTCTGTGCATAGTTTTAAGGGTAATGCTTTCTATTTCCTCTGTATTCAAATTGGAAAGTGCCTGCCTCTGACCTAAGCCTCATGAAATTCAGTCTTTTATTGGAGTGGGGGTGGGGGGGTGGGTGTTGGTGCGCTCTCACACAGAGAGAGAGAGAGAGAGAGAGAGAGAGAGAGAGAGAGGTGTGAACTTGTTTTGCATTGTGAAGCCAAAAATTGTCATTAGATTTTGGTAGAATCTGTAAGAGACCTGGTTCCAGAATCTTAGTTTACCTGGAATTGAACTTGCTGGGTGAAGCCAAACTGCTTCACAGTTGATGTTGGTAAATATGTTAAGATTTTTTTTATGGGTTTCTGACAAAGAAGGTTTGGTTTTGGACTAGCTCCTCAAAACTAATCCATTATTTGCAAGAAAGAAATAGATTTCCTGGTTTTATTGTATGTACAATGCTTGATGTGGATATTTTAATTGAGGATTTTGATCTGCATTTATTCAATGAAATATGGACTTATCAAAAGAAAAAAAGAAAGAAAAAGAAATTGAAGATTTAAATTGATATTTTATTAGGAAGGTTATCAGGCCTCTTTTTCTGTAGGCCCATGAATCGTGATAACACTCTTAACAGTGCTTGCTAAACAAAACATGACATGGCCAAAACTAGTGCTGTAGTAGTTGACGTTGTTCTTATGTTTAATTTATTTATTGTTCCTCTACCCATCAAAATTGTCACATTTTATGATTTTTAGTTCTATTTATTATTTAAGTGTGCGGGGTTCAAGTCTTAAGAGTGGTCACTTGCCTCACTTCATGCAATAAAATGCAGGAGAGTAGACTATATCCAAGTCACCCATCCTAAGAATCCACTATAGTGGAAATGGCATTGGATAATGACCCTTTTATGTTTATCTGTGATGCAGCTCTTCTTGGCTTTGTTGAAGGTCCTCTGTTTACCCTGCAGTGTCTCTGTGAGGTGACTACTTCATTTGGGTGACAGATGGGATGCTTGCACATCTCCAAGTAATTTATGGCTTCTTGACTAGGAAGATCTGCACATTAATTTTGTCTCATTGCTGTTACATATTTAATTTTTACTCAAATAAATTTCTCAGGCTTTATCTTATTTATTTCTATTGAGCAGATCCTATTGGAAGCACGAGCTATTTATCCTAATCTTTCAAAAGCTTGGTTTAGCTCCTGAAAAGGTATACTAATTTTTGTGTTGTTTATGTTTGTCGATGTTGAAATCTTCTATGATTTATTGCCCTGTTAAGCGCAAGTTGTGTGGGTTTTCAAGTCTTAGGCTGTATGGTGCAATTGTAAAAGTCTCAGGTTTTCAAGTGCAAGTGCGCAGGTCAAAGTCTTGATAGCAGACATTTCATGCAAAAAAATGTTGGAGTAGGGAGTGTTAGTCAAACTACCCCTTCTAGGACCCTAGTGGGATCGGGATCAGCATTGGGTAATGACCCCGTATAATATAAGCATTAAGAGTCCTGCTGGTATGCCTTATTCTGATGCTGCTTTCTAATATGGTTTTGTGAATGTTGATGCTACATTATGTGGCCTCAGTTTTTTGGGTGTGCTTGTCTTTGTGTCTAAGGGTCAGACTCCTCTAATCACCAGACTTTGATTGATCAGTCTATGTTTATGGGTTTTCTTTACGAGTGATCTAGAGATACTACTGATTTTATTTTTATTACATAAGCTTTACAAATTGATGTGTCAACATTTAAACATAACACAAAGTAATTAAATAATTATTTATTATACTGTTGATGTGGTACCAATCATATTTATTACCATTTCAGATGGTAAATTTTTTGTAGTAAAATTTGTAGTGCCTTTTTTAATGTTTTCCTTTCTTGACATAATCACTAGCTTCATAACGTGTCTATTTGAGGGTGAACGTGTTGTAAGATTTCACAATTCTTATCGTTTATCCCTTTTCATTTTTTTATTTTAAGAGGGGAAAAAAAATTCCATTCCATTTTTTGTTATGTTTTGCATGGGCACTCATCAAATATAGAGATGTTTGACATGGTCATGGCATAAACTGCTTTCCAAATAGTTATAGAATGGTGGTAAAAGTTGAAAATTGAAATGGCTTAATATATCAATATAGTAAAATTTTAAAATTTGTATTTATATTTTCCTACTATTTTGATGCATACTGTTCGGACAATTTATCTTGTCCTGCCTGTAGAATTTGTTGGTGACGTCTATGTTAACCAAATCTATTGATAAATATCCACAATCAACTGTGCAAAAGCCAGATGAACCAGAGAAAGCAGGCGAAGAACTCGAGGCTCACCCCAATTCGGTACAAATGGGGTCGAACCTATGGTAGGAGATGGAGATGAAGTGATGACAGATGTAGAGGCTGATATAGATGATGATTTGACCATTGACATGGAAGCTTTTGAAGAAATAGTTGGAGCATCAGAAAAAAAATCCGAACCAACTACTAATTCTTAGTCTTGGGTGATTTTCGGTCAATTGAATGCCTCAATTTTTACCGAGCTAATGGCTCAATTTCATTGGAGTTCTGGATTTCTAAATGCGCGTGGTTGGCCCAGTGTACTCTGCTTCTGGGTTTGGTAAACTTCATGATAGCGTTAAGGAAAGGATAGATCCTTGGCTCAATATCCCAGGTGCTGTATTTATAACATTACATGAGATCGAAGATTACTTGGCTTTTCATCCGCTTATCAAGAAAAAAAAAGTGAGAGGATTACTTGGCTTTTCAGGTATTAAATTGGTAGTGATGTATTAAATTAATAACTTGTGAACGAATTTAAGCTCTTTATTGGCTTTTAATTACTCAGGTGCAAGATAGTAGCACATTTGTTTTTGAGAAACAAACACACGCACACACAAGGATGGGCTCTAACACAGCCACGCAACAAACTCTACTCTAAAGCCTTAATAGATAAGTAGTTCAATTTTAGAACATATGTGACATCTTAGAACTTGTATTTTTAAAATATTTTTCCTCATTGCTGAAGGCATTAAGTATATATAATGTTGAGTCAATTGGTTGTAATGAAATGCTTTTGGTCTATTCCCATATATATAGATTTGCAAATTAAGTTAAGCAATTTTTTGCCGAGAGTTTATTAAAGAGCACGATCGTTGACTACTATTGATAATTGATGGCATAATTTCCAATTTCCATTTTAACTAAACTAGTCGTTAACCCGTGCGATGCACGGGATAATTTTTATAATAATTGGCTCAAAGCATATTATGGCTCAAAGCATATTATAATTTTTTTTTAACCCATAATAGTACAGAATGTTAAAGCAAGAGCAAAATGGGGGAAAATATAAGGAAAATACAAATTGACTAAAAAAGGGATGAGAATCTTAACAAATTTAAGTTAAGAATAAGCAGTTGCCAATGTAAATCCTTCAATTTAAGAACTTTCATGGCCTTACAATTAATGCCCAAAAACCAAGTCTTGTCTGGTTGAAAATAGCTATGGAATAAAATAAAAAAAAATTTAAAAAGGGGGCTCTCTCCTTTTCTTCTAACCTCAAGTGTCAAGCAAGGATCATAGGATGGATTATGGGCAATAATAAAAGTCCACAACACAAATTTGGGTAAAAGAAACCACCTACAACATTTAACATTCTGTGAGGCAAAAGATATGACAATCCAACTACAAATTTGAGTTAAAAAATTAATTGCAAGTAATATAGAAAAGCATGATTCCAATCCAAAATTTGGATTCTAAAACAGTAATAGGTTCAGGAACAAAATATGATCAAACTCAAATTTTCAACAAAGATGAAAAAATTGATGTGTAACCCCAAAGTCTTAGGGCATAAAGTTCAACTTAAGCAATCTATAAATTAAACTCTAGGAGTTTAAACTTTCTTTTTCAGTTTTAGATGTCTTTGTGATTCTCATTATTAAAAAAAAAGCTTTAAATGTAAATAATCACCCTTTCATCAACATGTTTAATATAAACACAGGCTAGGGAAAAAAACCATAACCAAAAAAGAAAAAAAACATAGTACTAAATTTCTAAACTTTGTTTTATCAACATAGTACAACTTTTTCATTAAAAAAATTAAATTAAAAAAAAAAAAAACATAGTACAACTTAAAATGATGAACCATAGAACAATGAAGAACTTTGTTCTGTTTTTTTTTAATAGTAGAAAAAGGAACAAAACGGAATAGTAGAAGAATTAAAACCTTCTAGGTTGTGTTCCTTGCAATCCTCTAAAACCAAAGGAAACCCATCAAACAAAAAAAAAAACATGAAAAATAATCAAGCAATAGGGAACCAAAGGAAATAAAAGAAAAATCCATATGGAAAAAAGAGAGGAAAAAATAGGGATGTACAGAGATTCAATGGTGGAGTTTACAAACAAATAGAGAGACAAACGGATATAATTTAGGAAAACAAATTTGAAAAGAATTGGGAGAATTACCTGACATGAGAAACCAATCAAAATCTCATCCTGATTATATTTTTGCTGAATAAAACTTTGGATGCTGTACTTATTTTGCTAAATCTTGTCTTTGCCATTGCAAGGTGAAAACAACACAACTTTCTTATATCCTTTATGCAACATAAATTTCAATGAGGTTGATGGCATGCTAAGCATGGCTGTAGCTCTGTACCTGCAATTACATATATGTACTTACATATTTGTATTGTAAGAGTTCCAATTAAAACAAATTAGAGATAATTAATAACTTCCCTAATATGAAAAAAATTCATCAAGAGCATTTACAAATATAATAAGTCTAGAGGATAATTCAGTGATATAACAATAAGGGAAGTGGCAAAATAAATAAAATCTAAATGCATCTTATAGGGAGTAACAATTAGCATAGCTGCTCCTGGCTGCTCCTTTTGGAATTTAGATCAAACATATCTTTGCAGCTCTCCATACCATTTTAAATCACAATCATATCATTGAAAAAACTATAACACTATAAGAAGAAACTATACAATGTATAAAAGGAATTGAAATGGAACAGAGCTGATATTGTACAAAATTACAACAGAAATTGCTATGATAAGCCTAAAGACTGAGCTAACCTACATTTTTTTTATAAGTAAGATACACATACATTGGCTGGATCTTGAACCCAAGACCTCACCATCTACTTTGCTCTTACTAACATACAAGCAGGTTTAGAACACAAAGAGCCTCCACAAAGCTGATCAAGCTTGCTCTCCAAAATTCTTCACAGGTTTGATACCCAATAAATTAAATCAAAACCAACCAACCAAAATACAGAAAACTAAATCCTACGAAATGCAAAATTAAAAATATTTTTGTTAGTGTTCATATATTTTGATGAAGATTAAGTCTTTCAAACATGGAAGACTCATAGTTTGTCTACAATTATATGGATAACAACAAATAGAACCCAAAATATATTTAAAACCTTATTCAGAAGTTTTGAATTAAAAAAACACAAATTAGTAAACCAAAGTGCTAAACTGGACCCAAAAACCACAATTTCACTCCTACTAACAAATAAATAAAGAGAACAGGTTCGGGATGAAATCCTAAATTAAATTAAAACCTCAAAACACAAAGAGACAAAGCATAGGTAGAATTTGATCTTCTATAGTGTTCCCCTGGGAAAAACAAAAAAGAACAAAGAGGAAACATATTAGCAATTGAAATCTATAATTGCAGCAAACCCTAATTAGGAACCCCAAAATCCCAAAACTAATAAAAACCCCAAATCAATCCTTCAGCCTCAAAGTCATCTTGATTTCGTCCTAATTCAAGAATGTTCAAAAACTATGGAAACAAAAACCACAAATTAATTATAAGCAAATAGATTAGGACAACAGCAACAAAAAAGGAAGAAGATAAGGAAGATTGAGGATTCAAGGTGATCTTACCAAGGAGTTCTTGAGAAACACCAAAATTATTGAATTCCTCTTTGTTCAATAATTTTAGCGGTGTGTAAAAAGAGGTTTAGGGTTTTATCGGGGAACTTACACAAAGGATAGTATATAATAGAAAAATTAGCACAAACGATCAATGTTGGTGATGATGATTCAATGGCTACGTGATTGACCTGTCAATGAAATATGCAAGAAGCAAAGAATTAATTTAGATAATAGCAGTGATTCAACAAAAAAAAGAAAAAGAAAAGAAAAGACCGTAATTGGGCTAATTATTACTCTGATCTCCCATCTGCAATGAACACAAAGGAAGGAAAAACAATAAGAATTTAGAAAAGCAAAGCAGACAAAACGTTCACTTATATAGGCTCACCATCTCGTCCAGCGGCAAGCTCTTCAGCCTGACAAACACAGTAGAACATATGTTAAAAAAACCATGTTAAAATAAGTCAAAGAACCTCCTGGTGGACATGACACCATTATGATCTATATTTTTAAGAGAAACAAAAAAAAAAAATAATAATAACAAAAGGAGCAAACGACTTCACAGTGCAAAAAATCTGATTTTGGAAGGATTGGAAAAAGGGAAATAAAAAGACTTCACAGTTGACCAATAGTCTAAAGTAAATCTCAGTATATGACTTCCTCTCTCACGCAGTCGATAATGGAGAACATTTTGCAGTTATAAATGAAAAATAGAAATCAATTCTATGGAGTAACACATCCCAAAGGAAAATTGCCCTTTACTGTAGAGTTGTATGTTTTGCCATGAACAAAAACAAATCAGAGGTTGAAAGGGTAGAGAAGAGAGATGAGGGAGAGAAATAGAGAACAAAGAGGCGGTGTGTAAGAAGAGGTTTAGGGTTTGGGGAAGGAGAACAAAAATTTGGGTTTTTTTTTTTTTTTTAATAATGCTGATGATTTTAAAAAAAAATGATAACGTGGAGCTTTTTTTTTTTAATAATGCTGATGATTTAAAAAAAAATGATGACGTGGATTGGAAAATAAAAATAATTTTTTAATTTTTTTTAAATGGCGATGATGTGGAAAATTGTGGAAGCTTGAAAAGCTTCGGTTTTATATATATATATATATAGATTTTAAAACTAAGTCTAATGTGATATTCAAATATTAATTCATAAGAGGTCTCAAGAATACGGAGGAAAAAAAATTCTATTTACAAAAGGATGGCTTTATTTCCTGCAATTTAATTCATTGGCAAATTTGATGTTTTATTTCACTTCTAAAGAGAGTAGAGTTGTTGCGATTGCAAAGAGAAGGGTAGAGCTACCAAGGAGAATTCATAGTTACAATATATCTTTTGATGGTATTTTGTTTTAGAGAATATGAAATTATGGATTATTTTTATGGACTAGGTTGAATGAGTTACAAATTTGAATTATTGGGAGTTTTTATTTTCTTGTTTTTGAATGGGATTATTTTGTTGAACATTGTCAAAGAATGAAGTTTTTGGAAACTGGGAGAATTCTTATTGATTCACAAAATGAAAATGTCAAAGTGTACAAAATAATTAACCTCTTCATCTATATATACAAAAATAGAGGTGGGAAAAGCTAAAATATCCTAACTAACTTCCTGATCTAACTAACTTCTAATTCCACCATTGGATGTGTGACAACTGTGCTTTCCTCAAGCAGATTTAGACTTGCATCCACGTACATGATCTCCGCTTGCCTTCATTAAGCAATACGCTGCCATTTTCTGTATAACTTTATTCCTTTTATTAAAACTACCCGTTGTCATTTTTCTCTTTGTTTGTTGCTCCTCTCTGTCGTTTAACTTGAATTCTTGTGCTGCTGAATCAGTTTCAACACTCCCCGTCAAGTCCAGAACTTTAAGTTCTGAGACTTGAACTGAGGATTGTATCTTTATTTGGATAACCTCAAATTTTGCTCCATAGGAAATTTGACTGGTTTGGAACCAAGAAAGCCTGTATCCTTCAAAATCTCCAAAACATACTTTCGTTGGTTTAAACTGATACCTACATCAGTTCTAGCCACTTCAAGACCTAAAAAATACCTTAAAGACCCAAGGTCTTTCAACCCAAATTTGTCATGAAGTAATTTCTTTAGACTATTAACACAGGTAGGATTATTACTAGTCAACAATATATCATTTACATAAATTAAAGTACTGTAAATGAAGATCCCTGTGTGTAAGTGAAAAAGGAGTAATTAGACTTGGACTAAATGAAGCCCATTTGCAAAATGGTGGTTGAAAACTTCTCAAACCATTTACTAAAAGCCTGCTTGAGGCCATAGAGACTCTTATTCAATTTGCCTACCAGATTCTCCCCCTTGCTGTGAAATCCAGGTGGTAGACACATGTAAACATCTTCAACCAAATCACCATGGAGGAATGCATTATTGACTTCCATTTGATGAAGAAACCACCCTTTCACAGTAGCCAAAGACAACACAATTCTGACTTGAAAGCTCGAAAATGTGTTAAAAACACAAGAGCTGTTTAGACCCCTAAATTAAAGTTACGGCTCAATAGTTTTTACACTAACTTAGTTCTAAGTGCGGAATAGTGTAAATGCGAGCAGATAAACAAACAAGCTACTCTAATCCATAATCAAAACAACACAACAGTAAAATGGAATGTAAAAGAGTAGGGAAGAGAGATGCAAACACAAGATAACACGCCGATGTATTATCGAAGAGGAAACCAAAGAACTCGGCGAAAAAGCTCTCCGCCGCCCTTTAAGCTGTAATCGATCCACTAGACAATCAGTTGGGATACATGGGTTAGCAAGAGACCCTCCAATCCTAATCTACCCGTTGTACCTAAGCCCTCTAAGCTCCTACTCCAACAAGACTTTTCGAAACGGTGTCTTGTCTAGCTCTCTGGATCCCATAACAAGCTCCAAGTTGCATCTGCCATCCTTGGCTTCTTCCAATGCTTTCCAGTAGCACCAAAACCTCACTTGACACTCTGAAAGGGTGTGGTAAGTGTTTGGGCTATCAACCTCTCAATGGTATGGAAATTGAGAGGTAGGAGTTGAGGAAATCCACAAGCATATGTGTAGAGATATATGGGTGTGATAATCTCTAACTCTCAAGGTTTGAGGCTATGGTTTTCTCTCAGAAGCACTCCTTAACATTTATGGGTAATGTGGGTATATATAGTGTGGATACAGATAGTGTGTATCAGATAGTACAGTCTAGCAGAACAGAATGTTTTGCGGGTGTCTCGCGGGAAAGCCTTACTCGCGAGATATTCGCAAAACACAGCTGTCTCCATCTGTACTGACTCTTCACATTCTAGTCATGTGCAAGGCACATGCTTCACTTCACGGGATGCTTAGTCGCAAGATACTCATGAAAACTCTTCTGGCTTTAATTGCTTGAGTCTTCACACTCTCTCTCTAACACACAACCCTTACAATCAAATCCCACAATAAATACAGGGTACAAAAGATTGAATATAATTACAATCAAATTTGGCATGGAATAAAAGTCAACAAAATAAATATTTGTAAATCACAACTTTACATGACTGAAACAGACTTGGCAAGTGAAAGTTCAAATAGTGTATAAAACACCCTTGAACGTTTAGACCCCCAATTACAAAATAACCAACTCAAGCTTTATGACAAACAACTAGTGTGCAGAAAATTAACACATGCTATAAATAGAATTGGTAAACAATCTAAGCCAATTAAAATCACATCCATAGCAGAAAATAAAAGGTAAAGATTAAGGGAAGAAAGATGCAAACACAGGGACAACACAATGATGTGTTATCGAAGAGGAAACCGAAGATCTCGGCGTAAAACCTCTCCGCCGCCCTCCAAGCGGTAAGTAATCCATTAGAAAATGTAGTTGGGAGACATGAACAACAATAGACCCTCCAAGCCTAATCTACCTAGTGTTCCTAAGCCTTCCAAGCTTCTTGCTCCAACGAGGTTGGGCCGAACCTATTTCTTTTCTAGCTTCCCGAATTCCGCTACTTGACCATAGCATCTACCAATGTCAAATTGGTTCCTTCCTAATTGCTTCCTAGAACACCAAACAACCCTCTCACAGTAATGGATATGGTGAGAAAAGGTTTTGGTAAAAGGCCTCTCAAGGATTTAACAATGGAGAGGAAAAGAGTAGAGGAATTTGAAGAGTCTCTTATGTGAAGATTGTGAATGAATCAATCTTGTTTTACTCTAGGGTTTCTCTCTCAAAATTCTTTCTAGAAGCTCTCTTTCTTTCGTGGATATAAGGGGTATTAATACTGGGGTGAGAATGGAATGTGAAGAGTTAGGTTTTTCAAAACAGGGCTAGCTCGTGGCTTAACTGAGTCGCGAGATCCATCCACGAGATAACTGAACGACCAGTTGTCCTATTTTGACTTGTAGTGCTCCAGCTAGCATGACGCTTCAACTTCTAGCATGCCTAGCACGTGTGCTGCTTCTGGCGGCTTGCAGCCGCAAGTCACTCACGAGATCCAGTCGTGAGTCTCTATTTTTCTTGCACACTCTTGAACATTTCTTCACACTATCTCATTCACTACCCTTACAACAATCCCACCTAAATACAGGGTTACTAATTGCTGAAATACAAGCAAATTTGGCACGGAATAAAGCCAACAAGATGGTTGATTAAATAAGGCAAACCAGAAGTAGGTTTGGTACTAATTGCCTTACAAGAGTAATCAAAAGGTAATCAGGTGGATGATGAGATCTAGTGGACCTTCTTAACACAGGTAAGTCAGGAATGGAAGTAACAAGTATAGGTTCAATTTGAGTAGAAAGAGGTAAAGTAGAAGTAGAAATAGGATCTGCAGAATCCAAAACAGGTTCTGCTTGGACATCAGGTATAGGTTGAGAAACTTGTTGGAATCAATGATTGGATCAGGTTGGGAAGGAACCAAACTTGATTCAACCATATGAGGAATACTAGATGGTGAAACAAAAGAAGGATCAGTATTACTAGAGGCATCTGAAACATAGTGAGGAAACACAAAATATTCAAGATATGAATTGGGAGGATGATATGATGTAGCATATGGAAAAATATGCTCATAAAAGATGACATCCCTTGAAATGTGAATAGAATTGGATTCAAGGTCTAACACCTTATAACCTTTAATGCCATTAGGATAGCCTAAGAAAACACATTTTCTGGCCCTAGGTGCAAATTTTTGCCTATTATGTGATAGTGTGGAAATGAAGCACAAATAGCCAAAACATTTAAGATGATTATATGGAGGTGGAGAATTAAAAAGGAGTTCATAAGGGCTCTTATTCCCTAAATATTTTGAGGAAATTCTATTGATGAGGTATACAGTAGTAAGGATGCAATCACCCCATAGGCATAAAGGCACTTGAGACTGAGATTTTAGTGCTCTTGCAACATTGAGAATGTGTTGATGCTTCCTCTCAACAATGTCATTTTGTTGAGGAGTATTAACACATGACAACTGATGCAAGATGCCATTGGAATGAAAGAATTCCTTTAAGTAAAATTTTGTGCCATTATCACTTCTAATAGTTTTAATGGTAGCATCAAACTGAGTATGAACCATATTAACAAAATCAGGAATTAGAAATTGAGTATCAGATTTATTCTTGAGAAGATAAACCCAAGTACAACGAGAGAAGTAATCTACAATGGTCAAAAAATACTTGAATCCCTCAATAGTACAAGTAGCAAAAGGACCCCATAGATCACAATGGACAAGCTCAAAAGGCTGAGTAGAGACATGACTACTAGAAGAAAAGGGTAACCTTTTTTGCTTGGAAACGTGATAGACTCCACAGCAATCTGATTTATTTGAAACTTTAGAACCTACAGGTTTATTTAACAAAACAAGCTTTGAAAAAGAAGGATGCCCTAATCTACTGTGCCATAAATCTGAAGAAGAATGACCAGCAGATGCAGCGAATGCAGTATGAGAAGCAGGAGCTTGCAGCAGATATAGCCCTCTACATTCTTTACTTAGACCAATCGTGCTCCATTGAGTAAGGTCCTGGATAAAACACCAATTTCCAAGAAAAATAAGGCAACATGAAATTTTTTTTGTAAGCTTGCTTACATATATGAGATTAAAACTGAAAGTAGGGACACACAAGACATCAGTGAGTGTTAAAGTGGGAGAAACTTGCACAGTGCCTATGTGTGTAACTAAGGCCTGTTCCCTATTCAGCAAGAAAACTCAAGATTGCACAATAGAAGTGATAGTGGTAAGCTGAGATATTGAATGGACCACATGGTCAGTAGCACTAGTGTCTAAGATCCAATCATTAGACTAAAAAACATGCCTATCAATAACATGAGCAGAGAAAACAGAGTGTGACATAGCTGGTGGAATCCGATATGGATTACTTGAGAAGTTAGAGGAATTGGAATTGGAAGATGAAGCTGAGGTAGGAGTTAAAACTGGTTGTATAGGAGGTGCAGGTGCCATAACAGTAGCAACTTGATGAGCAGATTGAGTGCAATACCTGAACCAGAAGCTAAAACTTCTTTTAGAAAGTTAAGAAGTTGCTCACATTGAACCTAAGATATAGGACACTGAGGCAAAAAAGCCTGTGCAGGAGCCTGTTGTGAAGCAAATTGAGTAGCAAAAGGATTCTATGGTGCAAGAACAACTTCAAATTGAGTGCCATGATTGGGAAAAACTACATTATTTTAGGTCAAATGTGGATTGGCTAAGGCAAATCCATCCAAGTTCCCAAAGGTTCTTGAAGGCAAGACTACTGAAACTTGATTAACCATAGCCTTGTTGTTTCCCTTGTGCTTGTAACCTGAAGGAGACCCATGTAGCTTATAGCACTTGTCGGCTATGTGACCAGTAAGTCCACAGTAAGTACAAATAGGTCTTTCCTTCTTAGAATGCCCTCCTTTATTACCGTGATAACCTTGATTCTGGCCTTGATTATCATTAAAAACTTTATTATGATTCACATACATTGCAGTGGCCTCAGTGGGATAGACCATATTGACTCCGTGACTAATACTCCTCTTTTCCTCTTACAAGATCAAAGAACAAACCTTGCTAATAGAAGGAAATGGCTCAATCAACAAGATCTGGCCTATAATATTCCCATAGCTATCATTCAAACCCATCAAAAAACAAAAAACTTGCTCTTTATGTTGTGCATCCAATTGAGAAGCCTTAGATCCACATGTACAAGCACAAGTACATACAGTGAAAGGTTGAAAATTGACAAATTCATACCTTCTGGATGGAATAAAAATGTAAAGGCTAAGACCTTTGTGGAAAGGGGCCTGGTCTGGAAATCATTCATACCATCTAGATGGAATATCTGTTTTTATGCATGCACATTCATCTATCATTGAAACCAATTATTTTTTTGCCTTTTTAGTTAAATCTGACTCATGGTTATTTTAGGTTCACCATGTGTGATTTTTCCATTTCGAAAATGGGATAACATTTTATCAACGAGGTCAGAGGATTAATGGGTACAAATTGGAGTTTCTATAGGTAAATCAGTTTAACTCATTATGAGAAGTGCTACGTCCACAATATTTTCACAACAAATCATAGATGGTAAGTTGTTATTCGTTTTAATTTGAATCCACAATTGAAATTACTTTTTTTGTCCACCCATAACAACTAGTAACAACTTGTCATTTAAGATTTGTTGTGAAAGTATCGTAGATGTAGTACTTTTCATTAATTAACCCTGTCAAAGATATTTCAATGCAATAATAGAATTTTCAACCTCTATCTTAAAACTTTAAAAGCCAGCACTTCATATTTTTGCCTCCATATTTTAAGACCAACGTTTTCCAAAAGATAACATAATAATTTAACTACTTAATATCACAATATCCACAAAGATAATAAACCAACAAAACACTCAAATAGCCCAAATAAACTAAAATAAAGGATTTATTAACCAACTAAACACTCAAATAACCCAAATAAACTAAAATAGAAGGATTTATTAACCGTAACATGTTAGAAAACCAAATTCCCACTTTATTTTGGGGGTCCATAGAAAAAGCTTAATTGGCCACCCGTTGTACAATGCCCTAACCCACTTATCAAATAAGATAACTCCCCCAAAACCAAAATCCATACTCATAAATCATGGTTTAAGGTCTTCACTTAATTGATGTTCAAGTTTGCTGTAGTATTTGAATTGCTAGAAGACATCCTGGAGTGAGGAATGGGCTGAATAAGTAACGATAATACAGTATCTTTAGTTTTTCGGTCTGCATCACCCAACCCATCTCCATATTGGTACATGAAATGACCCATCCTTGCAAGGTTCATTGCAATTTCAATAAATGTTTGACAGAATGGAGAACTCGCAACTCTCTCTTCGTTTAACTTATTCCATGCTGTACTAATCAAAGACTTCACATACTCACGAGCGTCTTTTTCACTAGCACCAGTTTCATTCATGTAACATTGGATTGATTTTGGAACGTCACCTCTTTTTAATTCATTCTAAGTTTCCAAAGAAAAAAAGAAAAAAAAGAAAAAGAAAACATTGTTAGGCTATGCTTGTGTGAAGTAGTTGAAAGCATTTTTAATGAAATTATTAGGATAGTGTGATTAGCATACTGCAGATGTTCCAAGATCATCTGTAAGTCGTAGAATCATTGATGACCAATAGAATATTTTGGGGTACTCTTCCAAGCAATCCAAGGCTTCCTTCGTTATTGGATTGGTGACCATAAAGTAAGCATGCATTAGTATAACCGGTGTTGTTATTGTAATCCATGCATTCTCAAGGTATTCTTCAAGGCTTGGTATATATCCACTGTAGTACCACTTTGCCTCCAACAAATCAGATCTACATAAATCTGCCCACTGAAACAATTATAATGGACCATGAATTAGAGGAATTAAAATCATCATGTATTTAAGAGAAAATGTTAACAATAAACAATGATAGATTCAAAAGCTCTATTCATGCCAATACCGCTTTTTTCAAGTGCCGAATGATGTGGAATCCTTGTTCGTTAAGGGGATCAAAAGCCATTTCATTAACAAAGTTGTAGATAGTGAGGAAACATATCTTCATATAATCTGGAAGGTGATCCATTGCATTGATGTCCCATCTAGAGTCATACAAAAAATGAAAGAGCAACTTTTTAGTTTTTATGTCAAAGGGGATGAGGCGTAATGCACTAATGTGATTTATACAAACCTCTCAATGGCATCTGTGAAGAGCTTGAGTTCATCCAAAGTTCCATATATGTCATAAAGATCATCTACTATTGTTAACAGTGAACCCAACTTTGTTAAATTTACCCTACGACACCCAAACTGAGGTTGATCTATCATACCCACTGACCAGAAGAAAATCTCCATTAGCCTATCCCTTGCAAATATCAAATTTTCTCCAAGCTTAGTGTTCTTCCACCACCTTTTTATGGACAAAACAAGAAAAATATCAATTTTCTAAAATTAAAATTTAGGCTATAATAAACTTGATTATTTGTTTTATGTTGCCATGAGATTTGATTTTAATTTTAGCATTCATCATGGTACACTTCAATAGTTCAATAGAGAATCTATATAGCCCTTAAGGGTTGTCAATAACTAAGTAATTAACGTATTGATTATATGTCAGATGAAGCTCAACTTAATGTGAGAAATAATAAGCTTTTTTAACCTTGACACTTGTTTTAGATCTTCTTGGTGGACTGCTTGCACCATGTTGAAATCCATTTCTGCAAGCTTAAGTAAGATAGGGTTCATGTCTTCTCTACTCCTATATATATCAATAAACCACCTTGTTTCAAACTTTATTATTCTCCAATGCAATGGAAGCTCTAAGGCATAAGTCACCATAGCAAAAAGAGTTTTATCTCTGTTATGCTTGACATATTCTTGGAGGTGCTTGGTTGCGAAATTTCTCAATTCCTCCAACATATTCTCACTTTCTGTCAAAAGGAATGATGCTTCATACAAGGATAGTATACCCTTCGTTTCCTCAAAAAGGCATGCCTTGAATTTCCCTCTCTCATCCTTGAAAATATTGAAAACTCCTGCAATGACCAACGCAATAATTATTAACTATATTATGGTATTATGTACACTATCAAATCCAAGAAATAAACTCTTTACCTAAATGTACTCTTTCCATTTTAGGTGAATTGGAGATGAATTTATTCCGTTTAAATAGCCCGATGTGTTCTTTTTTTTTTTTTTGTGTTTGTAAATTACCTTGAGAGATGTTATATCCATACTGTCTTAGGAGCCTAAATTTAAGAGCTGTGGAATATAAATTCTCCTTCCTCCACGTATCACCACTTTGATCATTGTTGTATAGATCTTCCAATATTCTCTTTATCTCTCCATCGAAGTGATGAGATAATACAAGTCTTTGCAAGATATCTATTAGCTCGAGTTGCTCTAAAGGATCCACCACTTTGGAAAGCATCATCCTCACATGTTCCTTCAACATATTACTTTGTCCAGTGCAAGTTTCTCCCTACATCACAATTTTATCATAGGGGCCAGTCAGTTTCCAAGTAATATATAGTCAGAAGAAGCACTAGTAAAATGATATAGCAATTGAAAACAATAAAAAAAATGATACCACATATTTGTTTCTCAATGACTGGATGTAATCATAGCCCCAAATGGGAGGTTGGTAATTTGCTGATCGCCGAACAATAATGGAATTATTTGAAGTATTGCTGTCCGCCATGCCACTGCTAGCTAGCTGGATGTTATAGATTGAGCTTTAGATGGGGGAGGTGCTCCTGCGAAATTGCAAGTAGGGGGAGAAGCAAGTAGGTTACATATATGTTATCCATTGAGGTAGAGTTACTTTGGTTTTTGTGATTGAATGGGTTATTATTTGAAAAGACTAAGAGAAAAACCTTAAGGGCTACAGTAAGAGGGTTATGTGATTCAGCGTTGTCGGCCTACAATATATTAGTGATATATATATATATATATATAATTTCAATCTATAACATATGCTTCATAATATTGCTCTTTATCATTGTAACAAAAGACTAATTATTTTTTTCATAGACAGAATTTGAATCCTGTCTCTTTCATCTCTCTTATTGGGTGATAAGTTGAGCTAAATAGAGTACTAGCATCAGGTGTGCCAAATGTTGAATTTTTAGTATTTGGCACATCAAACACCAAAAACTATACTACATGAGTTAACATAGATCCAAACAAAATTTAGGAACACCAAGAACACGAAGGTTACGTGATTCAGCCTTGTCAACCTACGTCCACGGGGAAAACCCTTAAGGGCTACATCTTTATTATATAAGAGTGTAGTACCATAACCTATGTTACAATTAGGGGCGGCGCTACAACCGATTTAGGGGGTTTAAATGAACCCCCTAACTTCAATCTTGCACACCCTTATTACAAGTATTTTCAATTCTAAGAGTAAAGAGTAAGTGTTTGTGAATTGTAAGTGTAATTCTTTTTTTGTAAATTTATATTATATGTGTGTGAGTGTGTCTAATATTGATTGTGTACATTACTTTATGTTATAATGTTATTTGTGTAAATTATGATGAGTGTGGATATTTGTATGTGCAATATAAATATAATAGAACTTTATATAATTTAATAATTAGGAAATATACAAGGTTTTTTTACAAGTGTGTGTATTGTTATCATATTATAATAATTTTTTGTTATAAAGTTAATAATTTTGTATCAACACAGAATCATCACTTTAACAATCACGTCATGTGGAAATCAAACGAAAGAGTAAAGACCCATTGGCACCCCGCTATGAAATCTAGCAGAAAAGAAACACGTACCGAAACAGATCTAGCCCACAATACTAAAAGGATTGATAGCACACATATCCAATCACATATGATATGAATATTTAAAACAAACTCATATAAAAATAATCGCAGTGCCTCTGAATCAGGATTTACTAAAACACAAATTGACACCGAAGTAAAAATAGAGGACTGAACACGATAGCAGATCATATATCTCATATATTACGACACACATATTCATGTCAGCATGATACCACTGATGGTTTGCAGAAGCAATAGCAAATAAATATTTTTTTTCTTCCATTCAATGATTGTTATACCACACAATCATGATTATGAATAAATTAAGAATTGCGTACCTTTCTTAGCAAACCAAGTGTCTCTTTTTCTTTTAGAGTTTTGTAGAGTACCATGCGCTCGCTCAATCGTTTCTGATGGCTAACCACTATTGTGATGTCTTATATACAAAATACAAAGACTTTTTTTTTTTTTTTTTTTAGAAACTATTTACAAAGATCTTGACAAGTCATGCTCACTCAGTCATTTCTGATGGCTAACCACTAATCAATATCATGGCCAGAGGATGACTTATACAACTGGTACTTTTCTTCTTCACTAGAACTATTTGAAGACTCACTAGATTCTCTACAGAAAGAGACCTTCTAGTTATCTTATTCTTATTAGATACGTGCTAGATTCTAGTTCAATGTATGTGATGGCGTAAGTCGGATAAAAGTGACGGGTGATATTAATCCAAAATGTGTATGGCTGTGGAGTCATGTTGCATGGGGGATTTGACCTATTCTCTCTAGAGAATAGGTCAAATGAAAACATTGCATGCGATTTTTACAACTATGATAAAAGTGATAGAAGTAACGCCGCCTAAGTGGGAGACTGACCTATTTTCTCATGATCTAGATTCTCTACCGAAAGAGACCTTCCAGTTATCTTATTCTTATTAGATACGTGCTAGATTCTAGTTCAATGTATGTGATGGCATATGTCGGGTGAGAAGATATGAAAATGAATTCTAGCACTCAGGGACAAAGCCAAGAGTTCAAGTTAGGGGTTGAAGTAAAAAAAAAAAAAATTATAAAACTCCAAATAACATCCATTTAGTATTAAGTATTAACAACATAATCATCTATGAAAAGGGGACTCAACGGTTTTTTAAATCTTAGAAATCATTTATAATTGCCACCGCGCATCCTTGGTGCGGTGGTCACTCTACAAGTATAAATGCTTGTGCGGTGTGGGGGGCAAGGACCGGGATTCAAGTCTCCAGGAGGGAGCTTCACACACATATACACTTAGATTAGGCTAGAGTAGAAATTCTATCTTGTATCAAAAAAAAATAAAATCATTTATAATTGAATTTGTACATAAAATTGTTCCTTAACATAAAATTGTTTGTAAAAAATGATACAATGCATAGCACAACACTACAATCAACCAACTTTATTAAATATCAACAACTAACTATTAAAATTTCAAACCTTCTCAACTTTAAAATATATATATATATATATATATATACTAAAAGACAAGCACAACCATTAATTATTTATCTATATTGTATCATTTGTTACTCTCAGTTAAAAAATCTATATTTGACATAGTTTTGTATAGAAGGAATTATAGATGGTAAAAAACATTTTTTATTGATATTGTTGCTCCTTTATTCATACAAGCATATGATATAAAAACAAAAAGTCAAAATCACCCGATCAGCGCATATATCAAAATCACCCAATCAGCGCATGGGTAGTTCATAAAAAATAAAAAAAAAAAAAAACACCCAGTACATGGGTACAAACTCCAAACAGTAAAAGAGAATTACAGAGAGAGAAGAAGAGAAAATATGCTCTGCCTCCACCTCAGCAAAGACGAGAGAGGGATTTGGTCTCTCTCAGAAGTAGATTTGGTACCAACGTGCCGTGCGGTACTACTGCATTTTGGTCTTAGTCTTCACTCCTTTTGCCTCGCGTCTCAATACTAGTGTCTCTCTCTAGGTTAGAGATTTTTCATTTGGGGGAAATTTGATGGAATGATTTGAGATGAAATTGGTTTTGTTTCAAAATTTTTAAGGGTTGGGCTAATGTTTTGGTAAATTGGCTGATTGTGCTTAAATTTCTTTAGTTTTTTATTAGCCTTTGTTGTTGGGCTAATTTTTTGGGTCTACTAATTTGTTTTGTTTGGTATTTTATATTTGTAAATGTTTCTTAGGCTTTTTTTCATTTTGTTTAAAGGGGTCAAAGATTTTGTTTGGTGGGGGGTAAGTCTAATTTTATATGGGCAAAATTGCTCAAATCTGTAACCTATATATATATATCCTCTTATTTTTTTTTTTGGGGGGGGGGGGGGCTGTTATAGTATTAGATGAGACACATGGCTCAAAATTAGACTCTAATATAGAATTTAATTGAATTTTCTCTCAGTTTTGGATATATATATATATATATATATATTTAAAATCTAATTGAATCTAGACTCTTTGGTTTTTGCACCCAATAATTCACTTGTCACAAAAATTAAAAACTTAGATGAGACACATGACAGATTCGACTTGAAGGCCATTATTGAGGAGACCTTTTGCTTGGCGGGGGCTTTCAATCTAGCAGATTATGTTCCTTACCTTGGGACACTAGATCTACAGGTTTGTATTTGTTTCTATTTATTGAACTTTGTCCTCAATTTGGAAATCCCAGCCATTGATTTATTGCTCATAATATCCAAAAAGGAAAAAATCAATTCTTCTGACTTTTCCTTTTAGGCTTTACATTTCAAGTCAATTTCAGCTGCGGCCACCTTAAAAATTCAGAATTTTCTCTGTAAGTAGTGTGGTCCAAAGTTGTTAATTGGAGTTTTCCAAAGTCGTTATCTCTAACTCATTTTCATCATACCTTTTTTCTACCCAACCAAAGTATTAGTCCAGCTTTTAAGTTGAAGTATAAATTATTTGGTCTACTGGCTGCTAGGAGACATTTTATCGTGAAAGATATTTCCAAAATGGTTGGGGGTTTCAGTTACAAATACCTTCCTAGAGACGTGTTATCTTAGAATTGGAATTGTAAACATTTTGACAAAACTGAGAAGCCAGTGATGACTTTTCATGTCTCATGCAACGTCATGTAACAAATTTTCTGCCCCAAAAGTCGTGTCATGGTTTGGATTTTCCAAACTCAAAAGAGTTTATAATCCCCAAACACTCTTGCCCATTCCCAACAGTCCCAATGTATCCATTAACCAGGGCCGGCTCAATAGGTGATGCAATTGATGCAATCGCCTAAGGCCCCCAAATAAAAGAAGGCCCCGTTTGCAAAAAAAAAAATTATATATATAATATATTTATTTATATATTTTAGTCAAAAAAAATTTTAAGCATTTTTATTGGTCAATAAAATGCATTAAAAAGGCCCATTGTATCTTAAAATGCAAAACTTAAAAAGGAAAAAAAAAATAGTCAAACTTCAGCTAACAAAATTAAATTCTATCTCACTGCAAGTAGACCAGACATCGCTTTTAGTGTAGGGGTATGTGCACAATTTCAGGCAGCTCCGAAAGAGTCCCACTTGACAGTAGTCAAGCGAATTATTCGCTATATCAATGGCACATCTGATTATGAAATTTGGTATTCAAGAGACTCAAATGAGTGCTTGGCTGGATATTCAAATGCTGATTGGGCCAGGTGCATTGATGATAGGAAAAGCACTTCTGGTGGTTGTTTCTATCTTGGAAATAACTTGGTCTCTTGGATGAGCAAAAAGAAAAATTCAGTCTCTCTTTCAACAGCTAAAGCTGAATATATTACAGCGGGGAGTTGTTGTGCACAACTATTATGGATGAGGAAGCTCTTACATGACTATGGGATTACTCAAGACACTATGTGTGTGTTCTGTGATAACACTAGTGTCATAAATTTGTCAAAAAATCCAGTTCAACACTCGAAATCAAAGCATATCGAGATTCGGTATCACTTCATTTGAGACTTGGTGGAAGAAAAGATTATGTGTCTAGAGTTTAACAACATTGACAACTAGAAGGCAAACATATTCACTAAACCTCTTGATTGTCCGAGGTTTGAATCCTTGCGTAAGAACATTGGTGTCGGTATCATTCCTTGAACTCTATCTCTCATGTGACCTCATTTTGTTCATTATTGCATACTTGATTTAGAGGTATCACATGTTCAATTAGTTGATGTCATGTTTATTTTACAAGTTTTGTTTTGTACTTGTTGTTTTGTTGATCTTGCTTTTCTTGTCCTATTTTTGAGTGTGTTAAAAAATTCAAAAACCCATAAAAATTGAAAAATCTTCAAAAAGTTTGATCGCTTGTGTTGTGTATATCACATGTGACTTTGGCCTAGTACCTTCGTACTAATGGGGTAGTGCATTTACGAGCTTAGCTTGTTATATATGCACATATATCTTTGTGGGAGAAATCTTGAAAACTATGTGTGATTATTGTAAATAAATCTTCAAGCTTGTCATGAATGATTGGTCAACAGTCTTTATGGTCTTGATACTTGCATAGACTTGTGCCTATATATCTTCCCACTTTATTTTTATGTTTTTGCTTAAAGAGCTCAACAAATGTAAATCTCAAAATGAAAAGAGATAATGAGTTGCAAAAGTTGTCGCATATACTAGTATTTGACTAGGAAAAAGGGAAAGTGACTTTTAAATTGAAATGTATGGTGCTCAAAAAGCCAAAGGCTCACTCTCAATATTGAAATATCAAAAATTTCAAGGACCAATCTCAAAAATGAGATGTAATATTAAAAAATGATCATATGTTATGATTTGTGCAGAAGCCAAATGAAAAGCTTCTAAAATTTGTAATCATTTTATTGTGGAAGGTCATATATATTCATTTCTATAATTGAGATAAACCACTTGACTTAGTACCAGTTGTGTACGACCTGATTGAATTGATCATTGAAACTTCACTCTGGTCTAAGGACTATTCCACATTTGATACTCACTCACAACACACAAGACATTGTTCATTTAATAATTATCTCATTTGTGTGATTGTACATGTTCAAATGTGATGTGTATGCTTAATTGTTTGCCGATCAAACCCAAAAAGATTTTTGAGTATTTTATATGTTTTTGAAAGTGATTTTATACTTTCTTGCTTTTAGTTTTTGTTTAAAATGCATTTTTGTGTTTGAATGTTTAAATAGTGTGTAAAACACCTATGAACGTGTAGACCCCCAAAATACAAATTACCAATTCAAGCTTATTATCAAACAATGTATGTGAGGAATATGAAAATAAGCTAAAACAGAATTGATTAAACAATCTAAACCATAGTTAATCACAGCCGCAGCAGTAATTAAAATGCAAAGATTAAGGGAAGAGAGATGCAAAAACAAAGACGACACAACGATGTGTTATCAAAGAGGAAACCGAAGTCCTCGGCATAAAACCTCTTCGCTGCCTTCCAAGCAGTCAATAATCCACTAGAGAATAAAGTTGGGATACATGAAGAACATAAGACCCTCCAAGCCTAATCTACTCAGTGTACCTAAGCCCTACAAGCTTCTTGCTCCAACGAGGTTACGCCGAACCTTTGTCTTCTCTAGCTTACCGGATCCCGCAATTAGCCCATTGCATCAACCAATATCAATTGGTCCCTTCCTAACTGCTTCCCAAGCACCAAATAACCTTCTCATAGATATGGGTATGGTGAGATAAGGATTTTGCTAATGTACCTCTCAAAGATGTAACAATGGAGAGGGTGAGAGTAGAGGAATTTGGGGAATCAAAGTGTAAAGATTATTGATGAATCAATCTTATTTTTCTCTAGGGTTTCTCTCTCAAAATTCTCTTTGGATGCTCTCTACAATATGTGGGTATAAAGGTATTTATACTGGAGTGTATTTGGAATGCGAAAGGTCAGTTTTTAACAAATAGATTGGAAGTTTTGTCCTATAGTGCTCCATCTGGCATAACTCTTCAGCTCCCCTACATGCTTCACACGTGTGCCTCCTTTGGCGACTCACTAGTCGTGAGGCCCTGCTTAATGCACACCCTTGAGCTTTTCTTAACACTCTCTCACACACTACCCTTACATGATTCCCACCTAAATATAGGGTTTCTAAATGCTAAATTTCAAGCAAATTGGCACAGAATAAAGCCAACAAAACGGTTGATTAAATTCAATCTTTCAATCTCCCCTTTTTGCTATTCCATGACAAAAACCTAAAACAAACTCTAGACTTAACATGTGAGTTGGGAATAGTTGAACAAAACTCACTCACACCTAACTCTAGAATTTATGAAACTCATGAACCATATGTACAAGTATTTCCTGAAAACAACAACACAATATGATCATTGTATGTAGAAAACTTGAAATGCATATGGAGCAAGCACAATGTGATCAAGCAGAATGGAATGAAGCAATAAAGCATGGCTTGACCAAAAATGAAAAATCACTATAAATAGTGTTCACAATGATCATTCACACAAGGAATAAACATCCGGACATGCAAGCTAATAAGCTCAATGCAAAGTATCATTTGCATGTCCAACACTTAATCGATACAAAAACTCAAGGTAATTGCATCAAGGATATAAAATCCAACAAGGGCACAAGAATGATGTACTTAAGGAAATGCATAACATTTAACAAGTACTAAGCTACAAAGCATAGGTACAAATTAAAGTACTGAAAAGAAACTTAAATAATTAAACCAAAGTACCAAAAAGCTTTAAACTAAAGCACAATAAAAACCTCCATGAGTTTAAACCAAAATATTTAGCATAGTACTGAGCAAACCCATAATTAAGATTATCCAAAACATAATAACAAAAACCATAGATAACATAAATCAAAATGCTTAAAAGGTTTTGGCTTTGCTCCCCCTCAAAATGGTGCTTGCTCCTCCTCAAAAGCTACCCTTACTTCTCCTCCAAAGTTCTCCCCTTTTTTGACCGAAATGGCCAAAGGGTTACTACTGAGTAGTAAAGCTGTCAAACTTTGCTGAAAGTAGATTCATCTGCTCTTGGATAGCAGCCAGCCTGTCAGATTCCTCATTTTGGACGTTTGGAGTCCATTAATCCTTTCAAGGATGATCTAGAATGCAATTGAAGATGATGATGCTCGGCTCCTTTTACCACGGTTTCGTGAACTTGAGGGTTGCGCGTCAGCTTCTATCTCAGTGTCCATAGGTTCTCCTTGTGTTTGATCACCCTTCTCTTCAAACAAAAACTCAAGGTAATTGCATCAAGGATATAAAATCCAACAAGGGCACAAAAGTGATGTACTTAAGGAAATGTATAACATTTAACAACAAGTACTAAGCTACAAAGCATGGGTACAAATTAAAGTACTAAAAGAAACTTAAATAATTAAACCAAAGTACCAAAAAGCTTTAAACTAAAGCACAATAAAAACCTCCATAAGTTTAAACCAAAATATTTAGCATAGTACTGAGCAAACCCATAATTAAGATTATTCAAAACATAATAACAAAAACCATAGATAACATAAATCAAAATGCTTAAAAGGTTTTGGCTTTGCTCCCTCTCAAAATGGTGCTTGCTCCCCCTCAAGAGCTACCCCTACTTCTCCTCGAAAGTTCTCCCTATTTTTTACCAGAATGGCCAAAGGGTTATTGCTGAGTAGTAAAGCTGTCAAACTTTGCTGAAAGTAGATTCATCTACTCTTGGATAGCAGCTAGCCTGCTAGATTCCTCATTTTGGATGTCTCGGAGTCCATCAATCCTTTCAAGGATGATCTGGAATGCATCTGAAGATGATGATGCTCGGCTCCTTTTACCATGGCTTCATAAACTTGAGCGTTGCGCTTCAGCTTCTGTCACAATGTCCGTAGGTTCTCCTTGTGTTTGATCACCCTCCTCTTCATCACCTGGAAGACGAACTCTGATCCGTGTAATGGTTAGAGCATTTATAGCTGAAGGAGTAGACATGAGACTGATGTCTTGAGGAATTTCCACATCCTTTGCTCGAGAGAGTCTCATGAGGAGACTAGGGAAAATCAGCTTTGCCCTTGAAGTGGTTCTTATTTCATCAGCAATAATGCAGAAGATATGTGCACTAATATCAATGTAAGTGTTCTCCTGGAGCTCCATGAGGAAAATGGCTCTAGCATTATTAATGGTAGTCATCTTCTTCACCGGGTACAAATTAAACATCATGATCATGGTAAGACATCTAATATCAGCCGGAAAGGCAGTAGTGTTGAGGCATCATCCCTCTCTAACTCCACCAATATGAGACTGGACAGTTTCTATGGAAAGTATTTTGTCCTTGTAGTGTGTGAAATCATGGTCCAATTCCTCAAAACCAAGCACCTCATCAATGTCCTCTAGATCAATGTTGAATTCATGGCCTCTTATCCAACAGTTGATCTCATCCTCTCTTAGAACAACATTGGCATAGAATTCTCTGATCAAAGGTTCACATACCCTAGGCAGATCACTTAGTAGCTTTTCCCAACCTCTGTCCTAAAAACAACTGGGAATAAAAGAGTCCTTTAAATCAACCAAATCCACAAATCTTTCTTGGATGATGGGAGCCTTCAAGTAGAATTGATTGTATCTCTCAAAATGTTTGGTACACCTGAACTTTGTATTGTCCATTTTCTTCCTCTTCTTAGCCTTTTATGCAGTGGTCTTCTTCTTTGGAGTCATCTACACAACATAGCAGTAAAGACCACAAAACATAGCACAATATATGGTAACACCAAAAATTAGTAACAAATTAGTATCACTAAAAAGGACAAAAAGTTAGATCAAAGATTCAGTCTACAGCATGGTTCAGACACAGCTTGTCATGAGAGAACAAACAACAATAAAACACAGTAGAGTGTTATCACAAACTTTTAAACATATCACAAAGTGAGTGTGTGCTCAAAACATTTCCAAGAGCAACCTAGGGCAAAAAGCAAAACACATAACTAGAGAAGCAAATAACAATCAGTGTATACTAAAGACATCTCACAAACAGTGTTTAACACAAAATCTCTAGAACACAAGAAAATGTCTACGAGACATTTTACAATGGGTATGAAATGCACAACACACCTCAGAACAAGTGTCATACTCAAAAATGAGATTCAATCAAAAGAGCATGTGTATCAGGCATCATATTATCACAATCAACAAAACCCATTCAATCAAACTCAACAAAATGACCCCAACCCATATTCGAACATCATATAAATCAAATCTCACCAACAGCTCAAAAATCCAAGAAATCAAGGCTAAAATGTGAAACACTTAGAGAAAAATAGAAAACCCATACCTTTTCTTGAAGTTTGAAGTAGAGATAACGAAGAAAAATGGTGGTTTTTTAGAGTAACATGGTGAGTTTGTGAGAGAGATGAACATACAAGACAATGAACAGTAAAAAATATTCGAGGGAAAACTAAAAAGTTTTAAAAACCATCCTTAAAGTGCAAAACACGCGTTTTTCACGACTGAAATAAGTCGCGAACAAGTCGCTAGGACAAGTCGCCAAACACCCTGTGACAAAAATTTTGAAAAATTTGTCTAAGTTTTTTTCGCAACTGGAAGGTCCACTTGGGAGGAAGTCGTGAAGGGAGCCGCGAAAGTTTCTATATGACCCTCACAACTAGAGCTTCCACTCGTGAACAAGTCGCCAAATCAAGTCGTGAGAACTCTAAAAACTAGATTTTTGAAAAAATTTCTAAGACTTTTTTATGACTGGGACTATGACCCGCCAGTGAGTCGTGAAAACCTTTTGTGTAAGTTCACAATTGGGGGCATGCGACTGGATCGATCCACGAAGCAAGTTGCCAAAACAGGGCTGCATAGTTTTAGAAATTTTTGACTTTTTGCAAAAACAAAATACTTTCCAAAAACAATTAAAACACTCAATGATCAATTCAACGATCAATTCAACCAAGACATACACAATAAGCACTAGGATGAGTGACCCATCTCAATTATAAAAATATGCATATATGACGTCCCATAAAACTTGATAACATAACTTTGAAGCTTTTCATTTGGCTCCACATACATCATATCATTTGATCATTTTCAATCATTACATCTCATTTTGAGATCGATGCCTGAAATTTTTGATATTTCAATTTGATGAGTAAGCCTTTGGCTTTTTGGGCATCATACATTTATTAAAAGGTTGCTTTCCCTTTTTCCTAGTCAAATACTAGTATGTGCAATGACTTTTGCAGCTCATTATCTCTTTTCATTGGGAGATTTACATTTGTTGAGCTCTTTAAGCAAAAAAAATAAATAGTGAGAAGATATATAGGCACAAGTCTATGCAAGTTTCAAGATCAACAAAACCATTGACTAATCATTCATGACAAGTTTGAAGATATATTTACAATGGTCACATAGATGTTAAGATTTTTCCCACAATGATATGAGTGCATAAAGAACAAGCTACGCTCTTAAATGCACAAAGCCATTAGTACAAAGGTATAAGGCAAAATATGCTTGTGACAATACACAACAATGCCGATCAAACTTTTTGGATTTTCTACCTTTTATGTGTTTTTGGATTTTTGACACAAAAGTAAGAAAAAATTGATAAAAAACAATGTAAAAACATTTAACATAAATAGCAAACAAACAAGCAAAAACTATCAACACTTGCTGGAGAAATAACACAAGTCACACAAAGAATCAATGCCATAAAGCATAAAAAGTATTAATGCATGGACATGTTGTAATGCTTATGCATGTGTACCCTTCTTTACCCACATGACACTTGCATTTAGGGTGATATCCCTAGAGGATTGGGTATGATCGTTGTGTCTTTCAAACCTTCTGGTGAAGTTTGCCAAACAAGTGGTGAATGCATCAGTCATCCTCATCACATCCCTCATTTCGGGATTACCTTCTTGACCTTATGATTGCTCAGCAGTCCAATTCCCTTTGCCATGTTTTGGTCCTCTCGACCTTTGAGCACTTGAATTCTTCAATGCTTTAAGCTTATGACAATTTGGTCTGGTATGTCCTTGAATTCCACAGTGATGGCAGAAGTGTTGGGTTCTTGGAACTCTTTGTGACTTTGGGAGTGATTTCCCTTCACCCTTAGGTTTGACCACTGATTGGTTAGGAGGCTTAGTCATAAACCGTTGGTCAGTCACATTCCTCTTCTTCTCCACCTTCACATTCTCAGCCGTAGTGGTGACTACCATCGATTCCTTGGCCTTCACAAACTTCATTTCCTTGGATGTGTTTACAGCCGAACTGCTCTCTCCAATGCATCCCAATCCGCTTCTGTCGGTGAATGGTTTTTGATGAGCAAGTACATCATCAGGCTTCTTGGAGGAAACCCGCTCTACTTTAGCATTCGCTTAAATAACCTCAAGCTCAAGGAATTTTATTTTTGAGTAGGCCTCAGTCAGCTCTCCATTCAGCATCTCCATTTCACATTTGGTCTCCTTGTATCGGACTAAAAGACTTCTATAATCTTCCTCTACTCTCTTCATCTTTTTAATGGCTGTGTTAGCCACTTTTGCATATTCACCGGTCTTCTCAATGAGGAATTATAGGCCTCTTACAGTCCCACTGTTCCGTCATCTTCCTCATCATCAGATTCCCCCACTATCCCAATTGACTCCAATTCAGTGTTCTCACCAAGCTCTTCCAGTAGTGCACTGAAATCATCTGAAGATTCCACAGAAGCAATGGTCATGAATGCAGAGAAGTTTCCTTCTCCATCATAGCTTTCATCTAAATCTGAATTAGAGGAGTCTGAATCACTAAGCGTAGTGGCATACACTCTACCCTTTGCTCTCAAATAATTGGGACACTCTTTCTTGAGATGTCCATGTCCGTTGCATTCAAAACACGTGATTCCTTGAGAGGATTGAGAATCCTTCTCATCTTTCCTCTTGAAATCCTTTTTCTCCTTTCCGAAACTTGGGAATTTTCCCTTCTTAGCAAACTTTCCATTCTTCTTGAATTTCAAGAACTTTCGGAAATTCTTTACAAGATATGCCATATCTTTATCGACCTTATCATCATTCGATGAGTCGTGAGCTTCCACCCTCTCATTAATGGTCTTAAGAGCAAGGGATTTGCTCTTCCTCTGTGATGGCAATGACAGCTCATATGTTTGAAGTGAGCCAATTAGTTCTTGAAATTTGATATCATTAAGATCCTTACTCTCTTCAATTGTTGTAACCTTTGCATGTAAGCTCTCTGGCAATGATCGAAGGATTTTCCTTACTATCTTTGAGTCCTCTGTTTTCTCACCCAAATTGAACTTGCTAATAACCACCTTATTCAACTTGCCATAGAATGAGTCGAATGACTCGTCTTCACTCATTTTCAGCTCTTCAAATCGAGTGGTTAGCATCTGTAATTTAGTGTCCTTCACCTTCTTCGTGCCTTCATAGGTGCTCTCCAATATTTGCCACGCCTCCTTGGCAACAGTTATGTGAGAAATCTTGTGAAACTCATCTGGAAAAACACCACAAAAAATTGAATTCAAAGCTTTACTGTTAGTGATAGCTGCTGCAAGGGCTGCCTTATCCCATGTGGATTTAGCAGCCTTCGGCCTAGTCCATCCAACATCCACTGCATCCCAAACGGTTTCATCAATTGAACACAAAAATGCGCTCATTCAGACTTTCCAAAAGGCATAGTTGCTTCCATCAAAATATGGTGGAGCAATTAAAGATTAAGACCGGTTCATCTCAAACGAGGTCAAGGATCGCACTAAGGTAATTAAACCACAGCTAGTGCACCTATTCTGATACCAATTGTATGTTCAAATAGTGTGTAAAACACTTATGAACGTTTAGACCTCCAAAATGTAAATTACCAATTCAAGCTTATTATCAAACAATGTATGTATAAAATATGAAAATAAGCTAAAACAGAATTGATAAAACAATCTAAACCATAATTAATCATAACCACAGCAGTAATTAAAAGGCAAAGATTAAAGGAAGAGAGATATCAACATAATGACAACACAACGATGTGTTATCAAAAAGGAAACTAAAGTCCTCGGCGTAAAACCTCTCCGCCGCCCTCCAAGTGGTCAATAATCCACTAGAGAATGAAGTTGGGATACATGAATAGCAGAAGACCCTCCAAGCCTAATCTACCCAGTGTACCTAAGCCCTCCAAGCTTCTTGCTCCAACGAGGTTACGTCGAACCTTTGTCTTCTCTAGCTTACCAGATCCCGTAAATAGCCCATTGCATCAACCAATATCAATTGGTCCCTTCCTAACTACTTCCCAAGCACCAAATAACCTTCTCATAGATATGGGTATGGTGAGATAAAGATTTGGTTAATTTACCTCTCAAGGATGTAACAATGGAGAGGGTAGAAGTAGAGGAATTTGGAGAATCAAAGTGTAAAAATTGTGAATGAGTCAATCTTGTTTTTCTATAGTGTTTCTCTCTCAAAATTTTCTCTAGAAGCTCTCTACAATACGTGGGTATAATGGTATTTATACTGGAGTGTGTTTGGAATGCGAAAGGTCAGGTTTGTAACAAACCAATCTGTTTAGCAACTTGGGCTTGCGACTAGAATGAGTCACAAGTTTGAGTTGTGATCTAACTGCCTGGCCAGACTGGAAGTTTTGTCCTATAGTGCTCCAACTGGTGTGACTCTTCAACTCCCTGCATGCTTCACACGTGTGCATGTTTTGGTGACTCGCCAGTCGCGAGCCAGTTGTGAGGTCCAGTCACGAGGCCCTGCTTGAGTGCACACTCTTGAGTTTTTCTTCACACTCTCTCACACACTACCCTTAAATGATTCCCACCTAAATACAGGGTTTCTAAATGCTGAATTACAAGCAAATTGACATGGAATAAAGCCAACAAAATGGTTGATTAAATTCAACCTTACAGTGTTGTTCTTCAAAATCTTGTTTAGTGGCATTTTTGCCAGAAGCTCGCGACTAAGAGCTTCCCACGAAAAGAGTTTAAGGGAAATCTAAAATTCTCATTTTCCCATAGAGAGTATCGTGACTGCCTCGCAACTATTTCGTGACCAAGCACAACCCGCGAAATGTTTTTTAGGCAAAAACTGGAAAAACACAAGTTTCATAAGAGGCTATCGCAACTGTCTCACGAGTCTTTTGCGACTAAAATCTATCTCTTTATGGGTAAAAAGCTCGTACCAAAATTTTGTCCTTGGAGTAGACAAAGTGGTAAGGTTGGTGATCAGATATAGGTTGTGGATCATCACATAAGCAAGTGTCCTCATCTCCGATGAAAATGGGTATTGTGTTCATGGATGATTTCTTCAGTGTGCCACCAAGTATCCTTATCATCTCCTCAGTAGAACCCAATCTATCCTCATATTGCACTGTAATTGGCTGTGAGGGAGAACAAACTTCTAGGAAATCCTGAATACTTTCCCTAGTAATGACAAACTCTTTGTGTCTTACCCAGCAATTTATGTGAGTTTCTTCCACACTGACATTCGAGAAGAACTCTTTGATGATCTCTGAGTACACAACTCCACTCGGGTTTAAGAGCTTTGTCCATGTCCTGTCCTTGAACACTTCAGGTATGAAAGTGTCCTTAAGTGATTCCATTTGTACGACCCTTTCCATGATGATCATTTTATCCTTATAGCAGTCATTATACTTCATATCAGCTTCAGCAGACCTGAAGTTATCAGAATTAGTGCGTGCACGTTTGGAGGATGATCTCTTAGGAGCTGCATGCTTAGTGGGAGACATCTGCACAAAGGAACACAGAAAAGAAAAGAAACAAATGCAAAAACACAAACACAGAACACAAAAACATGATTAGATACATGTTAGTTCAAAACAAAGGTAAAACAATCCTAAACCAGAGCAAAACCAACTCAAAACAGAGCAAAAACAACTCAAAACAGAGCAAATAGACACAAAATAGCATGATATAAGAGTTTAACCATGTAAACAATAACATAGTGCATGAATGAAGTAACTGTGACTGTGTGTGCCAGGGCTATGCATGTGCTATGCATGTGTGTGCAGCATGTGATGCATAAGGTGTGCCTAGTGATGCATGGCATGGCAATGTGAGGGACAAAATGGGCACAATGTGTAAAACACACATCCAATGACCAAAACATGGCTAGCATGTTCAATCGAAAGGAAACCCAAGTATTGGAACTTATTAGAAACCAATACAACACAAAAATGTCACTAGGACATTCTGTCAAACACCTAGCATGCAACAGTGAATACCAACTATGAACAATGCATGAACATGGTGAAAACCGCCTAAATACAAGCTTAGAATGCCTCAAGGGGCCAACACAGATACACAAACATCAAATGGGACTTAGCTCAATCAAAATTTTGAAAAAAAAATTCACAAAATTAAGAACCCCAACCCAGTTTTCAAAATATCCCCAATTTTTTAAAACCCTAAGCTAAAATCTGCATAAACTACGACAAAAATGAAGATAATGTTTAGGAAAACATATCTTGAAGTGATTTTACAAATATTTCTGCATGAAAATGATGGGTTTTGTGTAAAAAAAAGATTTTGGGTTGCGAGGCTCGAGAGAGGCAATGCGAGGGAAGTTAAGAGTATTTGAAAACATGTCACATCTGCTACATAAAAACTGAAAACACGCGTTTTTCGCGGGTTAGGGAGTAGCGTGACAATCGCAAGACAGTCGCGAGAATGGCCATTGAAGCTCAAAAACTTTCGCGAGATGCTGTTAATCACAATACAGTCGCGATAGCCTCTGTACGAAATTGAAAAAATTCCAGTTTTTGCCTAAAACCATTTCACGAGAAGAGTTTAGTCGTGAAATACTCACGAGACAGTAGCGAGATTTTCTGTATGAATTGACAAAAAGTTTTATTTCCCTTAAACACATTTCGTGGGAAGCTCTAAGTCGTGAGCTTTTCGCGAAACATCCTTTGAACCAAGTTCTGAAGAAAGACACAAAAATATATTTTGATAAAAAAACCTAAAGACACGAAAGTATAAAATAACTTTCAAAAACACAGCTATCTCCATCTATACTGACTCTTCGCATTCTAATCATGTGCAGGGCACATGCATCACTTCGTGGGATGCTAAGTTGTGAGCTACCCGCGAAAACCTCTTCAGTCTTCAATAGCTTGAGTTTTCACACTCTCTCTCTATCACACAACCCTTACAATCAAATCCCACAATAAATATAGGGTACAAAATGATTGAATAAGGTTACAATCAAATTTGGCACAGAATTAAAGCCAACATAACACAAAGTTGTAAATTACAACTTTACAATATCCCCCTTTGGCTATTCCATGACAAAACCCCTAAAACAAACTCTAGACTAAAATGTGAGTTTGGGAACAGTGGCAAAACTCACTCACACCTAATCTAGAAGCTGTGAAGTACTTGCACGTATATACCTATAACCTAAAACACTTGCAAACAAACAAAACTTTCATTAAGCTTATGACAAGTTGAATACAAGGTACGTATATGAGCAAGTAAAATGCAATCAAGTTTGTAAACACAATAAAACTTGTAAGCATATCTTGATCAAACAAGATCAATCATTAAAGAATGACTACAATGAACATTTAGCAAGTAAATGCTCATTCGGACACGAAATGCAATGCTCATCTTCTTCTAGTAGCAAATCTAAGTCCTGGATGTTTAACGGGATAGAACAATATACTATCACATTAAAAAGGCTTAGACAAAGTAACATACCCCAAGAGAATAAACTTTTGATGAATTCACTAATTTGAGAACTTCAACTTCTAAGAATCTCTCCAATAGAAACTTGTGCTCAATAGCAAAGGCCTCACTAAAATACCAACCATACTTTAAGGGTTTGGTTTTGTTTTTGGTAATCCCAAAAATTTTACAAATTTATGAAATGTTTGTTGGAATCAGAAATTTCAAGTTTGTTAGGGTTTAGAGAAAGCAAAGTGAACAAGAGCAACAGAAATAGAGCTAGTAAAGAGTGGTTTTTTTTTTTTTTCTTCAAAGATTTCATGTCATGTAGTATTCAGTTGAAAATTAAAATAAACTGTAAAATTGTGGAGGGTGTATAGTTGAGGTGGCACATTCTTAAGAGGTCAAAAAAAAAAAAAAGCTTTGGGTAATTAGTGTTGTAAGGGGAGGTTTTGGCTCCTAAGCCCAAAAGATGAATGGATTAAGGGCCAAAGAGCCCAACACAATGAATTTGTAAAGAGTGGGCTTAAAAGCTAGGCTTCAATGGGTCCAATAGCATGCACAATGAATCAAAGATAGTATGAAAGTAAAGAAAAACAAGCTCTGTGCAAAGAAACCCTTCCTCGGCAAAATCCAAGGAGAGCGGTCCCAATATATATTTCTTTTAAACTAGGATGCAATTTCAATTCTTATTGCTACAGTGTTTTCTTTACAGATTTTTTGATCCTTTCCCCTGGAGGGTCTCTTACATGATATAACTTCCTTTAGATAATCTTGGCCCCCCATTTGTTGATCGTTCAAGCTACTACTTGAGTGTTTGTCTCATCAGACACCTTTCTAAGCCCCATGTGAGTTGCAGCAGCCAAGACAACACTATTCAGGGGTCTTCTCCACATAAATGTAGCCAGGAAGTTTTGTGGGATGCATTAAATGTGGCGGCATCCACCGTCCCTTCAGTCATGTTAGGGCTAACCCCTTCTCCGCAGCTCTTTTTCTATAGTGTGATCTCATCTAGTAACATGCCACTGACGTGGCCTTATTGTCCGAGGGTGTGCCCTCCTCGGCACAATAATGGCCCCCTTGGCCATAGGTGTGACACATGGCACAATTACCTTACTTAAATTCCTGTACCCCACAAGTGTTATTTCCCTTACAAACTAGTTTAAAGAGAAATCCTTCAAACTTACACTAAGTCTTTTGGGTAATTGGTGTCCCTCTATGATATATTAACTACTCAGTTAAAGACTCTCCATGGAGATATCTCCCTTACAAGTGGCGTTATAACCCATGGTGTTATCAAGGTCCTTTTTACTACTAGAGGGGGGACAAGGTGTAAGTACTTGGAGTTCTTTCAAAGTTCACACAAATGATCTTAGAAAAAGACCCAACAATGAAATATTGCTAATGAAGCTAGATAATGATAGGGTGCGAGATTCCCTTGGACATGGACGTGTAGGGTTGACACATGCTCCCATGGATAGTGTACGAGAAGCCCATGGATGACACGTTGATAAGAAAATATACTCATAAGGTAAGGGGGAACGAATATGACTTGCTCACGGCCCACAAAAATGTTTTGAAACCCGCACAAAGGTAGATACTCACACATGAGAGTGAGATTGTTGGGTATAAGTCCAATATTGAAGAATGAAGAGAAAAATGGGTTGTTAATTTAATATAGTTGATCTCATATCTATTGGACTAAAGCCATTTGAATTGAGTGGTGTATCTACATGTTATATTAACTAGTGTGTAACCTCGTGTATTGCACGGGTACATTTAAAACTAATCACAATTATATATATATATATATATATATATTTAAAATCTAATTGGATCTAGACTCTTCGGTTTTTGCACCCAATAATTCACTTACCACAAAAATTAAAAAATTAGATGAGACACATGACAGTTTCGACTTGAAGACGATTATTGAGGAGACCTTTTGCTTGGCGGGGGCTTTCAATCTAGCAGATTATGTTCCTTACCTTGGGGCACTAGATCTACAAGGTTGTATATGTTTCTATTTACTGAACTTTGTCCTCCATTTGGAAATCCCAACCATTGATTTATCGCTTGTAGTATCTAAAAAGGAAAAAAATCCATACTTTTGACTTTTCTTTTTAGGCTTTACATTACAAGTCAATTTCAGTTGCGGCCACCTTAAAAATTCAGAATTTTCTCTGTAAGTAGTGTTGCCGGTCCAAAAGCGTCACACTTAGCGGTTCATACTTCAAACTTCAAAGCAAAAGCCAAATCTCAAACTGGAAAGCTCATGAAAATCATAAAAAATAAGCACTGAATTAACTTTTTACAAGTCTTTAATCTTTACGACTTTTTTTATTGGCTACCTCTTAATTGTTGCCCATTTCCATAGCCAAATTCTATTTGGGTTAATTATAAAAAATAATTTTCATTTAGAAACTCATACAAATTAGAAACTCATACAATTTTCATTTTCCGCTTCATCCATTTTGATCTGGTTGTAACTAGAAAAAGCATCCATGAAGCTCAGTAACTGGTGTTGAGCTGTAGAGTCTACTAGGACGTCAACTCGCGGGAAGGTAAAGTCTATGCACATCCTCCACTTCCCGTTGGCTTTCTTGACCATCACCACATTTGCCAACCAGTCGAGGTAGTAAACTTCTCTGATGAAGTCTGCCTCTTGCAACTTACGGACTTCTTCCACTATAGCTCGATCTCATTCTTGGGCGAACACCCGCTTCTTCTGACGGATAGGTGGAAAAGTGGGCGACACATTCAACCTATGCATCATAACTGAAGGATTGATCCCGGGCATGTCTTCATGGCTCCAAGCAAATACATCCTGGTTTTCTTTAAGAAAAGTCGTGAGTGCTTAAGGGTGATAATCCTAGTCGTTCGATCTAGTTTGGAGTTGTCGAGAAGTATCTCTTCAAGTCCTTCAACGGGCTCTACCACCATCCGTTGCTCTTCTATGTTCATTGTCTATAGATGATTGTCCATCTCCAACATTGCTATATAGCACTTGCGTGCACCCACTTGGTCTCCACGTACTTCTCCTACTCCGTACTCGGTGGGGAATTTAATCATCAGGTAGTAGGTCAAAGTTACGGCCTTCCACGAGTTGAGGGTAGGTCATCCTAGGATGGCATTGTAGGCGGACTAGCAGTTGACAACAAGGAATGTGACATCCTTAGTGATCTGCTGAGGATAATCACCAACCATTACAGGTAACGTGACTGCACCGAGGGGATGTACTTTTGTCCCTCCGAACCCAACGAGTGGGGCGTTGGTCGAAACCAGCCGTTCTCTATTAATCCTCATTTACTAGAACGCATGATAGTAGAGGATGTCAACGGACCTTCCGTTGTCAACCAGGACCCGATGTATGTTGTAGTCTCCTACTCATATGCTAATGACGAATGCATCATCATGTGGATGGTGGAAACGTCGAGCATCTTCCTCTGAGAATTCAAGTATGGGGTTGTCGATTCACGCAATCTTTGGTACAAAGCCCATCAGCTGGACATTCTAAACCATCCTGATGTAAGTCTTACGGGCCTTTTTCAACAAGCCATAGGCCGTTGTGCCTCCACAATCATTCTTATGTCTCCTACGGGCAGCTTAGGATGCCCATTCTCCTATCAGGCAACCTACTCTTATAGTGGGTCCATTCTTTCCTTGCTGATGAATCTCTGCAACTTTCCTTGTCTGATAAGAGCTTCTATTTGTTGCTTCAAGTCGTAGTAATCAGATGTGTCATGGTTGTGATCACAGTGAAAGCGACAGTACTTGTCTTTAGAACTCTTATTGGGGTCTCCCTTTAGCTTGTTAGGAAATGTCAGGACTCTTTCATCCTTGATCTGCATCAGGACTTGGTCGATCGGGGCAGTTAGCGGGGTGAAGCTTGCAAACCTCCCTGTGGGGGGTTTGGAGCACCTATCCTCCCGCTGGTCTCCACTCCTTATTGTCTTTCGTCCCCTGTCCTGTCGTGCCTCCTCCTATCTTTCCCTCTTCTTAGACTTCTTTTCTTGGGCCAATAGTGCGTCTTCCGTGTTCATGTACTTAGTAGCCCTGTAATGTACATCTGACATGGTTTTTGGGTCGTTCTTGTATAAAGAAAATAGAAACATACCCTTTTGTAACCTATTCGTGAATGCAGCCACGAGTATCTTGTCGTTAGCTTCATCGATCGAGAAGGTCTCTTTGTTATAGAGGGTTATGTAAGACCTCAGCATCTCATCCTCCCATTGCTTAATGTTCATTAGGCATGCAGTGTACTTCTTATACTTGTGCCCCCTAATAAAGTGTGAGGCAAACTGGGCACTTAACTCCTTAAAGGTACTAATGGAGTTGAGCGTCAACCTACTAAACCAAATACTTGCGAGGCCCTTCAGCGTAGTGGGGAAGGCTTTGCACATGATCTCGTCCGCCATTCCTTGCAGGTGCATCAAGGTCTTGAAAGACTCCAGGTGATCTAGGGGATCCTTAGATCCATCATAGGTCTCCACCTACAGCATACAGAACTTCGGTGGAAGGGGGAACAAACTGACGAATGAAGTGAATGGTTAATCAGTTCGATGGAACAACTCATCGAGGTCACTAGACACCCGCCCTCTGAGGGCGTTCATCATGAAGTCCATCCGTTCCTTCATCATCTGCATCTTCGCGACCATATGTGGTGGAGCCATATCTACGACAGATGGACGGCTCATGTCCTATCGCTTTTGCCTGCTCAGGGCGTTGCTACCCTCTGGCCCTTCTTAGTCCCTTCTCTCAGCGCTTGTTCCTTCTTGGTCCTCCTTTTGAGTGTTAGACCTGCGTTCTTTTGGCGCAAGTTGCTCTTCTAGGTAATGGTTTTGCTTGGTCAGGCAATCTCCAGCTGCGGCAAGAGTCTGAACCTGTCTTTCGAGGGTGGTGGTACGTGGTTCATCTCCTTGATTAATGTTGGTGGTTGCCATCGAGAGAGTAAGCACCATGCAACTCTTTGTCTGGGAAGTGGTAGTATGGCTTACAAACGACGTTTTCCCACAGATGATACCAACTGATGATGCCAAAAATTGTCAGTAAGTCACACAGTCCTTATGTGTTCGAGACAACACCTGCGCAACACAGAAAAAGAAGACTTTAAGAGAGTACCGGTGTGGTATCGGCCGAATACCTTTCGAAAGTCAACTTAGAGAACTTTCACAACTCTAGAGTGTCAGAGCTAGGGAAATTATGCATACCTTGGTGTGTGAGGGTTTTGAGGTTTTTATAGTAGCATAGGGTTGACATTCGTTCCTTGGCATAGAAGACTTTTCCTTGTAGGAAAGATCTTCATTGATACACGTATCTTGCGGGATTCTTTCCTTATAGGAATCCCCTTAATTAGGGTTAACCGTGGGATGCAAGACGTTTCCTTATATACTCATGCATGGAGGCCAAGCAAGGCCATGTTAGACCCGTCAAAGGTTTACTAACCCCTTCAGCTTCCTTCCGTCAGCTTCTTATCCCGTCTATGCATTTTGGTCGTCTTATTTAGGTGTCGTTGATCTCAAGACACAACTATTGGCTTTCAGGTGAAACCATCGTTTATGCCCTTATCACCTTCTTTATATTGGGTCATTCTTTACAATATGTCTTTTCCTTGTTATAATGTCACTAAATATTAAAATGCAAAGCAAAGCTTATACTTAAAGAGATCATAAGTTGTTCATGTTTAAAGGTTTTTCAGCTGTAAAATAATTAAATTGAAGGCCAATTAAATTCCCACTGAAGCGAATAGACTTTCTCGTTCAACCCATGAGAAACCTCATGTTGCATTCTTGTTGCTTGTACACAATTAGAGTTTGCAGGACAATACGCAAACATTAAGGAATTGGATACTAATTCATGCATTAATCCCAAAGAGCTATCAACTAGGCATAGTATGCACTCATTGTAAGTTGATCCTGAGTAATTGAACTCGTTGCATTCTGAAGCTCATCAGGGTTGGCTCAATGTATTTGGGCCTTTGGGGGCCTAAGGCAACAACTTTAATAGGGTTTTTTTTTTAATTTAAATGTTAATTAAATTATATTATTAACTTTTGGTATCAATTTTTTATTCACTTCAAATCTATTTTTCTTGTCTTTTGAAATAAAAATCAATAATTAAGCTTTGGCATTAAAATTTTGCTAACATTTTAATTGATAACACAACTAATCCACCCAAAAAGGATTCTATCAATATTGATTTTGAAAATTTTTTAGTTATGCTTTGTTAATTACTAGTAAAAAAAATTATCCAAAGATATTTTTTAAGATTCAAGTACTATTTTTTAAAATGGTTTTTCATATCCAATGTTTTCTTTATAGATTTTTCGATCCTTTTTCTGGAGGGTCTCTTACAATATATAGCTTCCTTTAGATGATCTTGGCCCTCCATTTGTTGATCGTTCAGGCTACTACTTGAGTGTTTGTCCCATCAGACACCTTCCCAAACCCCTTGTAAGTTGCGGTAGCCAAGGCAACACTGTTCAGGGGTTTTCTCCACATAAATGCAGCCAGGAAGTTTAGTGCGATGCATTAAATGTGGCAGCATCCCCCATCCCTTCAGTCATGTCAGGGCTAACCCCTTCTCCGAAACTCTTTTTATACAGTGTGATCTCATCTAGTAAAGTGCCACTGACGTGGCCTTATTGTCCCTGGGTGTGCCCTCCTCGGCACAGGAAGTTTGGTGGGATGCATTAAATGTGGCGGCATCCACCATCCCTTTAGTCATTTCAGGGCTAACCCCTTCTCCGAAGCTCTTTTTATTTAGTGTGATCTCATCTAGTAACGTGCCACTGACGTGGCCTTATTGTCCGAGGGTGTGCCCTCCTCGGCACGATAATGGCCCCCTCGGCCATGGGTGTGACACGTGGCACAATTACCTTACTTAAATTCCTGTACCCCACAAATGTTATTTCCCTTACAAACTAGTTGAAAGAGAAATCCTTCAAACTTACACTAAGTCTTTTGGGTAATTGGTGTCCCTCTATGATATATTAACTACTCAGTTAAAGACTCTCCATGGAGTTATCTCCCTTACAAGTGGCGTTAGAACCCATGGTAGTGTGGGGCAAGATGACAAGGTTATCAAGGTCCTTTTTGCTACTAGCGGGGGGACAAGGTGTAAATACTTGGAGTTCTTTCAAAGTTCACACAAATGATCTTAGAAAAAGACCCAACAATGAAATATTGCTAATGAAGCTAGATAACGGTAGGTTGTGAGATTCCAAGGGACATGGTCGTGCAGGGTTGACACATTTTCCCATGGATAGTGTATGAGAAGCCCATGGATGACACGTTGATAAGAAAAGATACTCATAAGGTAAGGGGGAGCGAATAAGACTTGTTCACGGCGCACAAAAATGTTTTGAAACCCACACAGAGGCAGATACTCACACATGAGAGTGAGATTGTTGGGTATAAGTCCAATATTGAAGAATGATGAGAAAAATGAGTTGTTAATTTAATATAGTTGATCTCATATCTATTGGACTTAATCCATTTGAATTGAGTGGTGTTTCTATATGTTATATTAACTAGTGTGTAACCCCATGTATATGCACGGGTACATTTAAAACTAATCACAATTATATATATATTTAAAATCTAATTGGATCTAGACTCTTCAGTTTTTGCACCCAATAATTCACTTGCCACAAAAATTAAGAAATTAGATGAGACACATGACAGATTCAACTTAAAGGCGATTATTGAGGAGACCTTTTGCTTGGCGGGGGCTTTCAATCTAGTAGATTATGTTCCTTACCTTGGGGCACTAGATCTACAGGTTTGTATTTGTTCCTATTTATTGAACTTTGTCCTCTATTTGGAAATCCTAGCCATTGATTTATTGCTCGTAGTATCTAAAATGGAAAAAATCAATACTTCTGACTTTTCTTTTTAGGCTTTACATTTCAAGTCAATTTTAGCTACGGCCACCTTAAAAATTCAAAATTTTCTCTGTATGTAGTGTTGCCGATCCAAAAGTGTCACACTTAGCAGTTCATACTTCAAACTTCAAAGAAAAAGCCAAATCTCAAACTAGAAAGCTCATGAAAATCTTAAAAAATAAGCACTGAATTAACATTTTACAAGTCTTTGATCTTTACGACTTTTTTTATTGGCTAGCTCTTAATTTTTGCCCACTTCCGTAGCCAAATTCTATTTGGGTTGGTTGTAAAGAACGATTTTCATTTAGAAACTCATACAAATTAGATTCATTAAACCTTGTGGAAATCTAAAAACAACAGATGGATAATTTAACACATATTTCATTAATGTGTTTTAACTTTATAATTTAATTTTTAAATTAATAAATCATGCTACTATTTTGAATCAAACTTTGTATCTCCTCCTTTAAATAGAAACTATTATTAAGATTTAATGGATATAATATAACAAATAATAATAAAGTAGAATTCACAACAGGATTCCAAAAATTAACTAATCACCTTTTTTTTGCACCTAATAATTCACTTGACATACAAATTTGAAAATTAAATGAGACAAGTGGCTCAAAATTAGACTCTAATATAGAATTTAATTGGATTTTCTTTCAGTTTTGGCTATATATATATATATATATATATTTAAAAACTAATTGAATCTAAACTCTTTGGTTTTTGCACCCAATAATTCACTTGTCACAAAAATTAAAAACTTAGATGAGACACACGACAGATTCGACTTGAAGGCCATTATTGAGGAGGCCTTTTGCTTGGCGGGGGCTTTCAATCTAGCAGATTATGTTCCTTACCTTGGGGCACTAGATCTACAGGTTTGTATTTGTTTCTATTTACTGAACTTTGTCCTCCATTTGGAAATCCCAGCCAATGATTTATTGCTCATAGTATCCAGAAAGGAAAAAATCAATATTTCTGACTTTTCTTTTTAGGCTTTACATTTCAAGTCAATTTCAGCTGCGGCCACCTTAAAAATTCAGAATTTTCTCTTTTAAGTAGTGTGGTCCAAAGTTGTTAATTGGAATTTTCCAAAGTTGTTATCTCTAACTCATTTTCATCATACCTTTTTTCTACCCAACCAAAGTATTAGTCTAGCTATTAAGTTGAAATATAAATTATTTGGTCTACTGGCTGCTAGGAGACATTTTATCGTGAAAGATATTTCCAAAATGGTTGGGAGTTTCAGTTAGAAATACCGTCCTAGAGACGTGTTATCTTAGAATTGGAATTGTAGACATTTTGACAAAACTGAGAAGCCAATGATGACTTTTCATGTCTCATGCAACGTCATGTAACAAATTTTCTGCCCCAAAAGTAGTGTCATGGTTTGGATTTTCCAAACTCAAAAGAGCTTATAATCCCCAAACACTCTTGCCCATTCCCAACAGTCCCAATGTATCCATTAACATTAACCATTCTCTTACTACTCCTTGGATGTGTATGGACATTCATACACATCCTATTACGCCCAAAAAATGAGCGTAAACTCCCACCAGGTCCTTGGGCCTTACCAATTATCGGTAACCTTCACATGCTAGGTGACCTCCCACACCTTACCCTCCAAAGCTTAGCAAAAATACACGGACCTATCATGTCATTGAGGCTTGGTCATGTCCCAACTATTGTGGTCTCATCACCCCAAGCCGCAGAGCTATTTTTAAAGACCCATGATACCATTTTTGCTGGCAGACCTAAACTCCAATTCTCTAAGTACATGACTTATGGTACCACGGGTTTGGGTTTGACCGAGTATGGTCCAGATTGGCGCAACGTTAGGAAAATATGTACGTTGCAACTTCTTACTGCTTCAAAAATTGAGTCATTTGCACCCATGAGGAAGGCGGAGGTAGGATCATTGGTGCAGTCACTCAAAAACGCTGCGGTGGCGCACGAGGTTGTGGACCTTAGTAGAAAAGTTTGTGATCTTATCGAGGAAACCTCATGTAGAATGATATTTGGGCGAAGTAGAGATGACAGATTCGACTTGAAGGCGATTATTGAGGAGACCTTTCGCTTGGCGGGGGCTTTCAATCTTGCAGATTATGTTCCTTACCTCGGGGCACTAGATCTACAGGTTTGTATTTGTTTCTATTTACTGAACTTTGTCCTCCATTTGGAAATCCCAGCCATTGATTTATTGCTTGTAGTATCTAAAAAGGAAAAATCAATACTTCTGACTTTTCTTTTTAGGCTTTACATTTCAAGTCAATTTCTGCGGCCACCTTAAAAATTCAGAATTTTCTCTGTAAGCAGTGTTGCTGGTCCAAAATTGTCACGCTTAGCGGTTCGTACTTCAAACTTCAAAGCAAAAGCCAAATCTCAAACTGGAAAGCTCATGAAAATCATAAAAAATAAGCATTGAATTAATTTTTTACAAATCTTTAAACTATACGATTTTTTTATTGGCTAGCTCTTAATTGTTGCCCACTTCCATAGCCAAATTCTATTTGGGTTAATTATAAAGAACAATTTTCATTTAGAAATTCATACAAATTAGATTCATTAAACCTTGTGGAAATCTGAAAACAACAGATGGATAATTTAACATATATTTCATTCATGTGTTTTGACTTCATAATTTAATTTTTAAATTAATAAATCATGCTACTATTTTGATTCAAACTTTCTATCTCCTCCTTTAAATAGAAACTATTACTAAGATTTAATGGATATAATATAATAAATAATAATAAAATAGAATTCACAACAGTATTCCAAAAATTAACTAAACACCTTTTTTTTTTGGTTTGTTTGTTTGTTTTTTTATTTTTTGAATCAAGCATTCAATTAAGGAATTGAGGTGGTTTCAACTAGTATGAGGTGCTAATGTAGCTCCATCCACAAATAATTACCACATCAATTAATTTGTTAGATTTATTTTTAGTGAAATTGGTGAAACAGTAACAAAACTCTTTCACTTTCAAACAAAAATATTTCCTCAATTTATGTTTTGAGAACTGTTGTTATTGACTTAGTGATTTTCTATCATTCAAATGCCATCAGGGATTGACACGGCGAATGAAGAAGGCTAGCAGGGCTCTAGATATAGTCTTAGAGAATATCATCAAGGAGCATGAAAACATTCCAAGTGGTCAACAAGATCGTCAAATGGACTTTATAGACACGTTACTTTCTTTGATGAACCAACCCATGAATCCCCATGATGAGCATGCATACATATTGGATCGAACAAAAATAAAGGCCATCACAGTAGACATGATTTCAGGGGCATATGACACTTCAGCTGCTACAATTGAGTGGACCTTTTCTGAACTCTTGAGGCATCCACGGGTGGTAAAGCAAGTACAAGCAGAGCTGGAACATGTAGTAGGGATGAATAGGATGGTGGAGGAGACAGATTTGGAAAATTTAACATACTTGGATATGGTAGTGAAGGAAAGCTTAAGACTACATCCTATTGGACCATTACTAGTCCCACATGAATCCATGGAGGACATTGAATTAAATGGATATTATGTCCCCAAGAAATCACGCATAATAATAAATTTTTGGGCTATTGGACGAGATCCTTATGTGTGGTCTAATAATGTGGAAGAATTCTATCCTGAAAGATTCATAAATAGTAATATAGACCTCAAGGGACGTGACTTCCAACTTATCCCATTTGGGTCTGGTCGAAGAGGGTGCCCTGGAATACATCTAGGTCTTACAACTGTCAAATATGTTCTAGCTCAATTATTGCATTGCTTTCACTGGGACCTTCCAAGTGGCATGTTGCCTAATGACTTGGACATGACTGAGAAGTTTGGGCTATCAATGCGGAGAGCCGAGCACTTGTATGCTGTGCCAACTTATCGCCTACTCAATTAAATATGTAATCCAATTGCAATATAATAATTTTCGAAAAAAAAAATTTACTTATTAGAAGAAGTGTGCTCCTAGCATTCAAGTTTATGCTCGACCACTAAATGTAAGGCCAAGATTTTTATTCTCATTATTGGAGTCTTCGTCTAATTATTTTCCAGGCCAAAAGAAAAGGTTCCATACTTCCCTAGGAAGAGTTGAAAACACTGGAACATCAAATCAACTCAAGTTGCCTTGAATAATATATTATTCTAACTTGTTGTTTTGGATTCAAATGTATTTTGTGCTCTTATAAATAGAATGTTATAAGCTGGGGACTTCTGCTCACACATACAAGGTAAATTCCTAAAATAATTTGTAACATGCGCCTTTTTGAACATGGTGGCTTCAAAACGATTTCGAAGTTGAAATCAAGTCTTCAATACTGATCCTGAAATTATGTCTTCAAAACACATTTGCAATTACATTGCAAGACATGATTTCAACAATAGAATGGAAATCATATCTTAAAAATAAAAAAATAAAATTAAAAAAACACTCATTACACTCCTAGCTAAGGTTGTTCGTGGTGTAGTTCGATGTGGTTTTGGGTTATTTTTAGCACCGCACTTTGTAGAGCGATTTGACCAAAATCATAACCGCACCGCACCTCAGTTTTGCGGTCATAGGTGTGGTGCAATAAACAAGGTGCGGTTTGAACGGTTTTGGACTAATATATTTTTCAAAATTTTGGACTTTTCCTGCTTAGCTCAAAACTAATTTTTCTTTTGTTTTAGGCCAAGTTCTAAATTGTTGAGTTAGTTTTTGTTTATTTTGGGCTGGCTTTCCCTAATCACCACCTATAACCATTGATAATTATTCATTTACACCAGTAGACATTTGATACAATCCATATACAAGTTGCGAGATCCAATCGCGAGGCCTTGCTGAGTGCACACTCTTGAGCTTTTTCTTCACACTCTCTCAAACACTACCCTTACATGATTCCCACCTAAATACAGGGTTTCTAAATGCTGAATTACAAGAAAATTTGGCACGGAATAAATCCAACAAAATGGTTGATTAAATTCAACCTTACACTTTCCTCACCAATTCAATTTCCAAAATGTCTCCATTAATAGTAGTCATTTTCCTGCAACTACTTCGATCCATTTGGACATTTATACACATCCTATCACGCCCGAAAATTGAGTGTAAACTCCCACCCAAGTCCTCGACCTTTACTAATTATCAGTAACTTTCACATGTTGGGTAGCCTCCTATGCCGTGCCCGATGCCCTCCAAAGCTTAGCCCAAAAATACGGACCTATAATGCCATTGCGGCTTGGCCATGTCCCAACTATTGTGGCCTCATCTTCCCAAGCTGCTGAGCTATTTTTAAAGACCCATGACACCGTTTTTGCTAGCCAACCTATATTCAAAGCCTCCAAGGTCATTGGAATGTCCAAAGGTATTGCTTTCACCGAGTATGGTCCATATTGGGGCAACCTTGGGGAACTAATTACGTTGCAACTTTTGAGTGCTTCAAAAATAGAGTCATTTGCACCTATGAGGTAGGAGTGTTGTAAAATAACGGAAGCTCAAATTACCAAGATTGATTGTGAAAATATTTTAGGCTTGTGAAAGATCTCCAAATTAACAATAGGAACGAAGAAAATAAATCCAAAAGAAAATAAACACAAAACACTAAGAATTACGTGGTTCGGCAATAGCCTACATCCACGGGCGATGACAAACAAATTTCACAATAACAAATTTGGGATAATACAAATTGGTGTAGACCCGTCAAAGGTTTACTAACCCCATCAGCTTCCTTCCGTCAGCTTCTTATCACGTCTATGCATTCTAGTTGTCTTATTCAAGTGTAGTTGATCTCAAGGCATAGCCATCGGCTTTGAGGTGGAACTGTCGTTTATGCCCTTATTAGCTGCCCCCTACTCCATAGCCCCGTCAGCTCTAACTGACGGATTATGGAGTTTGATTTGCAACTTTTTTATTATTTTTTATTTACTCAGGGAAAACGAAAGGGGTATTTATTGATGGTTCCTCGAGCAGCCATTATTAAATGCTAGTACATGTGGCACAAGCTAGTTGGCCTCGTTTTTGAACAAGAGCGTCGCTTCGTCTCCCGTACATTTTTCGTCCTATATATATCCCACCTCCTCCCCTCATTTCTCCTATTTCATCATTGCTGATCTTAACAAAGAGAGCTCGTCATTTTGTCAACTTCACTTCTGTCAACTTGCTGATATCGTGCCTTTGTTGCCATCATCTTACTGATCCCGTCACTTTTCAAGGATCTGTCTACTAATCCCGTAAGTCCTTTCCTCTTTTCATTCTATCTTTTATTTCCGTTTTCCTAGTTGGTCGTTACTTCTTTAGAGAGACCGCTAACTTAGGTTCTTAGAATACCTCTATCGCTTGTAGGTGAATAGATGTCTAGAGAAGTGACGAGTGAATAGTCGTCAGTCCATGAGGGTGCAGGCTTCGACGAAGTCTTCTAGTTAGGTCATAAGCTCGAGGAGGGCTTTTCCTAGTCGTCAGAGAGGGAAACGTTCGCCCATTCTCCTGACGACGAAGTGGAAAGTTATGATGAGGGGAAGGTGAGGAAGAAGAGAGAGACGAGGGTGATGAGGGAGGGAGAAGGGAGAGGATGACGGGGACGAGGGTGAAGTTGACGGGGGAACCTCTGAAGGAGGAAGTTCAGAAAGCCCCGGGGATGGCCACACTCATCCATTTACTTTCCCCAAAATGTGGACTGTTAATGACTTCAAGCCGAAGATGATGGCCAACATCTTTAAGAATTTAAGGGACCGTTATCAAATTCCTGACCATATCCCAATTTGTCTCCCTGGGAAGTTTGAGAAGTGCTACTCGAGGAAGACCGTGGACGTCGGCATGTACGATGCAATGTTCGCGGCAGGACTGAGATTGCCACTGACGGCATTGCACCGTTAGTTGGCCGATTTTCTTGGATTATTTGTCAGCCAGGTTGCTCCCAATGCTTGGAGGATATTAATTGGAGCTGAGATCCTATGGGGTCGTCTTAGTGGTGGGAACCATCAGCTTTTGCTGGACGAGTTCTTTTGGTGCTATAGACCTCAGCACATCATCTCGTCCCAAGGGATATACCACTTTGCCGCATGAAAGAAAGAGCTTAGGCTTGTGTCGGATATGCCTAATTCCAATAGGAATTGGAAGGGCAAATATTTCTTTGTTCAGGGGATGGATTGGGTATGTCATCTAAAGGAGTGGGTTACAATGCCCCATGGCTTCGATAATACTTGGGGTATTGCAAAGATTCAGGTTTAATGTTGTCATTTTTTTTTCTTTTACTTCTTTCTCTATTTATTTGTTAAGTATTTAACGTCATCGTTCCTCTTTTTCAGCCAATGTTCGTCCGCACATAACTGACGAGCAGGAGGCTTTTATACGTCAGTTTCTTGAGATTCCATTCGAGGAACGGAAGTGCAGGGACCTGATCACTCTTGATACTCTGCACGCCTATTGTGGTAGTCCAGAGCCGGCACCTACACACATAGGCTGAATAGTTACTCTCATCGGCGTAAGTTCTTCATTCATTACCTATTTCTTTCTGTTGTTTCCTTGTCATTTGTGTTTAACTCCCATCCTTTGTCCTTTACAGAAATGGAGGCAACTAGAATGAGGGCATCGTTGAGGGCGTCAACTACTGTGCGTAAGAAGGAGGAGAAGAAGGAGAAGAGGAAGGAAGGAGTGTCCTCGTCAGCCCCTAAGGTCGTCGAGAATGGGGCACCTAAAAGGAAAACTGATGGGAAGGATGACTGTCCTTTTAAGAAAGCATCAGTCAACCCTGGGGAGAAGCACCCCAAGAAGCCGTCGCCTCCCGAGCCGAACCAAGAAGCTAGCAAAGGCTTAATGACATCGTCGGGCCCCGTCACCCAGGGAACCCGTCATCTTCTTATGCATAAAGGATATGTCGTCGAGATGGTTGAATCAATCATCAGGGGGACGGACTTGGATCCTTGTGCCGTGTAGGAGACAGATGACCTGGGAGCGTCAGATATTTTTGACCTCTCTAGGGTATGTTCTTCTCCTGGAAAATTTTACTTTAATGTTTATTCATCAACTTACGGTTTGTAATTCATTTTTAGGCGCTGGTGTGCATGAAGGATCTTCAAGATAGGTGAGTCACTGAGGAGGGGGTAATCAGCCGTCTTAAGAAGCGTAATGAAACCTTGACCAACGAACAGGATCAATACAAGGACACCCTCTGTACTCTCAACAAGGAGGTGACGGAGTTGAATAAGAAGTTGAAGGAAGAGACCCGTCAGTGGGAAAAGGAGCAAGAGGCCAAGGCGACCTTGGAGAAGGAGCTGACGGCTCTTTATGGGCAGGCAGGGACGGCTAGGGCTAACACCGTAACAATATTCAAGGCTTCACAGCCTTTCATTGACGCCTGTGCCGTCTACTGTGGTGACGAGTTTGAGGATTGCCTAAAGTAGTTCAAGTCCATCTACCCACACTTGGATCTATCCAAGGTCACCATCGATGACTCCCTACCATCAACTCTTGCTGGCAACACCATCTTTGAGGAGATCGACGACTCCACCCAATCAAAGCGGGATCCAAAAAATGATGGTGTTCTTGTTGCTCAACCTATTGTGGAGAAGCCTGTCACTCCAAAGATCCCATCCACTAAAGCTCCTCAAGATGCTGAAAACCCTTCTTCTTAGGACGCCCAGGATCCTCCTTCCAAAGACGACGAAAACCCTTCAGTTTAGGACGCCCAAGACCCCTTAGTTTAGCTTTTTTTATTTTTAAGGATAATTTGTTATGTATTTCATCCAATTTCCAGACAATATTAAGTGTCATTTAGCATGTGTATATTTTTGTAAAGATTTTACTTTATTTATGGTATATTTTTATTACTTTATATCCGTTGCTTTTAGCATGTGTGTTGATATTTATTTGTTGATATGCATATGTCCATCCATTCTTGTGCCTATATGTTAGGATGTACTTGTCCCTTAAAGGACTTGGTAAATAACTAGGATGAACCCGTCTGCTTTGGTGGACTCGTCCTCCTTTAGGCATGACAATGAACTAGTTCTATTTGAGGACCTAATAATAAATCTGTCCACTTGTGGACTTAATAATAAACTTGTCCACTTGTGGATTTGATCATTTTAAGGCATCCTCATGGGATGAACTCTTCCACTTGTGGACTTAAGTAATTTCAAAGCATACTCATGGGATGAACTTATCCACTTGTGGACTCAATAATGAACTCGTCCACTTGTGGGCTTAAGTAATTTCAAAGCATCCTTATGGGATGAATCTGTCCACTTGTAGACTTTATAATAAACCCGTCCACTTGTGGACTTAATAGTTTTAAGGCATCCCAATGGAATGAACTCGTCCACTTGCAGACTTAATAATGAACCCATCCACTTGTGGACTTGGTTACAAAAGTAGTTTTGTAGTGACAAATATATACACAGGTCATATCTAAATAACTCCTCTTATTATGGTGGAGATGTCAATTCGCGCCATCTTTGGTACAAAGCCCATCAACTGGACGTTCTAAACCATTCTAATGTAAGTCTTACGAGCCTTTTTCGACGAGCCAAAGGCCGCTGTGCCTCCCACAATCATTCTTATGTCTCCTACGGGCAGCTTAGGACGCTCGTTCTCTTGTCAGGCAACCTACTCTTGTGGTGGGTCCATTCTTTCCTTGCTGACGAATCTCTGCAACTTTCCTTGTCCGATAAGAGCTTCTATTTGTTGCTTCAAGTCGTAGCAATCAGATGTGTCATGGATGTGATCACAGTGAAAGTGGCAATACTTGTCTCTGGACCTCTTATTGGGGTTTCCCTTTAGCTTGCCTGGAAATGTCAGGACTCTTTCGTCCTTGATCTGCATCAGGACTTGGTCGATCAGGGTAGTCAGCGGGGTGAAGCTTGTGAACCTCCCTATGGGGGGTTTGGAGCACCTATCCTCCCACCGGTCTCCAGTACTTATTGTCTTTCATCCCCTGTCCTGTCGTGCCTCCTCCTATCTTTCTCTCTTTTTAGGCTTCTCTTCTAGGGCCAGCAGTGCTTCTTCCATGGTCATTTACTTAGTAGCCCTGTAAAGTACATCCAACATGGTTTTTGGGTCGTTCTTGTATAAAGAAAATAGAAACTTACCCTTTTGTAACTGTAAGGTTGAATTTAATCAATCATGTGTTGGCTTTATTCCATGACAAATTTGCTTGTAATATAGCACTTAGAAACCTTGTATTTAGGTGGGAATCATGTAAGGGTAGTGTGTGAGAGAGTGTGAAGAAATACTCAAGACAGTGCAGTGAAGCAGAGACTCGCGACTTGGCCTCGCGAGTGGCTCGCGGCTTGCAAGCCGCCAAAAGTTGCACACGTGCAAAGCATGCAGGGGAGCTAAACAGTCACGCCACCTGGAGCACTACACGACAAAAATCCAGACTGGCCATTAAGTTAGCTCGCGACTTGAACTCGCGACTCAGTCAAGTCGCGAGGTCAAGTCGCCAGCCAGCCCTGTTTTTGGAAAAACTGACTCTTCGTATTCCATTCTCACACCAGTATAAATACCCCTCATTCCCACAAGATATGTGTGGCTATTCAGAAAGAAAAACCCTAAGAGAGGTTTCTTCAAAACACCCACCCAATTAGAGAGAGCTACTCATTCTTAGAGAGAAATCTTTGTAGTCTCTTCTCATTCCCTCTCTCATTGTCATACCTATTGAGAGGAGATTTCTATCCAAACACTACCCACACCCATTTAGAGTGTTGAGTGTTTTTGGAGTTTTGGGAAGCATTGGAAGATGCCAAGGATGGCGGATGCTATGGTTTAGTAGCGGAATCCAGTAAGCTAGAAAAGAAAAAGGTTCGGCGCAACCTCGTTGGAGCAAGAAGCTTGGAGGGCTTAGGTACATCGGGTAGATTAGGCTTGGAGGGTCTATTGCTGTTCATGTATCCCAACTACATTTTCTAGTGGATTATTGACCGCTTGGAGGGCGGCGGAGAGGTTTTACGCCGAGGGCTTCGGTTTCCTCTTCGATAACACATCGTGTGTTGTCCTTGTGTTTGCATCTCTCTTCCCTTTATCTTTGCCTTTTATTTTCTGCTGTGGATGTGATTTATAATTGGCTTAGATTGATTTCCAATTCTGTTTATAGCTTATGTTCATTTTCCGCACACTAGTTGTTTGTCATAAAGCTTGAATTGGTTATTTTGTATTTGGGGTCTAAACGTTCAAGGGTGTTTATACACGTTATTGAACTTTCAGTAACCTATTCGTGAATGCAACCACGAGTATCTTGTCGTCAGCTTCATCGATCGAGAGGGCCTTTTTGTTAAAATGGGTTATGTAAGACCTCTGCGTCTCATCCTCCAGCTGCTTAATGTTCATTAGGCACACAGTGGACTTCTTATACCTGTGCCCTTCGATAAAGTGTGAGGCAAACTGGGCACTTTGTTAGTCGGGGACCATGCGAGGCAACTGGACCTCTTCGCTATGGTGGCATGGTCAGTTTGGTGTCGAAGGAATAAATTGAGGTGCAATAAACCAAGTTTGCCGCTTGGAAAAATTCTGGAATCAACTGGCTCACTCCTGACTGAGTTTCAGAAACACAATAGGTCTAGTGCTCGAGGTATAAAGCAGAGAAGTATAAAATGGAAACCTCCAGCAGCTGCAGTGTTAAAGACTAACTTTTATGGGGCAATGTTTGTAGACTCTGATCAATCTGGAATTGGAGTTGTAATCCGAAATGAGTCGGGACAGGTCATGGCAGCGTTGTCCGAGCAAGGCAAGCGAGGAAGATCATGTGGAGCACCGGCAGCAAGACTAGCCTAGCATAAGAGTTTTATTTGAATATCAAACAATGCAAGAATGAATGAAAGAAAATGAAGAAAGAATGAACACATTCCTCGACAGCAAGGGAGGGCATGAGGCGACTATCGTTGAACTCCTTGTAGTCCAATTCCTATGACATCCGCTCAGTGAAAGGAATGCAATGCGTCCACAAATCGTACTCAGCATTCGTCATGGAATGTAGGGCAAGCATGAACTCTGGTGGATCCATAGGGACTTGCGGATCATCTGTACCCACCAACTGACACCATACCCTCTCCGCCAGCCTCAGTCCAGCAACCTCAAGAGGCTGGGTAGTCTTAGAAGCAATCAAGGCAGACGTCTCCAAATCTGGGCCCACAACAGGAGGACGGCCAGCCTATGGACTCCATACGACCTATGACAACATAGGGTTAGAAGAAAAGCACTAAGAAACATGCAAAGAAGAGAGGTAACAATGACCATGGATTTTCAACTTACATCTTCGAAAGAGAGCCCATTAAGATGAGCCCTAATCGAAGGAAAGCTCTCTAAGTCCACATTCGCTCCCTGAGTAATAAGATTGTATTACACGGCCCAACACTGAAAATGCAAGCACTAGTACAATTTACAAGGTATAAGTATAAACATTTTGCAAGATGCAAGCATAGGTATAGTTCACAAGAGCATGAAATACAGTTTTGGCCTAAATGACATGTGAATGGACATGATTGCAATACATAAACTACAAAGTAGAAGAGGTAGAGGAACCAACCACGAGGAGCTTCTAAGGCCCCACAAGCTTATACAAGGTCCCTCGATTGAGCATGTCCAAGGAAGAGTATAGATAGACAAGACACGCCTACCCCTAGTTCACCTCTCGAGCTCCCCTGAAATCACGGAAGGGAGCCAACCACCTCAGAGATAAAGTCTGCCCACCATTGGCAAATAGATAAGCCCCTAAAAGGTACAGAAGGAAGGCCCTAGCCATCTTGGCGCAATCCTTAGCCATCACCTAAGGGAGAGATATGTAGTCCTTCTCGATGTCAAAATAGCGAATGGTCTCAAAAGGGGACCTCCTCCCGAGCAAATCCCTTGTCAAGCAAGTGCTTGACTCTCACTCCAAGTTGATAATTGCCCCATCAAATCTGAGGCTAGTTATATGGTGGAAGTCGTGGGGAGTCACTATTAGCTCCCTGTCAGCTATGTGGAAGGTGTAGGTAGTGTCCCACTACCTCTTGGACAAAGTTTGCACTAGTATGGCACTAGCAGACCTCTCATGCAACAGATTGATAACGGGCTCGAAACCTGCATCACAGACATGGGCCTTGGTCTCTTCGGTCAGGAGCCAGAACCACGCCACCACACGGCTAGGGCTCATCCTACAAGAAAAAGGGTCTGGAATCTGCAAAAAAAAATAAAAATAAAAATAAAATGATGTCAGATTCATAATGAGATGAAAAATGATGTTGCGATCACATTTAGATGCAAAAATGATAAAGAAAGGCATTAAATTTTCAATTGGATGAGAAACAAATGAAAAAAGGAGTTTAAATAGTCAAGTTGGGGTTTTTGCCTAGCGATGTGTGCACACAAGCTCAAACTTGTGTACACAGGTACTATGCACACATACACAGGTTGGAACATGTGTATGCATGAACTCAAGAACAGACACGTGCTCGCATGAACAAGCCCGCGTACGTATGAAGCCTGGCCATGTATGCATGAACCAAGCCACGCATACAAGCCTGAGTTCACGTATGCATGAACCTAGATAGAGAGTCGTTCTTCAACATTTTCAAACACATCTTGATCAAAACTCATCCAAAGCATGTTCCTACCCCTCCTAAGGTGTGAGGTTTTCATCTAAACCTATCCCACATCAAAACCCAAGCATTTACAAGCCTAAATATAGATTAAAACAAAAGATCAAAGGAAAAGACATAAATGTGAAAAGAGTTTGAAAAACTTACCAATCTAGTCCAAGCACCCTCCAAGGTGTGATCCTGTGGCATGTAGGTTAGTGGAGGAGAGTCATTCAACCTCACCGCTTGACTCCAACGTGTGAGAGTGAATGCCTCACTAGAGAGAATGTAAGAACTCTTTTTGGACTTGGGTGCCATTGATGAAGATGAGAGAGTTTGGAAGAAGAAGAAAGTGCAAATTAGAAAATTTGAGAGAGGAAGATCATTTTGTGAGAAGGAGTGAGAGGGAGAAGGTTTTTGTAGAGAGAAAATGGAAGTTAGAAAGCTAGAGAGAATATGAAGATATGAGAGTGATGAAGAGAATGAAAAAGAAAAAGAAACAGTTGGTAATTGTTGAAGAAAATTTGAAGAGGTGGGAAGGCACTTGTTGGCAAAACTACATGTAGTTCCGGCCTTCCCACTAAACTACGTGTAGTTTAGTAAAAAAAAAATTCAAAATATCCTCAGTGGTATCCTACATTAAGAACTTTTTTGATGGAGATGTAGTTTTTTCTTGTTGCTTTTGCAAATACGATTAGATCTGTGGCAAAGAATAGGTGTGAGATGGAAGGGCCTTCCCTGGAGGTTTTCACGCCAGACTAGTTACCGAGAGTGACTTTTGACTGGATGAGCCAGGCTAAATACTCCATGCAAAGGATGAAAATGTACTGTGAGAATGGGTCCCTCTGCCATATGCCTCTTGAAGGAAGGAATGGATTGAGCTTTTCTCCATTAAATAGGACAGAAAGGTTGGATGAGGAGATACAAGACATGGTAAGATCGATCTAGTCTTTTGGGAATTTAAACCAGTTGAGCACGTGGTAAATAAAACCCCATTCGTGTCTATCAAAAGCTTTTTCGAGGTTGATCTTGAGTGCCATGAAGCCTTGCTTGCTTTTGGAGATGGTCATAGTATGTATGATCTCCTGGGTTAGAATAACATTATCGTTAGCTTTCCTTCCAAGTGTCTAGCTGGCTTGGTATGGATGGATGAGGCCAGGAAGGAATGGTTTGAGTCTTCGAAGAGAAGTTTTTTTATCATTTTGTATAGGGTGTTACATAGTCCAATCAGGCGGAGTTGGTGCATCGTTTACAATTTGTCCATTTTGGGGATAAGGCAAATGAGGGTTAAGTTGAGATTCTCAGGATTTTTCATAGACCAAAAGATGTCTTTAACGTAGGAGATGATAGAGGGGCCCATGATGTTCTAGAACCTTTGGAAGAAGATTGGACGAAAGCCTTCATGGCTTGGCGCTTTGTATGGTTTAAAGGAGAAGATCGTGTTTTTAATATCAAGGTTAGTCACCGTAGCATTGAGGACATTATGAGTATCGACCTCAAGGGATGTGAAGTTGTCAAAGGAATGCGGGAGTAGAGGGATGCTAACCATGTTGAAGGTGTACAAGGTAGTGAAGTGAATGGAGATTATGGACTTGATCTCAGGTAGGGAGTGTGTCCAGTTTTTGACCAAGTCCTTGAGGCACTAGATTTTATTGTGTTGTCTTCGGTAGATGGTTGTGAGGTGGAAGAAGTTTGTGTTTCTGTTGCCGAGAAGCATCCACTCGATGTGAGATTTTAAAGCCCAAAACTCTTCCTTAAGCCAAAGTATATGCTGGTATTTGGTTTCGAGGTCCTTTTCGAGGCATTCGAGGAAGGTGTTCTGGTTGTGGCAGAGAGATTTTGAATATCGTTAAACTGTGCAAGTAATCTTTTTTTCCTGTGAAAGATATTCCTGAAGTTGTTGGCATTCCAGGATTTAACACAGTGAGTGAAGTCCTCCATGGCTGAGGTTATGCTATGAGGGTGGTTGTTCCATAAAGTGTGGATGATGGTTGGGAAGGAAGAGCCGTTGAACTAGGAGGATAGGGTGGTGGTCGGAAGAGGTTATAGGGAGGTGTCAGACATTGATTCATTGAAAAGGAGTTTCCATTGTGGATTGGAGAGAACTCTATCTAGATGCTTCATCACTAAGCCGTTATCTCTTTTGTTGGTCCATGTGAATCTAGGACCATTGAAGCCCAAGTCAAGCAAATTACAATTATTTAGAAAATCGTTGAAAATGTACATTTATCTGCAGTTAGGCAGTGAGCTACTAAGACCTTCATGATGGGTGAGGATCTCTTTAGAATCGCTAGCAAGCGCCCAAGGAAGTGAATGGGTGTTGGTAAAAGAGGTAAGATCATCCCAGAGATTGATACGGGAGTTTAGATTGGGGCTAGCTTATATAGTAGTAAACAACTAGTTAGAGGAGGGGTTTGAAGCACTTACCTGCACAAAAGCATGGATTGCTTTGTTTCGTCACCGACAGGATTTCTAAGTTAGTGTCTCTTTCTTTCTATAGGACCCATATGCCTCCCCTGAGTCCTACGACATCAAATCAACAAACATTGTCAAAGCCGAGAGAGGAGCTAATGTCCTTAGCTCTTTGATTGGAGATACAAGTTTCCATGATAACAGTAATGGCGGGGCGGTGGGAGCGAACAAGGTCAACGAAGCTTCTACAAAAGTAAGGGTTTCTCGCTTTCCTATAGTTCCAAATGAGAATCTTCATTAGGATTGAGTTGAAGGGGTTGGTCACGTGGGCTATTCCGGACCTCCAGATTAGCAGAGGTGGGATCAACAAGGTCTGAGACTGTGGGATTAGGATGGTTCTGTAGGATGCTTGTGGGGTTTGGATGAGGTCTAGAGATAACTTGAAGCAGGTGACTTGATGTTGAATCATGTAGAGAGTTCTCAATTCCTGTTCCCTCATGCATGTAAGGTGCAATGTGTATTCGCTAGAGAGATGAAAGTTGGTGGGCTTCCTAGGACTCTGGCAACGCTCTGCTTGGAAATCCTCTGCATGTTTCTCCGAAGATTGGCTCTTATGGGGGCAGTATGAGGTTCTATCCAGCGAGTTGGGTTGTTTTGGGGAAGGGAATCGCTGGTGAGATGAATGCCATGTCTCTGGATATCGGAATTATCTCACGACCAAATGGAGTATCTGGAGGGAGAGTGTGAGCTTGGGCTCTTAGGGTACGTTCCATCTCTTCCTCTATGTGGCTCTAGAAGTTGTTTGGGCAGGCCTATATCCATTGGAGCAAGTGGTTCCCAAGAGGCCTTAGATGATTTTGGGATAGGAGCGCCCAGTTGTTTAGGGTGTTTGGGTTGAAAAACGTGGATTCCTGGGGCACAGACAAGTGTGGGGGGGTTCAAGCTGACCTGTTGGTTTCTCAACGGTTCTCCATGGTGGGATATTTGTGATTATGATGATTGCCAAGAAGAAGAAGCTTTTGAAGAAAATCATTCAAGAAGAAAGAAAAAGTTTTCCCAGCAAATACTTAAAGAAAGATATGAAGCAAGAGATCCAAAAGTTTATCTTCTTGGGGAACCCTCTAGAAAATTTGATTATTATATTCTTTATCCTAGAACTAGAAAGCAAAAATCCCCTCCTTCCCCACCATGTGCAGAAAATCATAATCAAAATCTGAAACCTCCATTGATTCCATACTACCAGAAAGTCCTTCCCCAAATATCAAAATACCCATCTTTTTCTACCAGCCAAACTCAAACAGAGAACCCTTTACCTTGTTATATGTTTGACCATACTTCAACTTCCTACTCAGAGAATTTTCCTCCTCTTGAAAGTTTTGATCATCCCCAAACCAAAACAAAACATGTTTAAAAAATCAAAATTCCTGTTGGAAACAATCCAAATGGAACCAAAAGACAAGTTTCTTTGGCAGAAGCAGCTTTAAACCGGCAAGCAGAGAATGTTGTGGCACAAAACCAAGTCCTTTCGAAGATTCTTGATAATCAACAAAAGATGGCTGAGGTAGTTACTCATACCTTCTCATCCACAAATTCTCGTGTTGAAGATTTGAAGATGAAAATCAGGACGATTGAACAAGAATTAGCAATAGTAGCTTCTACAGTCAAAGACTTGTCTGTCTCTTTTCCTCTTATTGGGCAAAAAGAACAAGAAAGGAAACAATTGTTGCTACAACTTCAATCCATGGAAGGATCACAGAAAGAAGTCATTTAGACTCCTCCGATACATGTTCATATGCCTTTTCAACCTCGACAATCATTATATAAAGACTTGTCTATACCTTCGACCTTTCCATTTTCACCAACTTCTCCCTATCAAAACCTCCAACCATTAGCCATAACACATCCTGACCATAACTCTTTTAAACCAAGTGGAATTTTTCCAACCATAACATACTTAATTCCACCTCAACCAGAGCCCCAAGCTAGCCCACAAAATGAACCTTCTCCTATAAATAAAGATAAAAAACCATTATACCAACCCCCAGATCCAACTATTGGTGCTTCTTCAAGACCTCCTGATATGAATATGTTGACTGTGGATCCCGACCCTCCAAATCCAATTTCATCATTTCTTAAAACCCTCACTCTTGAAGACCCAAGAGAACCTTTTGTGCTCCCAATAATTGTTGACACAAACCTAGACTTGTCTGATCTTGGTCTAGAAGAAGTGTTTATGGCGAATAATGAACCAAAGGTAGAAGAATAAGATGATGTTTTTCGCCCTAAAAAGCCTCCACCTCCACCACCACCAATCTTTCCTCCACCACCCTTTATTCCAAAATATCAAACAAGGTTGACCTATTCACCAACCACAGACTCAAGACATTTGTTCACTCTCGATAATGTTCCTCCTTCCAGATGGCATGGTGAGTTCTTTAACATGTATTCTTGGTGCATAGTTGAACTCCAAGCTCCAAATGCCACTGTTTCCTAGATTATTGCCAAATTTGTTGCAAGGATCATGGGAAGATTACGAGAATGGTGGATCAATCTAGGAGAATATAGGCAAAGATAGGCAGCTTAATGCAACACATTAGAAAACTTCTTCACGATTGTCCATAATGAATTTCTTGGCTCGGTGACCCATCATACGGAAGTAGCACGAGAAGAATTCTTGTTGATGAAATGTTGTTCATTTGAAAGGAAAGATTTGGAGAAACATTTTGACAGAATGTCAAGGAGATACTACTCTTTTAATGGTATGGATGATGTTAATGCCAAGCATACCTTTCTTAACTCCCTTCTAGAACCATTGGGAGATGAAACACTCCGCATGATGAATCTCCAAAAAATAACTTTGCAGCAAGCTTACTTGGGAGAAATTTATCAGCATGTGCTTATTGCCCTAGAAAAACTTTGCAACCAGAGAAAATTTCTTTCAGAGATTGACAAGATTCATAGCAAACTCAAGGACAATTGTAAAAGGAAAGATTTGCAGATAAAGTGTTATGAGAAAAATTGTGCCTGTCCAACAAAAAGAAGAGATCATTTCAAGAAATATTCCTCGAAGAAAAGACATTATGCAGGTCACAAGAAAAGATCCTTAAGGAAGAAAAAATGGAAGTTTCTTTGAAGAAAGCAGTTTAAAGGAAAAACTTCAAAACTCTGTTTTATATGCAAAAGACCAGGACATTTTGCAAAAAATTGCCCAAAAAAGGAGAAAGCGGCAAAACTTCTTAAGCAAGCCCAGATCCATGTAGATAATATTCCTTTTTCAGATGTAGAATCACTCTTTTCACTAGACGATGATTACTCTCCTCAAGCTTTGGTAGTTATGGCCTATTCCACTTCAGAGGAAGATTCAGATCCAGACAATGATGATGATTCAGAACTAGAAATCTAAACCATCTATACATCCCAGCCTACTACAACCCCTTTAACCAACCCCACTCCTATAGCCCAAGTACATATCCTCCTTAACACCTACTCCAGACCCATCCCAATGATAGCCTTGTTTGATACAGGAGCAACAGCAATAATCCTCCATCCAAAAGATTTACCTGCAGAATTTTGGTTACCCCATAATCAGATGTTCCGAGCGGCAAATGGAGAAACATTCCTTATCACCCTGAAAAGTAAGCCTCTTTTCATCAAAATCTTTCCAACCCTTACCATTAAACACTAAGTCCTTAGATCCCCTCTTACAGGCAGAGACCTTCTCATAGGATTTGATCTCCTTCATCAAATACCTAGTCTCAAATGGTCTTCAAAAGGATTTTTGCACAAACAACACCTTCTCACCTAGACCCAAGTACCCCATTTATTTACAATTGACCCTTTTGACTCTTTGAGACTCTAGATTATCAATGACTGTTGTGCAAATATCCATTCTGAATTGCTCCTTAAAAATCCAAATCCTTTGTGGAAAAACTCAAAAAATTTCATATACCTTCCCTTTAAGAAGAATGAAGATGTCAATCCCACAAAAGCCAGTCACAGAGGAACGAATCCAGACCATTTAGCCTTGGCCAAGTAGGAGCTATCTACCTTCCTATCGGAAGGCCTCATTGAACCTACAACCTCTCCATGGGCATGTGAAGCTTTTTATGTCAATAAACATGCTGAGTAAGTTCAAGGAAAACTCAGATTGGTAATCAATTACTAGGACCTTAACCATTTCCTTGCAAATGATAAATTTCCCTTGCCAAACAAGAGTGCTCTCTTTCAGCATCTTTCAAATGCAAAAGTATTCTCAAAGTTTGATATCAAAGCAGGATTTTGGCAATTAGGAATCCATCTAGGAGAAAGATACAGGACAACATTTTGCATCCCAAACCACCATTACCAATGGACTGTTATGCCATTTGGTCTAAAAAATGCTCCATCTCAATTTCAGAAAGCAATAGTAATGTTGTTCCAGCCATTCTGGACCAATGCATTAATTTATGTAGATGATATCCTCTTGTTCTCAAAAGATGAAGAATCCCATGAAAAGTTCCTCATTGAATTTTATAATTTAGTGAAATCTCAAGGAATAATGCTCTCAGAAAAGAAAATGGTCATCGGACAGTCTTCTATAGATTTTTTGGGAGTAAACATCTCAGATGGAAAGTATACTTTGCAGCCTCATATAGCTGTCTCTCTTGGTGAATTTCCAGATAAGCATACAAGTACCAAACAAATACAATAGTTCCTTAGAATTGTTAATTACATGTCAGATTTCATCCCAAAAATCTCTAAATACAGGAATTGTTTAGCTCAATTGCTAAAGAAATCTCCTCTAGAATGGAATTCTGTTCATACTGAAGTAGTTCAACAATTGAAAAAAATTAGCAGAAAAGCTTCCTCCTTTACAGATTCCAAGACCAGGCAAACGGATATTGCAGATAGATGCAAGTAATGAATATTGGGCGGCAGCTCTTTTTGAAGAAGTAGATGGCAAAAAACGTATTTGTGGATATAAAAGTGGTTCATTCAAGCCTTCAGAACTTCATTACCACTCCACTTTCAAGGAAATTCTTGTAGTCAAACATGGGATTGAAAATTTCCAATTTTATCTCCTTAGGCATAATTTTCTGGTTGAAATGGATATGTCCTCCTTTCCCAAGATGCTCCTGTAAGGTTGAATTTAATCAACCATGTGTTGGCTTTATTCCGTGACAAATTTACTTATAATATAACACTTAGAAACCCAGTATTTAGGTGGGAATCATGTAAGGGTAGTGTGTGAGAGAGTGTGAAGAAATGCTCAAGACAGTGTAGTGAAGTAGAGACTCGCGGGAGGCTCGCGGCTTGCAAGCCGCCAAAAGTTGCACATGCGCAGAGCATGCAGGGGAGCTGAACAGTCATGCCACCTGGAGCACTACAAGACAAAAATCCAGACTGGCCATTAAGTTAGCTCGCAGCTTGAACTCGCGACTCAGTCAAGTCATGAGGTCAAGTCGCCAGCAAGCCCTGTTTTTGGAAAAATTGACTCTTCGCATTCCATTCTCACACCAGTATAAATACCCCTCATTCCCACAAATATGTGTGGCTATTCAGAAAGAAAAACCCTAAGAGAGGTTTCTAAAAAACACCCACCTAATTAGAGAGAGCTACTCATTCTTAGAGAGAAATCTTTGTAATCTCTTCTTATTCCCTCTCTCATTATCATACCTATTGAGAGGAGATTTCTATCCAAACACTACCCACACCCATTTAGAGTGTTGAGTGTTTTTGGAGCTTTGGGAAGCATTGGAAGATGCCAAGGATGGCGAATGCTATGGATTATAGCGGAATCCAGTAAGCTAGAAAAGAAAAAGGTTCGACGCAACCTCGTTGGAGCAAGAAGCTTGGAGGGCTTAGGTACATCGGGTAGATTAGGCTTGGAGGGTCTATTGCTATTCATGTATCCCAACTACATTTTTTAGTGGATTATTGACCGCTTAGAGGGCGGTGGAGAGGTTTTACGCCGAGGGCTTCGGTTTCCTCTTTAATAACACATCGTGTGTTGTCCTTGTGTTTGCATCTCTCTTCCCTTTATCTTTGCCTTTTATTTTCTGCTGTGGATGTGATTTATAATTGGCTTAGATTGATTTCCAATTCTGTTTATAGCTTATATTCATTTTCCGCACACTTGTTGTTTGTCATAAAGCTTGAATTGGTTAAGTTGTAATTTGGGGGTCTAAATGTTCAAAAGTGTTTATACACGTTTTTGAACTCTCAATTGGTATCAGAGCGGGTACACTTGTTATGGTTTAAATACCTAAGTGTGATCCTTGACCCCTTGTGTTTATTTGTCATGGATTGTGCTTTGTATGACTCTTTGCATGATTTGGTTGGTGATGAATGTAACATGCCACATGTTTGTGAAAATGCCTTTATGAGTGTTAATCCTCATAAGTGTGATGACATGTTATTTGAATCTATGGGTGTTGTTGACAAACTCTTGAAGAAAAATGCTAAGAAGTTTCAGAAGAATTTGAACAAGTTATTTTGTGAAAAGGATGATTTGATTGCTAAGCTCAATGAATCCAACAAATTGGTTGAAAAATATAAAAAACTTGTTGAAATTTCTCTTGAAAAGCTGAAAGAGTTTGAATGTTTGAATATGGACTTGGATGCTAAACTTGTTTTGTCTAACAAACTTGTTGATGATCTTAAATGTGAAAATGAATCTCTTAAGATGCATGCCAAGTGTTTGATTGCTGAACCTATTGTTAAAAATGATGAAATCATTTGTTGCAATCATGTTGTGGTACCCGATTTTGTGCCTATTGTATGTTCTACCTTAAAGGACAAATCGGTGTACATTCCTCCACATAAAAGAAATCAAAAGGTGGAGAGAAAGGCTGTTAAGTCAAAGCCTTCGTTTAGGTCTCAACCTAAGGTTTTGAATGGATCTAAGTTTGTTCCAACTTGCCACATTTGCGGTGTGATTGGTCATATAAGACCTCAATGTCATAAGTTGAAGAGGGAACAAAACCATGTTGCTAGATCCCTTCTTAAAAAGCCTAGCGGACCTAAACACATTGTTTGTCACCATTGTGGTGCCTTTGGTCATCTAAGACCTCAATACTCTAAGTTTCATGCTTTTAAAAGAATTAAAAGAAAAGAAAAACTTGAGCTTTTTGGAAGTTGTGCTAAAAAGAGTAAACCGGTTTTGAGTGACAATAGCATGTTGTTAAAGAAAATGTTTAATGCTCTTAACTCCTTGACTGTGTGCATCTCCGGTTCTCATTCTTCCAACCCTCGTCTCACTTCTCTTGAGACACTCATTCCAAACAATCGTTCCGTTTGGATGAGGAAGGGTTCCTATGGTTGAGCCTTTGCTCTTTTGGTTTTTGATCTAATTCTTTCGATCTTTGTAGGACCTTTCATGCATTAAATGTCATAACTTCATGCATTTTGTGCATCTTGCATCTATTTGTATGCATTGTTTCGTTTTTTATCTTACTTTTATGTTTTCGTTTTGTGTGAGTAAAAATCCAAAACTACATAAAAAGTGAAAAATTCAAAAAGTTTGATCGTATTTGTTTGAGCACATATCACATGTGAGTTTGGCCTTGTACCTTTGTACAAATGGTTTTGTGCATTTTCGAGCTTAGCTTGTTATTTTTGCACTTATATCTTTGTGGGAAAAATCTTGACATCTTTGTGTGATTGTTATAAATCGATTTTCAAGCTTGTCATAAATGATTAGTCAATAGTCATGTTGGTTTTAATACTTGCGTAGACTTGTGCTTATATCTCTTCCCACTCTTTTATTTTTATTGCTTAAAGAGCTCAATAAATGTAAATCTCAAAATGAAGAGATAATGAGCTGCAAAAGCCGTCGCATATACTAGTATTTGACTAGGAAAAAGGGAAAGCGATTTGTATTGAAAATGTTTGATGCCCAAAAGCCAAAAGCTTGTTCATCAAATTGAAATATAAAAAATTTCAGGCATCAATCTCAAAAATGAGATGTATTGCTCAAAATGAGTTGTATTGATTCAAAATGATCAAATGATATGAATTGTAAGAAGCCAAATGAAAAGCTTCAATCTTATGTAATCATTTTCTTGTGGGAGGTCATATATGTTCATTTCTATAATTGAGATAGACCACTTGACTTAGTACTAGTTGTGTATGACTTGATTGAATTGATCATTGAAGCTTCACTCTAAACTAAGGACTACTCCACATTTGATACACACACACAACACACATGCCTAATGTTCAATAAATGTCTTATTCATTTGTTAGATTGTACTTGTCTAAATGTGATGTGTGTGTGCTCAATCATATATGGTTCAATCCAAAAAGATTTTTGATCATTTTATATGTTTTTGGAAGTGTTTTTTATCACTCTTTGTGTTCATGTTTAGTTTTGACTTTGTTTTTCATTGCTTAACCATGTTCTGTATTGAAAAACAGGTGTCAGAGTTTTTCGTGGCTTAGCTGGCGACTCGTCAGTCACAAAACCCTAGTCGCGAGTTCATCCAGAAGCTTTTGGCGACTCACTCGTGGCTTGCTCGCGACTCACTCTCGACTAGCGAAAATTTTCGCGACTCACTCGCGACTCGCGGCTTTTTCGCGATTCACTCGCGACTCGCAAAAATTTTCGCGACTGAACCTCACTACTCGCCTAGTCGCGAAACGCCCAGAAACAGCTTTTTAAAGGGCTTTTTGTGAGAAACTTGTTTTAAACCTCTCCCATCCTCTCTAAAACCCCTCTTTCAATATTTTTACATCAAAACCCAACCAATTTGAATGATTTTTCATTTCATTAACATTTCTAAGGTATTTATAAACTCTTTTCATTAATTTTGATCCTTAGATTATGTTTTGGAGAGTTTTGTGCTCTTGGTTGAGATTTTTATCATAGGGGTTGGGAAAACTTAATTTTTGTCAAATTTCTTCATGGGTTTGGTTTCTTTTGCTGATTTGCATTGGATGTTGGCCCCTTGTGGCAAATAGAACATGTATTAAGGGTGGATTTCATGATGTTCATGCATTGTTTCACATTATTGTTCATAGTGTGCATGCTAGGTGTTTGATAAAATGCCTCTTAGACATTTTCTCGCTTGTATGGACTCCGATGAGTACCAAACTTTGGGGTTTCTCATGTTTCCTCATTAGAAACATGTTTGGTTCATTGGTTGTGTATTTAACACACCTTGCCCCACATGTGCATTTTTCATGCATTGGTCATGCATTGCACTTAGCCATCTCTTGCACACACTTTTGTTACCCTTGTCATGCATTGGTCTTTACCTTATTTCTTCATCCTAGCATGTCATGTTTACCTTATGCTTTGTAGCATGTTACTTTGTCTTAGGTTTGAGCTTCATTTTCTCTTTCATCTTGCACCCCTCATGCATCATTATCATTGTTCGTTCCTTCATCTCTTGCCCTCATTTTTTCTTGACCCTTTGTCTATTCCTGACAAAAAGGGGGAGAGTATACTCTAGAGAGTATATATTGGAGTGTTTTGTCATTTCTATATGACTCTTGTGCACATCCTTAGGGGGAGAAATTCTATTTCTCATGCACATTTGTAGGGGGAGAGATTTTCCATAGTGGAGATGCATATACCAAGGGGGAGAAGACATTGTGTTAACTAGAAAAATTTGTTCTGTTTGTTTTCTTGTTGGCTTTATGGTGCTCTGAGTTATGCTTTGTTGTTCTCATTGCATCATGTTTGTGCTTTGGACATGCATATATCCCTATACTAGTGTGCTTCATTGAATGCATGTTCGGATGATCACTTGCTTTACTATGTGATCATTGTAGTCATTTCTATATGACTGTTTTGGTGTATGATCAAGTTGCTCACATGTTTCACATCATGTTTACTTGATCGCAATTTACTTGTTACATTATACTTGTCATTTTATTACTTGCTTTACCTTGAGGGTCTAATGTGTTTTGTGCAAGTGTTTCAGGTTATAAGTATGTATGTTCCAAGTGCATCACAGCTTCTCATCATTCTGAAGGGGAGAGAAATTTTAAGCATTTTTAATTTATATTGTTTAAGTTTATATTCAGTATTTTGTGCTTTGTACCCATGTGCTTATGTAAGCTTTTAGGGTTAATGTTTGTATGTATAATCTGTAGGCTTTATGGTTTGTACCTTGCTTAATGCAGCCTTTTATGCTATGTTGAAATCAGTACTTCTATCTAAATGTCTTGCATTTTGATTTATGTACTGTCACTCTTGTACCCTTGTAGGATTGTTCCTAGATGCATATACTTTGTGTATTATGCATTGGTTGAGTGTTGGGCATACAAGTAACTTGCATTGTTCTTGTTAGCTTGTATGTTCAAGTGTTCATTCCAAGTGTGAATGAGCATTGTGATCACTACCTTGTAGTGATTGCTTATTTGATCAAGCCATGGTTTGTTTCTTAACTCCATTTTTGCTTGATCACATATTGCTTGCTTCATATGCATTTCATGCTTTTCTGCATACAATGATCATGGTGTATTGTTGTGTTTCAGGAGATTTATGTTCATATGACTCAAGAGCTGCACAGCTTCTAGATTTAGGTGTGAGTGAGTTTTGTCATTGTTCCCAAACTCACGTTTAAGTCTAGAGTCTGTTTTAGAGTGTTTTGCAACGGAATAGCCAAAGGGGGAGATTATAAGGTTGAATTTAATCAACCATGTGTTGGCTTTATTCCGTGACAAATTTGCTTATAATACAGCACTTAGAAACCCTGTATTTAGGTGGGAATCATGTAAGGGTAGTGTGTGAGAGAGTGTGAAGAAATGCTCAAGACAGTGCAGTGAAGCAAAGACTCGCGGCTAGGACTCGCGGGAGGCTCGCGGCTTGCAAGCCGCCAAAAGTTGCACATGCGCAGAGCATGCAGGGGAGCTGAACAGTCATGCCACCTGGAGCACTACAAGACAAAAATCCAGACTGGCCATTAAGTTAGCTCGCGGCTTGAACTCGCGACTCAGTCAAGTCGCGAGGTCAAGTCGCCAGCCAGCCCTGTTTTTGAAAAAACTGACTCTTCGCATTCCATTCTCACACTAATATAAATACCCCTCATTCCCACAAAATATGTGTGGCTATTCAGAAAGAAAAACCCTAAGAGAGGTTTCTAATAAACACCCACCTAATTAGAGAGAGCTACTCATTCTTAGAGAGAAATCTTTGTAGTCTCTTCTCATTCCCTCTCTCATTGTCATACCTATTGAGAGGAGATTTCTATCCAAACACTACCCACACCCATTTAGAGTGTTGAGTGTTTTTGGAGTTTTGGGAAGCATTGGAAGATGCCAAGGATGGCGAATGCTATGGATTATAGCGGAATCCAGTAAGCTAGAAAAGAAAAAGGTTCGACGCAACCTCGTTGGAGCAAGAAGCTTGGAGGGCTTAGGTACATCGGGTAGATTAGGCTTGGAGGGTCTATTGCTGTTCATGTATCCCAACTACATTTTCTAGTGGATTATTGACCACTTGGAGGGCAGCGGAGAGGTTTTACGCCGAGGGCTTCGGTTTCCTCTTCGATAACACATCGTGTGTTGTCCTTGTGTTTGCATCTCTCTTCCCTTTATCTTTGCCTTTTATTTTCTGCTGTGGATGTGATTTATAATTGGCTTAGATTGATTTCCAATTCTGTTTATAGCTTATGTTCATTTTTCGCACACTTGTTGTTTGTCATAAAGCTTGAATTGGTTAAGTTGTAATTTGGGGGTCTAAACGTTCAAAGTGTTTATACACATTTTTGAACTCTCAACTCCAGTTCAAAAGAAAAATGCTTCCACATCCTCAATTACTCAGATGGTCAAATTGGTTTTCACAATGGTCTTTTCAAGTCAAGCATATTAAAGGGAAAGATAACCTTATCACTGATTACCTTTATAGAAAACCTTCAATTTTCAATACCACAATGATTCCCCCACCCCTATGTGTATACCCTATTACAGATCCATCCTCATCCTCAAACCCTTCCTCTGTAGACCCTGATGACATCCTTAAAAATGATAGAAAACCTTCCCTTAGAAATAAAAGACCAAATAAAGACCTTGACCCTAGAAGTCCGATCTAAAAGAATCATTAGAGTTCTCTATAATTACCTTAAAGACCACCACAAACTCTTTCTTGCTATTTTTTCTGATATAGACCAACCATGGAAAACCCCTTTTGCCTTTTGGATAACCCAATGGACTGTTGCACATTATCTCTAAATGTGGTATTTACTCAATGAGTATTACCTATGTCTTCATTTTAAGCCAGAGTTTTACAGATATATTTTCCCACGTGGAAATAGATATTTTCACAAATTCTGGTTTGAGCTTTTGAAAAATGATGCTCATGAAGGAGAATGGATAGATTATCCCAAAGTAGAACATCCAAGATTTGGTTGTAAAATTACTTCAGCATGTCTTGTTGCTAAACTCAATTCCAAAAATGATGCTCGTATAGAAAAAATCTTTCACCCTACAGAGATACATTGGGTCACTAATCCAGATGATACTCTCCACACACATATGGACACCTCTTGGGTATCCTGTTATCATGCTCTCACAATGACAAAATCCCTTAATAAGGGAACCTTATCCGAAATAGTACCAATTGATCCAAAAGTTTGTAGACAACAGTGGCCACATGAAGATCATTGAGAAATGCCTAATCCTCTTAATCCTCTTATAGGATATGATGATCCTTATCATCACAACCATGACCTAGATGTGGATGTTGATGAAGAATGGTTTCAAGGAAGAATTGGATGGGACTAGACCTCTCTAACACTTAAAAAAAAAAAATGTCCTAGAAACTTCTCCAGACGTATCATCCTTGTCTTCAGCAGTCAGACTTCTTTAATCCTTGGCAGAAGCATAGTTGGATAAGGATAACCATGCAAACAGGCCTTCTCATCCAGATTGACATCTTACAAGGGCTTTCTTTTCTCTCTTTTGCCTAAATCAAAGTTATAAGAGTCCTATTTATAAGCAATATCTTACAGAAATAATTTACATTCAGAAGATGATAAGATTCTCCAAAGGTCTGTAGGGGCTGGGACAATTTTGACAAATGTCCGGAGGAGTAAGGGCCATGACTGACAGTTCTTGGAACTGGTTGGCAATCACCTGTCCTTCAAATTGGGTAATTATTAGTTACTCCCGAAATACCATAAATGCGTACTCCTTCCTCTTACATAACTGTAGGTTTCTTTAATTAAATTTATGGTGGGACTTACAATTTATGTGAGAGGGAGAGTATGCGTTTATGGTACTCCCGGAGTATTTCTAAAGTACCATAAATGCGTACTTCCTCCTCGTACATAATTGTAAGTCCCACTAATTAAATCTATGGTGGGACCTACAATTCGTTTGAGAGGGAGAATACACATTTATTGAAGCCTCAAATATTTGACTATTCTAATAAAAGAAAATCCCAAAAAAATACAAAAAATGGTACCAAAAAAAACCCAAAAATAAAAACTCCATTGGCCTATTGCTCAACCCATAGCAAGTCACAAAACTCACAGCCACAACCCCCAAAATCAATCACCATTTCCACCATAGCCGAAAATCCCAAAATCAACTACCACCTCCAAACCCACCAGAGATGGAGAGATAGAGAAATAGGAGAGAGAAGAGAGAAAGAAAGAAAATAGAAAAGAGAGAGAGAGGTGAGTAAACAAACCAAAGAGTGAAAGAAAAAAAGAGGAAAAGGAAAAAAGTAAGTGATAAAAATATTATTTTATTTGATATTAGAATAAACAACTAATATTTGTTTTCACTTGTGAGTTACAGGGGACTGTGAACGCTCTAAAGCTACTTAACTACAATGTGCAATCAAAAAATCAAATTACTTCTTAGAGCATTCGTAATGGACAATTGTATCCTATCCTATTTTACCATCTCAAAAAACAATTTTATCAATTATATCATACCATTTTATAACACACTCAACATCCCAATTTTTATTTTTCTATTCTACTCATTAAAATAATATATATTACCCACTAAAATAATATAATATAATTTGCAATTTTGGCATTTTACAAGTCCGTTGCCAACACCTTTTTGTGCCTTGATTGAACTTTTCCCCTACATTTCCCATTTGCAATTGCCAATGGGATTGCTCTTAGTGCTGTATCAAAGTGAATAGATATTTATGTATTTGATGATAGCTTTAATTATATATAATAATTTTATTATTATGTAATATATTATTATATATAAGAATAGTGTGGCTGAGTTTACATAAGAATAATATAGAGCGCAAATTACATATTATCTGGGTGTTGTTTGATCAAAATTTAAGTTGCCTACTTGTAATTTAAAATTTGACATTAAGGGTCCATTTGGAATCTGCTTATTTTACTGAAACTGAAAACTTTTTGCTGAAACTAAAAGTACTATAGATAAAAGTATAAATTAGTTGAAATAGTACAGTGGGACTTATGAATAGTACTAAAAAGTGTAGTGAGACTCATGAATAGTAGCAAAAATAAGTTGAATAATAAAATAAGCTGAATTTTTAAGCTAAGCCAAACGCACACTAAGTGTTTGTTTGGAATCTGGTTATTTCACTGAAATTGAAAACCTTTTAATGAAAGTACTATAGATAAAAGTAAAAAATAGCTAAAATAGTACATTGGAACCCATGAATAGTACCAAAAAATGCAGTGGGGCCCATGAATAGTGGCAAAAATAAGTTGAATAGTAAAATAAGCTAGCTTTTTAAGCTGAAACTAAATGCACACTTTATCTACCTGAGATTCGACCAAAATTTAAGTTGCATACCTGTGGTTTAAAATCTCATAATGCAAGTCTTTTGGATTCTTTTTTATCTTATTTAATATTATGTTTTTATGTTTTTGTGTTTTTGGAAGAGAGAAACATAAAAGTATAGCAAAATTACATATTTAACCTTATTTTTAACAGATGTGGGTTACGGAACTCTAACGCTCTATTTGTTTTGATGGGAAACCTTCTGTAAAAATAGCTTTTTGTGTTTTCTAGTATTTAGTAGTATTAAAATAAATAAGTTAAAGGAGAACTATCTTTGGTCAACAGAAAAAGTATGGCTTATTTTTAAAGATTGGTTTCCAATAATATTTTTTGGAAAGCAACTCTATCTCACAGCAAGCTAAATAAGGGAAGTTAAAAGATTGTTTTTCAACTCATTTAAGGTAATTATCAAATATAGGAAAATGAAATAATTTTACGGAAAATACTTTTTAGAAAATGACTCATTTTCTAGAAAATATTTTTGCCTAAACAAATAGATCGTAACTAAGCTAACCTTAGGTGGGTAAAGTGTTAAATTTCAAACTACAGGTATGCAACTTAAATTTCAACATAACTACAGACGGGTAAGTTGTAATTTGCCCTAATATATAATAAGATATATGGGTTTAACTTGTTGCACACAAACTGTTTTACACTGTTTTACACATTTGGATAATTATGCACACATGATTTGTAATTGATGTATATTTTAAGAGAAAAAATATTCACAATTTGGAAACTACTACTCAATATTTTGTTCTAAATGTTGAACCCCCTAAAAAGGCTCAAAGATGTGAACTTCAACAAATAAGTATTGCTTTCTTAGAATGAGATTCTAGAAAGACCACCAATACAAGAGTATTATTTTAATCAATTCAATGATATCTATCTAGTGATCTCAAAACTAGGCCATATAAAAATAAAATACAAGATTATCGAATGAGTTTTTAAGTGATTGTTGAACTATATTAAGTTTTTAATTTATAAAATAAAGTACTTGTTTTGCGTCATAATTTTTTTTTTTTTTTTATTACTTGAGAATTTGGTTATTTTTAGTTTGGGCCTTGGAAAAATTTCCAGACTCTGCCACTATTTAAAGCCAAATCTGAAATCTCTCCTCCCCCTCTAGGATAGCTATCACTTATAAAAATAAATAAATAAAAATCAAAAGATCACATTACATGTCCCAGTTTTCATGGCTTTTGAATGGACTTTTATGGTGTGTTGTATTAAAACTCAGTTTCCTCTTCCCTGTTCATGTGCATGTTTCTAAAATTAAAATTAAAAAAAAATTAAAAAAAAAAAAGACATCCCAAAAAGAAGAAACAAATAATCTAAAATATAAAAAGTCACATTTGTACATTCCAAGCTAGCCCAGCCATTAACCGAGTTTTAGGCAATGGCCTAAGGTCCAAGCTCCAGATTTCCAAATTTTAAAAAATAAAGATATATAAATTAAATTCAAAATATTAACTAATCAAAATTATATTTTTTTTATAATTTTTTTTAAAAAAAATGAAAGCTAATGCTAGAAATACTATAAATTTTGACATGTCACAAATCATAGATAATTAATTTTGACACTCATCTACATATACTATAAAATCCACATTTGTATGTTTAGAGCTGGCCCAACCATTAACTGAGTTTTAGGCAATCGCCTAAGGTCCAAGCTCCCAATTCCCAAATTTAAAAATATAAAGATATGTTGATTAAATTCAAAATATTAACTAATAAAAATTATATTTTTTATAAAATATTTAAAAAAATTAAAGCTAATGCTAGAAATACTATAAATTTTGACTTGTCACAAATCACAAAAAATTAATTTTGACACTTATCTATCATATTATAAAATCGAGGCATCTGACTTTTTGTTCTATTATATACTTAATCAATCACAACATACTACAGATCCTTTTTTTCTTTTCACATAAACTACCTAAATTTTAAAGTACAGAGAGAGAGAAGACATATTACAATCAACAAGAAGAGCAAACCAAAACTAAATAAGTAAAATTTTTCTAAAGGTTATTTCATAATTCTCTTATAGAGTTAACCACGTAGGCGATAAGTTGGCATGGTAGACAAGTGCTTGGCTTTCCGCATTGCTTGCCCAAACTTCTCACTCATGTCTAAGTCATTAGGCAATATCTCAAAATCTGGTATTGTAGAAGTTGCTGCCTTCTCTTGTCATCAAAGGAGCTGATGATCTAAACCTTCAAGGGTGGTCTTGGAGTCACAAACAGGAGAGTTTGTGTTGCTAAACCTTTGAGTGGGATCTCAATGTCACAAACAGGGGTGTTTGTGTTTTGCAAAGGCCAAAGAAAGAAGGAGTCTATGGATTCGGAGCTTGCACGTGGTCGTGTCAGTAAGTTCTACTGGTGGGTAGTAATAAGAAGTTGAGCATGGGGGCTTGTAAGTCTTATTGTATGAAATTCGATTCTTTTTAGTGGATTTTTTTTTACCTTGAGGATAGTTAGGTCAAATCCTCCCCAGGTTTTTACCAGTTTGGTTTCCTGGGTGATCATATCATGGTCTTATTTATTTTCGCTGCTTTGCATGTTATGATTTTTGTGATTGTGATAACCTAGATTTGTTAAATTGGACTAACAACTTAGCTAATTACCTAGGTTAAATCAATTGTGTTTTAAGGGGTCTAAAAACTAACAAAATTTTTGGGCGATTGGACGAGATCCTTATGTGTGGTCTGATAATGTGGAAGAATTTTGCCCCAAAAGGTTCATAAATAGTAATACAGAACTTAAAGGACGTGACTTTCAGCTTATCCCATTTGGGTCTAGTCGCAGAGGGTGCCCTAGAATGAATCTAGGCCTTACAACTATTAAATATGTTCTAGCTCAATTACTACATTGCTTTCATTGGGTGCTCCCTAGTGGCATATTGCCTAATAAGTTGGACATGAGTGAGATGTTTGGGCTATCGATACGAAGAGCCAAACACTTTTCTGCCATGCCAACTTATCGCCTACTTGGTTAAATCTATAAGGCATGTTCAATGAAATCTAAGAAATAAATGCCATGCTTGGTTCATGAGAAACATGGTGTATTTTGTTTTTATTTTCCGTTTTTGGTGGGACCTATCAATAAAAAAAACTTGTTTAATTTGTTTTTAGTTCTTATTTTCATTTTCAATACCCAAAATATGTGTATGAAAACAAAAAAATAAAAACTTTTTGGCATTTTTTTCTAGCAAAAATGAGTATGATGACATTCTCCTAATAAAAAACTGAAAATGGGTGCAGTCCACTGCTATGACCTATCTCACTCAAGTCAACTTTGTAAGTGAAAAAATTAGATTAAAAAAAAAAAATTTGAACCAAGTGAAAAACGGGTATGTCAATGTTTTTCTTCTCAAATCCTGTATTCAAAACAGGTACCAAACAAAGGCAAAAAAGAAAATGGATTCTTTATCCTAAATTCAGATTCAGATTATGAATAATCATTTTCAAAAATGAAAACAAAATACAATATATTATTTAGAACCTTTTTTTTATTTTTATGAATGAATAATTTTATTCAAAGAGAAAGAACTACAAACCAACAAGGCACCCAGCCTCCTCCCTGATAACCTTAACAAAACAGGAAGGGCTGTTACAAAAGTCAAAAGAACCAAACACACTATACAACAAACTCCATTTAGCAAGAGAGTGGGCGGCCCCATTGGCTTCTCTAGGGACTCACCTAAAAGACAAAGAAGGGAGATTGGAGGCTAGAAACTTTACACTTTGGATGTCATTCTCAATAGCCCATGGCATGTCCATGCCATGCACTGTGATTGATTTGAAGCAAACCAGAGAGTCGCCTTCTAACAATATTGGAGCTGATTTTAGGCTCAGCAAGTTGCAGAGCCCATAAAAGAGCCTCTGCTTCTGCCTGGAGAGGGAGGGTGGTGTTCACTTTTTTTGGAGCAAGCAAATACCAGCTCCCCTCTCCAGTCCCTAGCTATGACTACAACAACAAATTGATGGGCGCCTACAGCAGCATCAACATTTAATTTAAACGAGCTATTCTCAGGTTTCACCCATTTAGCTTGAACACTATTGCCTCGAATCTGAGGGGAGGATCTGACTTTACGATGCTCCGCAAACAATCTAACAATTTTGGCTTTTAAATCTTCATAGCTGGCTACTTTACCCTCAAATAGAGCCTCATTCCTTAGTATCCAAATCAAATCACAAAGTAAGGCCCCAAAAAAGAAGCAAGTCCTCCCTAGCCTCTTGGAAAGGAGGAATTAGCAGAAAATGGATGAATTGGGTCGAAGTGGACAGCTCGCAATTATCAATTCTTATTCCCCATTGACTACTGAACCACAAAGCTCTAGCTAGAGGGCAATCAATAAAAAGATGGATAGTTCACTTTTTTTAGAACCAAGCAGGGCCCAAGTCTCTGTAAAAATATGCATATGGACATGGCCGAATGGAAAAACACAAGGCCATACAATTTCTTTTTTCAACTTTCTAGTATTTTATTGTTTTGATGCTCAACACTTCTTTTACTTATTTTAATTAGAGTGATGATTATTATATAATGGTTACTGCACACTACTATACATAGATTGACTGAATTCGTGTTTTAAAAACACCGTTTCTTGAGTGTGTAGGGAAGTGATTATTGGGAGGGAGGAAAATAAAGAAAAGAAAAGTAAAGAGAATACATCATTTATGCTTGTTAGTGGTTCTGGGTATTTTTCACTCGGTCCCACCAAAATATAATTTCTTCAGTTTAAAGAGAAATCATGAGAAAAAGTAATTGTGCAACCCAAATGAGAATTTCGCCCTTGCTTCTTCTCTTAGCCATTTGCTTCTAACTCAAAAAACAAAAAAAAAAAAACAAAAACAAAAACAAAAAACAAAAAAACAAAACAAAACTTGCTTCAGCTACAGATTTGTCTAATTCTTTTCTTCTCTCAACAATAACTTCTTCTCACCCTTTATTCAACATAGAAAATAATTAAAAAGACAAAAATGATTCAAGTATCATTGGCCGGTGTTGAAAATAGAAATACATGGGACTTCCTAAGCATCTGAGATTAAAAAATCTAGCATTTAGTTGACATGCAATAGTCCAAGGTAAGAATTGCGAAAGTGAAGGGAGAAGAGGGAAGTGACGGAAAACAAAAAGAAGAAGAGGAAGATTCAATAGGGAGAGGAATTAGTGAGAGATGATTTAATGAGACAATATAGGATAAGGGAGAGAGAGAATGATGAAAATAATATGAGTGGTAGTGAGACTGAAGATACCCTTTTTTTTTTTTTTAATTGTATATTTTCTCTTAACAAAACTTAAATATAGTACCTTATATCCTTTTACTTAGGTTCCCATTAAAAGAAAGCCATGTGTTACTTAACATCTCTTTCATTTACATGGTTGAGTTGGGCTCTATTTTACCAAAAAAAAAGAAGAAGAAGAGATTTGGGCTAAGTCTGATTTGGATGTTTAGCAAGTGTGTTATAGAGGTGTAGAATTTGGAAGTTCTTCATAAATTTCTGCCATTATTGAAGTGAAAGAAACTTCTTTTCTTATTGAAGTTTGAACTCACAAAGTTCTAGGCTCTATGCATGTCTGATTTGGATGTTGGAGTTGCAGAGCCTATTTTTCATTATCTCTATTTTGTAGCAAATGAAAGAGATGAGTTTTCTTCTGGGAGATTAAAATATGCTATATCTAAGTTAATGTCATTTACATATTTCATGAAGTAGACACATAGCATAATTTTAAGAGAGAAATCTAAGAACATGATATTAGGTATTTGGTATATTGTATCTAAAATTTTGCCAAAAATCTATATTTTTAATGAGCCCCCAATAGGTGGGGTTTTTTTTTTTTTATTATTAATTATTTTATTATTTTATTTTATAATTTTTTTAAGATGCCTAACAATTTTTTTTATAAAGAAAATGAGATCATGAATATAAAGTATTTTTCATTTTAAATAATTGTATTTATAAACACATTACATCTTTTATTTTATATAATAAGAGTGTAATAATAAATTTGAATAAATTACCTTTTTTATTGTCTCACTTTTGTCCTCAACCAAATAAAGGATTTTTCTAACCCTCCACTTTTCCATCCTCCCAACCAAACACACATGAGAGAAAATTAATATTTTCTATCTTCCCATAACTTTTTATCTCCTCATTTTCCATTTTGCAACCAAACAATGTCTTAGCCTTTTAATTAATCAACGAATCTCTTCACACCCATCCAGGGTGGTATTACATGTATCCACCATCTCACAAAGAGGTGGATACATGATAGATTTACTCTGCTCGTCTACTTCCGTAGACTATGGTAATTGCAATTTACAACGCATATATACCAACATATGGTTCAATAAATTAGGGTACATAATATATATATATATATATATATATAGAGAGAGAGAGAGAGAGAGAGAGAGAGAGATGGTTGAGTTCAAGTTATACCTAGTGTAACTTTAAGCATTGCTACACCACCTAATATTTTTTAATAAGATGTCAATTTTGACAAATTCACTGTTGGATTATATTATCTTCTTATATTCTCCATGCTTGCAAAATTACAAGGTAATCGAATATCAATAGTCATGTCATCAATTCATTGTTTAAATTTAAGTTTTTGTAGTTTAAAATAATGCATAAAAAATGAGTTTATAGACGAAATGGTAAATAACATCCAATTAGCATAAAAATTGACACGCATGTTAAGAACATATAGAATATGTAATCCAACATTAAGATTTCTAAAATACAAATTTAATAACAAGTTATTGAATGGTGTAACAACAAGTGTAATTTGAACTCAACTCATATATATATATATAAAAGATCTATAACCAAGGAATTTTTTACACGTATTCTAAATTATTACTTATTTTATTATAGTTTTTGAAAAAACGTGTTTTGTTACTTTTCCAACCTCTCTAGAACACTATGCTACCAACTTGGTGTATGCAGTGTTTCTATCTTCCCATAAAAAAATAATATTAAAAAAAAAAAAACCATAGTGTATACGGTGAACAATTATGGATATGATAATATATGAAATTTTGGGTGAACATGTATACATAATAAATCAAACAAATATCAAGGCTATCATAATAGACATGATTTTGGGTGCATGTGACACTTTAGCCACTGCAATTTAGTGGACCTTTTCCTAACTCTTGAGGCATCCACAAGTAATGAAATGTGTACAAGAAGAGCTAGAAGGTGTAGTTGGAATGAAAAAAATGGTGGAGGAGACAGATATAGAAACTTTAACATACTTGGATGTGGTGGTGAAGGAAAGCTTAAGACTACATCTTGTTGCACCATTACTAGTCCCACATGAATCTATGGAGGACACTAAGATCAATGGATATTATGTATCCAAGAAATCAAGACTAATAGTGAATTTTGGGGCTATTAGACGAGGTCTTTGGCCTTCACAAACTTCACTTCTTTGGAGATGTTCACAGTTGAACTACTTCTTCTGGTATATCCTAATCCAGTTTTGTCGGAGAAGGTCTTCTGAGATGAAAGGACATCATCAAGGTTCTTTGTGGAGACTTGCTCTACCTTGGCATTCACTTGAACCACCTCAAGCTCAAGGAATTTCACCTTGGTATAAGCTTCGGTTAGTTCGCCATTTAGCGTCTTTATCTCGTACTTGGCCTCCTTATATCTTACTAGGAGACTTCTATAGTCCTCCTCAGCTTTCTTCATCTTTTTCACAGTTGCCTTAGCCACCTTTGCATATTCTCCCGACTTCTCAAGGAGAGAGTTATAATTTTCTTGAAGACGGACTATATCTTCATCTACCTCAGCATCCGATTCTTCTACAATTCCCATAGATTCCTCATCACTATGCTCCCCAAGTTCTTGTACAAGCAAGTTCAAATCCTTTGAAGATTCAACATAAGCAATAGTCATAAATGCTAAGTAGTTCCCTTCTTCATCATAGTTGCCCTCCGAATCTGAGTTGGAAGACTCCGAATCACTGAGAGTTATGGCATATGCCTTGCCCTTCATTCTCAAATAATTAGGACATTCTCTCTTGACATGACCATGTCCATTGCACTCGAAGCAAGTGATTCCTTGAGTGGATTGAGAGTCCTTCCCATCTTTCTTCCTAAATTCCTTCCTATCACCCTTGGCAGATGAAAACTTTCCTTTGTTGAAAGGCTTTCCATTGTTGTTCATCTTTAGAAATTTTCGGAAGTTCTTTGCAAGGAAAACTACTTCCTTCTCCACATCATCCTCTTCGGAGGGGTTGTCCATTCTCTCGGTGATGGTTTTAAGAGCAAGGAATTTGCTTGATTTATGAGAAGGCAGTCCTAGCTCATATGTTTGAAGAGATCCGATTAGCTCTTGGATTTTGATCTCATCCAAGTCTTTACTCTCTTCTATAGCTGTAACTTTTGCTCAGAAACTCTCCGGTAAAGACCTCAAAATTTTTCTCACAACCTTAGAGTATTTAATCTTCTCTCCAAGATTGAGTTTGGCAATTACAATCTTATTGGGCTTTCCATAGAAAGAATCGAAAGCCTCATCATCTCCCATCTTAAGTTCTTCAAATCTGGTGGCAAGCATTTGAAGCTTCGTGTCCTTTACCTTTTTGATACCCTCATATGTCGTTTCAAGGATTGTCCAAGCTTCCTTTACTGTTTTCACATGCAAAATCCTGTGAAACTCATCAGGAGACACACCACAGAATATAGGATTAATGGCCTTACTATTCGCATTAGCTAATGCAAGAGCTACCTTGTCCCATTCGGACTTGGCAGTAGTGGGTTTAACATACCCATTCTCTACGGAATCCCATACGGACTCATCAACAGCACACAAGAAAGCCCTCATTCGGACCTTCCAGAAAGTATAGTTGCCTCCATCAAAGAATGGTGGGGCATTAAGAGATTGTGACCGGTCCATCACAAAGGTTCAAGGATCCACTCAGGTATTTAAACCACAGCGAGTGTAACTGCTCTGATACCAATTGAAAGCTCGAAATGTGTAAAAACACAAGAGCTTGTTTAGACCCCCAATTCAAATTACGGCTTGGTTGATTTTACACTAACTTAATATTAAGTGCGGAATAGTGTAAAAGCAAGCATAGAAGCAAGGGAGCTACTCTAATCCATATTTAAAGCAACATAACAGTAAAATGAAATGAATAAGAGAAGGGAAGAGAGATGTAAACACAGATAACACCGAGACGTGTTATTGAAGAGGAAACCGAAGAACTCGGCGAAAAACCTCTCTGCAGCCCTCCAAGCGATAATCGATCCACTAGACAATCAGTTAGGATACATGGGTAAGCAAGAGACCCTCTAAGCCTAATCTACCCTCTGTACCTAAGCCCTCCAAGCTCCTACTCCAACAAGGCTTCTCGGAACCGTGTCTTGTCTAGCTCTACGAATCCTGCAGCAAGCTCCATGTTGCATCTGCCATCCTTGGCTTCTTCCAATGCTTCCCAGTAGCACCAAAAACTCACTGGACACTCTCAAAGGGTGTGGTAAGTGTTTGGGCTATCAACCTCTCAATGGTATAGAAATGGAGAGGTAGGAGATAAGGAAATCTCACAAACAAAGTTGTAGAGAATTGTTGGTATAAAAATTTCTAACTCTCAAGTATTTTAGCTAGGGTTTTCTCTCAGAAGCTCTCTTTCACATTTGTGGGTAATATGGGTATATATAGTGAGGGTACAGAAAGTGTGTATTAGACAGTACAGACTAGCATAACAGAATGTCTCGCGAGAAGGCCTTACCCACAAGATACTCGCGAGACACAGTTGTCTCCATCTGTACAGACTCTTCGCATTCTAGTCATGTGCAAGGCACATGCTTCACTTCGCGGGAAGCTTAGTCGTGAGACACCTGCGAGAAGTCTTCTGGCTTCACTTGCTTGAGTCTTCACACTTTCTTTCTCTCTAACACACAACCCTTACAATCACAACCCACAATAAATACAGGGTATACAAGATTGAATATAATTACAATCAAATTTAGCACAGAATAAAAGCCAACAAAATACAAATTTGTAAATCACAACTTTACAATATCGTTGTGTTTTTTATTTTCCGCACTTGTCAATGATATGATTTATATTTGTTAACCTAGATCTGCATAATTTACTTAAGTTAATCACTTGGCTAAATAACTAGGTTAATTTGGTTGTGTTTAAGGGGTCTAAAAACGTACATGTTTCAGTTTTTGTCCCTCCAAATGCCTTTTCAAACAACCCAATTTCAAAAATTAAAATAATAAGCTGTACCAAATGGGCACTTAATACGAAGAAATGACAATATTTATTTTCCCTTTATTTCCATTTGTTGTGCGCACATACACCCCAATGTAGAACTGCTTGCTTATGCCATGATATAAGATGAAATTTAGGAATCAACATATTGTGTTTTAGTGTTTCTATGTACTATGTGCAAACACTCATCTTTTGGTGCTAAAATACTTGAAATATATTTTATGATCAACAGATGTGCAGTAAAGTCATCCAACCCAGTTCCCTGCTTGTTGTATTTGAGACATTATTATCATCAGCTGCCACAACAGTAGATGAGGAGAGGGGAAATCCCTCTTGGCAAGCATGTGCTGACTTTTACATAACTTACATTTTATCTCGTCTCCCATGGGGAGGAGCATAACTGATGGAGGTAATGTTATTAAGGTGCTGCATATGTGTTTACTGGTTTAATGTGTGCTAATTTGGCTTCTTAAGAAAGGTGCCAATGACGTTTAGGTCAAATAGCATTTCTTGGAGTTTCCAATGGAGACATCTAGGATTTAGACCCCCCTACCTCAATACGTATAAAAAATTCTTCTTAAGAAAGGTATGATCCCTATAAAATGGGATTCTTTGTCTGCATTATTGCCCCAAAGCTTAATGTCTCTTTCAACATCTGTCTTATTAGCATCATCGATTTTGATTTCTCAAACTTAGGTATTCATACTTTTGCTTCTCGTATTTAATGTCTATATGAATATCATGAGCATTTTTTTTTACTGGTGACTATTATGGGGAAACAGTTTATGCGCAGCTATGAAGTTAGAAAACATAGGGTAAAGCGTGGAATTTATTCCTTCATTAAGCAATACGCTGCCATTTTCTGTATAACTTTATTCCTTTTATTAAAACTACCCGTTGTCATTTTTCTCTTTGTTTGTTGCTCCTCTCTGTCGTTTAACTTGAATTCTTATGCTGCTGAATCAGTTTCAACACTCCCCGTCAAGTCCTGAACTTTAAGTTCTGAGACTTGAACTGAGGATTGTATCTTTATTTGGATAACCTCAAATTTTGCTCCATAGGAAATTTGACTGGTTTGGAACCAAGAATGCCTGTATCCTTCAAAATCTCCAAAACATACTTTCGTTGGTTTAAACTGATACCTGCATCAGTTCTAGCCACTTCAAGACCTAAAAAATACCTTAAAGACCCAAGGTCTTTCAACCCAAATTTGTCATGAAGTAATTTTTTTAGACTATTAACACAGGTAGGATTATTACCAGTCAACAATATATCATTTACATAAACTTAAAGTACTGTAAATGAAGATCCCTGTGTGTAAGTGAAAAAGGAGTAATTAGACTTGGACTGAATGAAGCCCATTTGCAAAATGGTGGTTGAAAACTTCTCAAACCATTTCCTAAAAGCCTGCTTGAGGCCATAGAGACTCTTATTCAATTTGCCTACCAGATTCTCCCCCTTGCTGTGAAATCCAGGTGGTAGACACATGTAAACATCTTCAACCAAATCACCATGGAGGAATGCATTATTGACTTCCATTTGATGAAGAAACCACCCTTTCACAGTAGCCAAAGACAACACAATTCTGACTTGAAAGCTCGAAAATGTGTTAAAAACACAAAAGCTGTTTAGACCCCCAAATTAAAGTTACGGCTCAATAGTTTTTACACTAACTTAGTTCTAAGTGCGGAATAGTGTAAATGCGAGCAGATAAACAAACAAGCTACTCTAATCCATAATCAAAACAACACAACAGTAAAATGGAATGTAAAAGAGTAGGGAAGAGAGATGCAAACACAAGATAACACGCCGATGTGTTATCGAAGAGGAAACCGAAGAACTCGGCGAAAAACCTCTCTGCCACCCTTTAAGCTGTAATCGATCCACTAGAAAATCAGTTGGGATACATGGGTTAGCAAGAGACCCTCCAAGCCTAATCTACCCGCTGTACCTAAGCCCTCTAAGCTCCTACTCCAACAAGGCTTTTCGAAACCGTGTCTTGTCTAGCTCTCTGGATCCCACAACAAGCTCCAAGTTGCATCTGCCATCCTTGGCTTCTTCCAATGCTTTCCAGTAGCACCAAAACCTCACTTGACACTCTGAAAGGGTGTGGTAAGTGTTTGGGCTATCAACCTCTCAATGATATGGAAATTGAGAGGTAGGAGTTGAGGAAATCCACAAGCATATGTGTAGAGATATATGGGTGTGATAATCTCTAACACTCAAGGTTTGAGGCTATGGTTTTCTCTCAGAAGCACTTCTTAACATTTATGGGTAATGTGGGTATATATAGTGTGGATACAGATAGTGTGTATCAGATATTACAGTCTAGTAGAACAGAATGTTTTGCGGGTGTCTCGCGAGAAGGCCTTACTCGCGAGATATTCGCAAAACACAGCTGTCTCCATCTGTACTGACTCTTCACATTCTAGTCATGTGCAAGGCACATGCTTCACTTCACGGGATGCTTAGTCGCGAGATACCCATGAAAACTCTTCTGGCTTTAATTGCTTGAGTCTTCACACTCTCTCTCTAACACACAACCCTTACAATCAAATCCCACAATAAATACAGGGTACAAAAGATTGAATATAATTACAATCAAATTTGGCACGGAATAAAAGCCAACAAAATACATATTTGTAAATCACAACTTTACATGACTGAAACAGACTTGGCAAGTGAAAGTTCAAATAGTGTATAAAACACCATTGAACGTTTAGACCCCCAATTACAAAATAACCAACTCAAGCTTTATGACAAACAACTAGTGTGCGGAAAATTAACACATGCTATAAATAGAATTGGTAAACAATCTAAGCCAATTAAAATCACATCCATAGCAGAAAATAAAAGGCAAAGATTAAGGGAAGAAAGATGCAAACACAGGGACAACACAATGATGTGTTATCGAAGAGGAAACCGAAGACCTCGGCGTAAAACCTCTCCGCCGCCCTCCAAGCGGTAAGTAATCCATTAGAAAATGTAGTTGGGAGACATGAACAACAATAGACCCTCCAAGCCTAATCTACCTAGTGTACCTAAGCCCTCCAAGCTTCTTGCTCCAACGAGGTTGCGCCGAACCTATTTCTTTTCTAGCTTCCCGAATTCCGCTACTTGACCATAGCATCTACCAATGTTAAATTGGTTCCTTCCTAACTGCTTCCTAGAACACCAAACAACCCTCTCACAGTAATGGATATGGTGAGAAAAGGTTTTGGTAAAAGGCCTCTCAAGGATTTAACAATGGAGAGGAAAAGAGTAGAGGAATTTGAAGAGTCTCTTATGTGAAGATTGTGGATGAATCAATCTTGTTTTACTCTAGGGTTTCTCTCTCAAAATTCTTTTTAGAAGCTCTCTTTCTTTCGTGGATATAAGGGGTATTTATACTGGGGTGAGAATGGAATGTGAAGAGTTAGGTTTTTCAAAACAGGGCTGGCTCGTGGCTTAACTGAGTCGCGAGATCCAGCCGCGAGATAACTGAACGACCAGTTGTCCTATTTTGTCTTGTAGTGCTCCAGCTAGCATGACGCTTCAACTTCTGGCATGCCTGGCACGTGTGCTGCTTCTGGCGGCTTGCAGCCGCAAGTCACTCGTGAGATCCAGTCGTGAGTCTCTGTTTTTCTTGCACACTCTTGAACATTTCTTCACACTATCTCACTCACTACCCTTACAACAATCCCACCTAAATACAGGGTTACTAATTGCTGAAATACAAGCAAATTTGGCACGGAATAAAGCCAACAAGATGGTTGATTAAATTCAACCTTACAGCAACTATTATTGAATAGGAGCCTTGGAGCTCAAACAGACTTGGCATGTATCAATCTGAGTGATACTTGACTCTGTAAACCAACTTACATCCAATAGGAGACTTGCCTGCAGGTACAGAAGTTAGTGTCCAAGTATTATTGAGCTTCAAGGCTTTAATTTCTTTGTCCATGGCAGCCTTCCATTCATGAAACTGAACTGCCTGAGAAAAGGAAACAGGTTCTGATGGAGTGGTATTAATAGCCATGACAAAAGAAAAATACTGAGGTCCAAGATGAGAGTAACTCATAACATCTGAAATGTCATAAGGCAAACCAGAAGTAGGTTTGGTACTAATTGCCTTACAAGAGTAATCAAAAAGGTAATCAGGTGGATGATGAGATCTAGTGGACCTTCTTAACACAGGTAAGTCAGGAATGGAAGTAACAAGTATAGGTTCAATTTGAGTAGAAAGAGGTAAAGTAGAAGTAGAAATAGGATCTGCAGAATCCAAAACAGGTTCTGCTTGGACATCAGGTATAGGTTGAGAAACTTGTTGGAATCAATGATTGGATCAGGTTGGGAAGGAACCAAACTTGATTCAACCATATGAGGAATACTAGATGGTGAAACAAAAGAAGGATCAGTATTACTAGAGGCATCTGAAACATAGTAAGGAAACACAAAATATTCAAGATATGAATTGGGAGGATGATATGATGTAGCATATGGAAAAATATGCTCATAAAAGATGACATCCCTTGAAATGTGAATAGAATTGGATTCAAGGTCTAACACCTTATAACCTTTAATGCCATGAGGATAGCCTAAGAAAACACATTTTCTGGCCCTAGGCGCAAAATTTTGCCTATTATGTGATAGTGTGGAAATGAAGCACAAATAGCCAAAACATTTAAGATGATTATATGGAGGTGGAGAATTAAAAAGGAGTTCATAAGGGCTCTTATTCCCTAAATATTTTGAGGAAATTCTATTGATGAGGTATACAGTAGTAAGGATGCAATCACCCCATAGGCATAAAGGCACTTGAGACTGATATTTCAGTGCTCTTGCAACATTGAGAATGTGTTGATGCTTCCTCTCAACAATGTCATTTTGTTGAGGAGTATCAACACATGACAACTGATGCAAGATGCCATTGGAATGAAAGAATTCCTTTAAGTAAAATTTTGTGCCATTATCACTTCTAATAGTTTTAATGGTAGCATCAAACTGAGTATGAACCATATTAACAAAATCAGGAATTAGAAATTGAGTATCAGATTTATTCTTGAGAAGATAAACCCAAGTACAACGAGAGAAGTAATCTACAATGGTCAAAAAATACTTGAATCCCTCAATAATACAAGTAGCAAAAGGACCCCATAGATCACAATGGACAAGCTCAAAAGGCTGAGTAGAGACATGACTACTAGAAGAAAAGGGTAACCTTTTTTGCTTGGAAATGTGATAGACTCCACAACAATCTGATTTATTTGAAACTTTAGAACCTACAAGTTTATTTAACAAAACAAGCTTTGAAAAAGAAGGATGCCCTAATCTACTGTGCCATAAATCTGAAGAAGAATGACCAGCAGATGCAGCGAATGCAGTATGAGAAGCAGGAGCTTGCAGCAGATATAGCCCTCTACATTCTTTACTTAGACCAATCGTGCTCCATTGAGTAAGGTCCTGGATAAAACACCAATTTCCAAGAAAAATAAGGCAACATGAAAAATTTTTTGTAAGCTTGCTTACATATATGAGATTAAAACTGAAAGTAGGGACACACAAGACATCAGTGAGTGTTAAAGTGGGAGAAACTTGCACAGTGCCTATGTGTGTAACTAAGGCCTATTCCCCATTCAGCAAGAAAACTCAAGATTGCACAATAGAAGTGATAGTGGTAAGCTGAGATACTGAATGGACCACATGGTCAGTAGCACTAGTGTCTAAGATCCAATCATTAGACTAAAAAACATGCCTATCAATAACATGAGCAGAGAAAACAGAGTGTGACATAGCTGGTGGAATCCGATATGGATTACTTGAGAAGTTAGAGGAATTGGAATTGGAAGATGAAGCTGAGGTAGGAGTTAAAACTAGTTGTATAGGAGGTGCAGGTGCCATAACAGTAGCAACTTGATGAGCAGATTGAGTACAATACCTGAACCAGAAGCTAAAACTTCTTTTTGAAAGTTAAGAAGTTGCTCACATTAAACCTAAGATATAGGACACTGAGGCAAAAAAGCCTGTGCAGGAGCCTGTTGTGAAGCAAATTGAGTAGCAAAAGGATTCTATGGTGCAAGAACAACTTCAAATTGAGTGCCATGATTGGGAAAAACTGCATTATTTTAGGTCAAATGTGGATTGGCTAAGGCAAATCCATCCAAGTTCCCAAAGGTTCTTGAAGGCAAGACTACTGAAACTTGATTAACCATAGCCTTGTTGTTTCCCTTGTGCTTGTAACCTGGAGGATACCCATGTAGCTTATAGCACTTGTCGGTTATGTGACCAGTAAGTCCACAGTAAGTACAAATAGGTCTTTCCTTCTTAGAATGCCCTCCTTTATTACCATGATAGCCTTGATTCTGGCCTTGATTATCATTAAAAACTTTATTATGATTCACATACATTGCAGTGGCCTCAGTGGGATAGACCATATTGACTCCGTGACTAATACTCCTCTTTTCCTCTTACAAGATCAAAGAACAAACCTTGCTAATAGAAGGAAATGGCTCAATCAACAAGATTTGGCCTATAATATTCCCATAGCTATCATTCAAACCCATCAAAAAACAAAAAACTTGCTCTTTATGCTGTGCATCCAATTGAGAAGCCTTAGATCCACATGTACAAGCACAAGTACATACAGTGAAAGGTTGAAAATTGACAAATTCATACCTTCTGGATGGAATAAAAATGTAAAGGCTAAGACCTTTGTGGAAAGGGGCCTGGTCTGGAAATCATTCATACCATCTAGATGGAATATCTGTTTTTATGCATGCACATTCATCTATCATTGAAACCAACTTTTTTTTTGCCTTTTTAGTTAAATCTGACTCATGGTTATTTTAGGTTCACCATGTGTGATTTTTCCATTTCGAAAATGGGATAACATTTTATCAACGAGGTCAGAGGATTAATGGGTACAAATTGGAGTTTCTATAGGTAAATCAGTTTAACTCATTATGAGAAGTGCTACATCCACAATATTTTCACAACAAATCATAGATGGTAAGTTGTTATTCGTTTTAATTTGAATCCACAATTGAAATTACTTTTTTTGTCCACCCATAACAACTAGTAACAACTTGCCATTTAAGATTTGTTGTGAAAGTATCGTAGATGTAGTACTTTTCATTAATAACCCTGTCAAAGATATTTCAATGCAATAATAGAATTTTCAACCTCTATCTTAAAACTTTAAAAGCCAACACTTCATATTTTTGCCTCCATATTTTAAGACCAACGTTTTCCAAAAGATAACATAATAATTTAACTACTTAATTTCACAATATCCACAAAGATAATAAACCAACAAAACACTCAAATAGCCCAAATAAACTAAAATAAAGGATTTATTAACCAACTAAACACTCAAATAACCCAAATAAACTAAAATAGAAGGATTTATTAACCGCAACATGTTAGAAAACCAAATTCCTACTTTATTTTGGGGGTCCATAGAAAAAGCTTAATTGGCCACCCGTTGTACAATGCCCTAACCCACTTATCAAATAAGATAACTCCCCCAAAACCAAAATCCATACTCATAAATCATGGTTTAAGGTCTTCACTTAATTGATGTTCAAGTTTGCTGTAGTATTTGAATTGCTAGAAGACATCCTGGAGTGAGGAATGGGCTGAATAAGTAACGATAATACAGTATCTTTAGTTTTTCGGTCTGCATCACCCAACCCATCTCCATATTGGTACATGAAATGACCCATCCTTGCAAGGTTCATTGCAATTTCAATAAATGTTTGACAGAATGGAGAACTCGCAACTCTCTCTTCGTTTAACTTATTCCATGCTGTACTAATCAAAGACTTCACATACTCACGAGCGTCTTTTTCACTAGCACCAGTTTCATTCATGTAACATTGGATTGATTTTGGAACGTCACCTCTTTTTAATTCATTCTAAGTTTCCAAAGAAAAAAAGAAAAAAAAGAAAAAGAAAACATTGTTAGGCTATGCTTGTGTGAAGTAGTTGAAAGCATTTTTAATGAAACTATTAGGATAGTGTGATTAGCATACTGCAGATGTTCCAAGATCATCTGTAAGTCGTAGAATCATTGATGACCAATAGAATATTTTGGGGTACTCTTCCAAGCAATCCAAGGCTTCCTTCGTTATTGGATTGGTGACCATAAAGTAAGCATGCATTAGTATAACCGGTGTTGTTATTGTAATCCATGCATTCTCAAGGTATTCTTCAAGGCTTGGTATATATCCACTGTAGTACCACTTTGCCTCCAACAAATCAGATCTACATAAATCTGCCCACTGAAACAATTATAATGGACCATGAATTAGAGGAATTAAAATTTTCATGTATTTAAGAGAAAATGTTAACAATAAACAATGATAGATTCAAAAGCTCTATTCATGCCAATACCGCTTTTTTCAAGTGCCGAATGATGTGGAATCCTTGTTCGTTAAGGGGATCAAAAGCCATTTCATTAACAAAGTTGTAGATAGTGAGGAAACATATCTTCATATAATCTGGAAGTTGATCCATTGCATTGATGTCCCATCTAGAGTCATACAAAAAATGAAAGAGCAATTTTTTAGTTTTTATGTCAAAGGGGATGAGGCGTAATGCACTAATGTGATTTATACAAACCTCTCAATGGCATCTGTGAAGAGCTTGAGTTCATCCAAAGTTCCATATATGTCATAAAGGTCATCTACTATTGTTAACAGTGAACCCAACTTTGTTAAATTTACCCTACAACACCCAAACTGAGGTTGATCTATCATACCCACTGACCAGAAGAAAATCTCCATTAGCCTATCCCTTGCAAATATCAAATTTTCTCCAAGCTTAGTGTTCTTCCACCACCTTTTTATGGACAAAACAAGAAAAATATCAATTTTCTAAAATTAAAATTTAGGCTATAATAAACTTGATTATTTGTTTTATGTTGCCATGAGATTTGATTTTAATTTTAGCATTCATCATGGTACACTTCAATAGTTCAATAGAGAATCTATATAGCCCTTAAGGGTTGTCAATAACTAAGTAATTAACGTATTGATTATATGTCAGATGAAGCTCAACTTAATGTGAGAAATAATAAGCTTTTTTAACCTTGACACTTGTTTTAGATCTTCTTGGTGGACTGCTTGCACCATGTTGAAATCCATTTCTGCAAGCTTAAGTAAGATAGGGTTCATGTCTTCTCTACTCCTATATATATCAATAAACCACCTTGTTTCAAACTTTATTATTCTCCAATGCAATGGAAGCTCCAAGGCATAAGTCACCATAGCAAAAAGAGTTTTATCTCTGTTATGCTTGACATATTCTTGGAGGTGCTTGGTTGCGAAATTTCTCAATTCCTCCAACATATTCTCACTTTCTGTCAAAAGGAATGATGCTTCATACAAGGATAGTATACCCTTCGTTTCCTCAAAAAGGCATGCCTTGAATTTCCCTCTCTCATCCTTGAAAATATTGAAAACTCCTGCAATGACCAACGCAATAATTATTAACTATATTATGGTATTATGTACACTATCAAATCCAAGAAATAAACTCTTTACCTAAATGTACTCTTTCCATTTTAGGTGAATTGGAGATGAATTTATTCCGTTTAAATAGCCCGATGTGTTCTTTTTTTTTTTTTTGTGTTTGTAAATTACCTTGAGAGATGTTATATCCATACTGTCTTAGGAGCCTAAATTTAAGAGCTGTGGAATATAAATTCTCCTTCCTCCACGTATCACCACTTTGATCATTGTTGTATAGATCTTCCAATATTCTCTTTATCTCTCCATCGAAGTGATGAGATAATACAAGTCTTTGCAAGATATCTATTAGCTCGAGTTGCTCTAAAGGATCCACCACTTTGGAAAGCATCATCCTCACATGTTCCTTCAACATATTACTTTGTCCAGTGCAAGTTTCTCCCTACATCACAATTTTATCATAGGGGCCAGTCAGTTTCCAAGTAATATATAGTCAGAAGAAGCACTAGTAAAATGATATAGCAATTGAAAACAATAAAAAAAATGATACCACATATTTGTTTCTCAATGACTGGATGTAATCATAGCCCCAAATGGGAGGTTGGTAATTTGCTGATCGCCGAACAATAATGGAATTATTTGAAGTATTGCTGTCCGCCATGCCACTGCTAGCTAGCTGGATGTTATAGATTGAGCTTTAGATGGGGGAGGTGCTCCTGCGAAATTGCAAGTAGGGGGAGAAGCAAGTAGGTTACATATATGTTATCCATTGAGGTAGAGTTACTTTGGTTTTTGTGATTGAATGGGTTATTATTTGAAAAGACTAAGAGAAAAACCTTAAGGGCTACAGTAAGAGGGTTATGTGATTCAGCGTTGTCGGCCTACAATATATTAGTGATATATATATATATATATATAATTTCAATCTATAACATATGCTTCATAATATTGCTCTTTATCATTGTAACAAAAGACTAATTATTTTTTTCATAGACAGAATTTGAATCCTGTCTCTTTCATCTCTCTTATTGGGTGATAAGTTGAGCTAAATAGAGTACTAGCATCAGGTGTGCCAAATGTTGAATTTTTAGTATTTGGCACATCAAACACCAAAAACTATACTACATGAGTTAACATAGATCCAAACAAAATTTAGGAACACCAAGAACACGAAGGTTACGTGATTCAGCCTTGTCAACCTACGTCCACGGGGAAAACCCTTAAGGGCTACATCTTTATTATATAAGAGTGTAGTACAATAACCTATGTTACAATTAGGGGCGGCGCTACAACCGATTTAGGGGGTTTAAATGAACCCCCTAACTTCAATCTTGCACACCCTTATTACAAGTATTTTCAACTCTAAGAGTAAAGAGTAAGTGTTTGTGAATTGTAAGTGTAATTCTTTTTTTGTAAATTTATATTATATGTGTGTGAGTGTGTCTAATATTGATTGTGTACATTACTTTATGTTATAATGTTATTTGTGTAAATTATGATGAGTGTGGATATTTGTATGTGCAATATAAATATAATAGAACTTTATATAATTTAATAATTAGGAAATATACAAGGTTTTTTTACAAGTGTGTGTATTGTTATCATATTATAATAATTTTTTGTTATAAAGTTAATAATTTTGTATCAACACAGAATCATCACTTTAACAATCACGTCATGTGGAAATCAAACGAAAGAGTAAAGACCCATTGGCACCCCGCTATGAAATCTAGCAGAAAAGAAACACGTACCGAAACAGATCTAGCCCACAATACTAAAAGGATTGATAGCACACATATCCAATCACATATGATATGAATATTTAAAACAAACTCATATAAAAATAATCGCAGTGCCTCTGAATCAGGATTTACTAAAACACAAATTGACACCGAAGTAAAAATAGAGGACTGAACATGATAGCAGATCATATATCTCATATATTACGACACACATATTCATGTCAGCATGATACCACTGATGGTTTGCAGAAGCAATAGAAAATAAATATTTTTTTTCTTCCATTCAATGATTGTTATACCACACAATCATGATTATGAATAAATTAAGAATTGCGTACCTTTCTTAGCAAACCAAGTGTCTCTTTTTCTTTTAGAGTTTTGTAGAGTACCATGCGCTCGCTCAATCGTTTCTGATGGCTAACCACTATTGTGATGTCTTATATACAAAATACAAAGACTTTTTTTTTTTTTTTTTTTAGAAACTATTTACAAAGATCTTGACAAGTCATGCTCACTCAGTCATTTCTGATGGCTAACCACTAATCAATATCATGGCCAGAGGATGACTTATACAACTGGTACTTTTCTTCTTCACTAGAACTATTTGAAGACTCACTAGATTCTCTACAGAAAGAGACCTTCTAGTTATCTTATTCTTATTAGATACGTGCTAGATTCTAGTTCAATGTATGTGATGGCGTAAGTCGGATAAAAGTGACGGGTGATATTAATCCAAAATGTGTGTGGCTGTGGAGTCATGTTGCATGGGGGATTTGACCTATTCTCTCTAGAGAATAGGTCAAATGAAAACATTGCATGCGATTTTTACAACTATGATAAAAGTGATAGAAGTAACGCCGCCTAAGTGGGAGACTGACCTATTTTCTCATGATCTAGATTCTCTACCGAAAGAGACCTTCCAGTTATCTTATTCTTATTAGATACGTGCTAGATTCTAGTTCAATGCATGTGATGGCATATGTCGGGTGAGAAGATATGAAAATGAATTCTAGCACTCAGGGACAAAGCCAAGAGTTCAAGTTAGGGGTTGAAGTAAAAAAAAGAAAATTATAAAACTCCAAATAACATCCATTTAGTATTAAGTATTAACAACATAATCATCTATGAAAAGGGGACTCAACAGTTTTTTAAATCTTAGAAATCATTTATAATTGCCACCGCGCATCCTTGGTGCGGTGGTCACTCTACAAGTATAAATGCTTGTGGGGTGTGGGGGGTAAGGACCGGGATTCAAGTCTCCAGGAGGGAGCTTCACACACATATACACTTAGATTAGGTTAGAGTAGAAATTCTATCTTGTATCAAAAAAAATAAAATCATTTATAATTGAATTTGTACATAAAATTGTTCCTTAACATAAAATTGTTTGTAAAAAATGATACTATGCATGGCACAACACTACAATCAACCAACTTTATTAAATATCAACAACTAACTATTAAAATTTCAAACCTTCTCAACTTTAAAATATATATATATATATATATATATACAAAAAGACAAGCACAACCATTAATTATTTATCTATATTGTATCATTTGTTACTCTCAGTTAAAAAATCTATATTTGACATAGTTTTGTATAGAAGGAATTATAGATGGTAAAAAACATTTTTTATTGATATTGTTGCTCCTTTATTCATACAAGCATATGATATAAAAACAAAAAGTCAAAATCACCCGATCAGCGCATATATCAAAATCACCCAATCAGCGCATGGGTAGTTCATAAAAAATAAAAAATAAAAAAAAACACCCAGTACATGGGTACAAACTCCAAACAGTAAAAGAGAATTACAGAGAGAGAAGAAGAGAAAATATGCTCTGCCTCCACCTCAGCAAAGACGAGAGAGGGATTTGGTCTCTCTCAGAAGTAGATTTGGTACCAACGTGCCGTGCGGTACTACTGCATTTTGGTCTTAGTCTTCACTCCTTTTGCCTCGCGTCTCAATACTAGTGTCTCTCTCTAGGTTAGAGATTTTTCATTTGGGGGAAATTTGATGGAATGCTAATTTGAGATTTGAAATTTGGTGGTCTTTGTTATGGGCAAAATTGCTCAAATCTGTAACCTATATATATACTCCTCTTACTTTTTTTTTTTGGGGGGGGGGGGGCTGTTATAGTATTAGATGAGACACATGGCTCAAAATTAGACTCTAATATAGAATTTAATTGAATTTTCTCTCAGTTTTGGATATATATATATATATATATATTTATTTAAAATCTAATTGAATAGATTCTTTGGTTTTTGCACCCAATAATTCACTTGTCACAAAAATTAAAAACTTAGATGAGACACATGACAGATTCGACTTGAAGGCCATTATTGAGGAGACCTTTTGCTTGGCGGGGGCTTTCAATCTAGCAGATTATGTTCCTTACCTTGGGACACTAGATCTACAAGTTTGTATTTGTTTCTATTTACTGAACTTTGTCCTCAATTTGGAAATCCCAGCCATTGATTTATTGCTCATAATATCCAAAAAGGAAAAAATCAATTCTTCTGACTTTTCCTTTTAGGCTTTACATTTCAAGTCAATTTCAGCTGCGGCCACCTTAAAAATTCAGAATTTTCTCTGTAAGTAGTGTGGTCCAAAGTTGTTAATTGGAGTTTTCCAAAGTCGTTATCCCTAACTCATTTTCATCATACCTTTTTTCTACCCAACCAAAGTATTAGTCCAGCTTTTAAGTTGAAGTATAAATTATTTGGTCTACTGGCTGCTAGGAGACATTTTATCGTGAAAGATATTTCCAAAATGGTTGGGGGTTTCAGTTAGAAATACCTTCCTAGAGACGTGTTATCTTAGAATTGGAATTGTAAACATTTTGACAAAACTGAGAAGCCAGTGATGACTTTTCATGTCTCATGCAACGTCATGTAACAAATTTTCTGCCCCAAAAGTCGTGTCATGGTTTGGATTTTCCAAACTCAAAAGAGTTTATAATCCCCAAACACTCTTGCCCATTCCCAACAGTCCCAATGTATCCATTAACCAGGGCCGGCTCAATAGGTGATGCAATTGATGCAATCGCCTAAGGCCCCCAAATAAAAGAAAGCCCCGTTTGTAAAAAAAAAATTATATATATAATATATTTATTTATATATTTTAGTCAAAAAAAATTTTAAGCATTTTTATTGGTCAATAAAATGCATTAAAAAGGCCCATTGTATCTTAAAATGCAAAACTTAAAAAGGAAAAAAAAAATAGTCAAACTTCAACTAACAAAATTAAATTCTATCTCACTGCAAGTAGACCAGACATCGCTTTTAGTGTAGGGGTATGTGCACAATTTCAGGCAGCTCCGAAAGAGTCCCACTTGACAGTAGTCAAGCGAATTATTCGCTATATCAATGGCACATCTGATTATGAAATTTGGTATTCAAGAGACTCAAATGAGTGCTTGGCTGGATATTCAAATGCTGATTGGGCCAGGTGCATTGATGATAGGAAAAGCACTTCTGGTGGTTGTTTTTATCTTGGAAATAACTTGGTCTCTTGGATGAGCAAAAAGAAAAATTCAGTCTCTCTTTCAACAGCTAAAGCTGAATATATTACAGCAGGGAGTTGTTGTGCACAACTATTATGGATGAGGAAGCTCTTACATGACTATGGGATTACTCAAGACACTATATGTGTGTTCTGTGATTACACTAGTGCCATAAATTTGTCAAAAAATCCAGTTCAACACTCGAAATCAAAGCATATCGAGATTCAGTATCACTTCATTTGAGACTTGGTGGAAGAAAAGATTATGTGTCTAGAGTTTATCAACACTGACAACTAGAAGGCAAACATATTCACTAAACCTCTTGATTGTCCGAGGTTTGAATCCTTGCGTAAGAACATTGGTGTCGGTATCATTCCTTGAACTCTATCTCTCATGTGACCTCATTTTGTTCATTATTGCATACTTGATTTAGAGGTATCACATGTTCAATTAGTTGATGTCATGTTTATTTTACAAGTTTTGTTTTGTACTTGTTGTTTTGTTGATCTTGCTTTTCTTGTCCTATTTTTGAGTGTGTTAAAAAATTCAAAAACCCATAAAAATTGAAAAATCTTCAAAAAGTTTGATTCGCTTGTGTTGTGTATATCACATGTGACTTTGGCCTAGTACCTTCGTACTAATGGGGTAGTGCATTTACAAGCTTAGCTTGTTATGTATGCACATATATCTTTGTGGGAGAAATCTTGAAAACTATGTGTGATTATTGTAAATAAATCTTCAAGCTTGTCATGAATGATTGGTCAACAGTCTTTATGGTCTTGATACTTGCATAGACTTGTGCCTATATATCTTCCCATTTTATTTTTATGTTTTTGCTTAAAGAGCTCAACAAATGTAAATCTCAAAATGAAAAGAGATAATGAGTTGCAAAAGTTGTCGCATATACTAGTATTTGACTAGGAAAAAGGGAAAGTGACTTTTAAATTGAAATGTATGGTGCTCAAAAAGCCAAAGGCTCACTCTCAATATTGAAATATCAAAAATTTCAAGGACCAATCTCAAAAATGAGATGTAATATTAAAAAATGATCATATGTTATGATTTGTGCAGAAGCCAAATGAAAAGCTTCTAAAATTTGTAATCATTTTATTGTGGAAGGTCATATATATTCATTTCTATAATTGAGATAGACCACTTGACTTAGTACCAGTTGTGTACGACCTGATTGAATTGATCATTGAAACTTCACTCTGGTCTAAGGACTATTCCACATTTGATACTCACTTACAACACACAAGACATTGTTCATTTAATAATTATCTCATTTGTGTGATTGTACATGTTCAAATGTGATGTGTATGCTTAATTGTTTGCCGATCAAACCCAAAAAGATTTTTGAGTATTTTATATGTTTTTGAAAGTGATTTTATACTTTCTTGCTTTTAGTTTTTGTTTAAAATGCATTTTTGTGTTTGAATGTTTAAATAGTGTGTAAAACACCTATGAACGTGTACTTTCTTGCTTTTAGTTTTTGTTTAAAATCATTTTTGTGTTTGAATGTTTAAATAGTATGTAAAACACCTATGAACGTGTAGACCCCCAAAATACAAATTAACAATTCAAGCTTATTATCAAACAATGTATGTGCGGAATATGAAAATAAGCTAAAACAGAATTGATTAAACAATCTAAACCATAGTTAATCACAGCCGCAGCAGTAATTAAAATGCAAAGATTAAGGGAAGAGAGATGCAAAAACAAAGACGACACAACGATGTGTTATCAAAGAGGAAACCGAAGTTCTCAGCATAAAACCTCTTCGCTGCCTTCCAAACGGTCAATAATCCACTAGAGAATGAAGTTGGGATACATGAAGAACATAAGACCCTCCAAGCCTAATCTACTCAGTGTACCTAAGCCCTACAAGCTTCTTGCTCCAACGAGGTTACGTCGAACCTTTGTCTTCTCTAGCTTACCGAATCCCGCAATTAGCCCATTGCATCAACCAATATCAATTGGTCCCTTCCTTATTGCTTCCCAAGCACCAAATAACCTTCTCATAGATATGGGTATGGTGAGATAAGGATTTTGCTAATGTACCTCTCAAAGATGTAACAATGGAGAGGGTGAGAGTAGACGAATTTGGGGAATCAAAGTGTAAAGATTATTGATGAATCAATCTTATTTTTCTCTAGGGTTTCTCTCTCAAAATTCTCTTTGGATGCTCTCTACAATATGTGGGTATAAAGGTATTTATACTGGAGTGTATTTGGAATGCGAAAGGTCAGTTTTTAACAAATAGATTGAAAGTTTTGTCCTATAGTGCTCCATCTGGCATAACTCTTCAGCTCCCCTACATGCTTCACACGTGTGCCTCCTTTGGCGACTCACTAGTCGTGAGGCCCTGCTTAGTGCACACCCTTGAGCTTTTCTTGACACTCTCTCACACACTACCCTTACATGATTCCCACCTAAATATAGGGTTTATAAATGCTAAATTTCAAGCAAATTGGCACAGAATAAAGCCAACAAAACGGTTGATTAAATTCAATCTTTCAATCTCCCCTTTTTGCTATTCCATGACAAAACCCTAAAACAAACTCTAGACTTAACATGTGAGTTGTGAATAGTTGAACAAAACTCACTCACACCTAACTCTAGAATTTATGAAACTCATGAACCATATGTACAAGTATTTCCTGAAAACAACAACACAATATGATCATTGTATGCAGAAAACTTGAAATGCATATGGAGCAAGCACAATGTGATCAAGCAGAATGGAATGAAGCAATAAAGCATGGCTTGACCAAAAATGAAAAATCACTATAAATAGTGTTCACAATGATCATTCACACAAGGAATAAACATCCGAACATGCAAGCTAATAAGCTCAATGCAAAGTATCATTTGCATGTCCAACACTTAACCGATACAAAAACTCAAGGTAATTGCATCAAGGATATAAAATCCAACAAGGGCACAAGAATGATGTACTTAAGGAAATGCATAACATTTAACAAGTACTAAGCTACAAAGCATAGGTACAAATTAAAGTACTGAAAAGAAACTTAAATAATTAAACCAAAGTACCAAAAAGCTTTAAACTAAAGCACAATAAAAACCTCCATGAGTTTAAACCAAAATATTTAGCATAGTACTGAGCAAACCCATAATTAAGATTATCCAAAACATAATAACAAAAACCATAGATAACATAAATCAAAATGCTTAAAAGGTTTTGGCTTTGCTCCCCCTCAAAATGGTGCCTGCTCCCCCTCAAGAGCTACCCCTACTTCTCCTCCAAAGTTCTCCCCTTTTTTGACCGAAATGGCCAAAGGGTTACTACTTAGTAGTAAAGCTGTCAAACTTTGCTGAAAGTAGATTCATCTGCTCTTGGATAGCAGCCAGCCTATCAGATTCCTCATTTTGGACGTTTGGAGTCCATTAATCCTTTCAAGGATGATCTAGAATGCAACTGAAGATGATGATGCTCGGCTCCTTTTACCACGGTTTCGTGAACTTGAGGGTTGCGCGTCAGCTTCTATCTCAGTGTCCATAGGTTCTCCTTGTGTTTGATCACCCTTCTCTTCAAACAAAAACTCAAGGTAATTGCATCAAGGATATAAAATCCAACAAGGGCACAAGAGTGATGTACTTAAGGAAATGTATAACATTTAACAAGTACTAAGCTACAAAGCATGGGTACAAATTAAAGTACTAAAAGAAACTTAAATAATTAAACCAAAGTACCAAAAAGCTTTAAACTAAAGCACAATAAAAACCTCCATAAGTTTAAACCCTAATATTTAGCATAGTACTGAGCAAACCCATAATTAAGATTATCCAAAACATAATAACAAAAACCATAGATAACATAAATCAAAATGCTTAAAAGGTTTTGGCTTTGCTCCCTCTCAAAATGGTGCTTGCTCCCCCTCAAGAGCTACCCCTACTTCTCCTCAAAAGTTCTCCCCATTTTTTACCAGAATGGCCAAAGGGTTATTGCTGAGTAGTAAAGCTGTCAAACTTTGTTGAAAGTAGATTCATCTACTCTTGGATAGCAGCTAGCTTGCTAGATTCCTCATTTTGGATGTCTCGGAGTCCATCAATCCTTTCAAGGATGATCTGGAATGCATCTGAAGATGATGATGCTCGGCTCCTTTTACCACGGCTTCATGAACTTGAGTGTTGCGCTTCAGCTTCTGTCACAATGTCCATAGGTTCTCCTTGTGTTTGATCACCCTCCTCTTCATCACCCGGAAGACGAACTCTGATCCGTGTAATGGTTAGAGCATTTATAGCTGAAGGAGTAGACATGAGACTGATGTCTTGAGGAATTTCCACATCCTTTGCTCGAGAGAGTCTCATGAGGAGACTAGGGAAAATCAGCTTTGCCCTTGAAGTGGTTCTTATTTCATCAGCAATAATGCAGAAGATATGTGCACTAATATCAATGTAAGTGTTCTCCTAGAGCTCCATGAGGAAAATGGCTCTAGCATTATTAATGGTAGTCATCTTCTTCACCGGGTACGAATTAAACATTATGACCATGGTAAGACATCTAATATCAGCTGGAAAGGCAGTAGTGTTAAGGCATCATCCCTCTCTAACTCCACCAATATGAGACTGGACAATTTCTATGGAAAGTATTTTGTCCTTGTAGTGTGTGAAATCATGGTCCAATTCCTCAAAACCAAGCACCTCATCAATGTCCTCTAGATCAATGTTGAATTCATGGCCTCTTATCCAACAGTTGATCTCATCCTCTCTTAGAACAACATTGGCATAGAATTCTCTGATCAAAGGTTCACATACCCTAGGCAGATCACTTAGTAGCTTTTCCCAACCTCTGTCCTAAAAACAACTGGGAATAAAAGAGTCCTTTAAATCAACCAAATCCACAAATCTTTCTTGGATGATGGGAGCCTTCAAGTAGAATTGATTGTATCTCTCAAAATGTTTGGTACACCTGAACTTTGTATTTTCCATTTTCTTCCTCTTGTTAGCCTTTTATGCAGTGGTCTTCTTCTTTGGAGTCATCTACACAACATAGCAGTAAAGACCACAAAACATAGCACAATATATGGTAACACCAAAAATTAGTAACAAATTAGTATCACTAAAAAGGAGAAAAAGTTAGATCAAAGATTCAGTCTACAGCATGGTTCAGACACAGCTTGTCATGAGAGAACAAACAACAATAAAACACAGTAGAGTGTTATCACAAACTTTTAAACATATCACAAAGTGAGTGTGTGCTCAAAACATTTCCAAGAGCAACCTAGGGCAAAAAGCAAAACACATAACTAGAGAAGCAAATAACAATCAGTGTATACTAAAGACATCTCACAAACAGTGTTTAACACAAAATCTCTAGAACACAAGAAAATGTCTACGAGACATTTTACAATGGGTATGAAATGCACAACACACCTCAGAACAAGTGTCATACTCAAAAATGAGATTCAATCAAAAGAGCATGTGTATCAGGCATCATATTATCACAATCAACAAAACCCATTCAATCAAACTCAACAAAATGACCCCAACCCATATTCGAACATCATATAAATCAAATCTCACCAACAGCTCAAAAATCCAAGAAATCAAGGCTAAAATGTGAAACACTTAGAGAAAAATAGAAAACCCATACCTTTTCTTGAAGTTTGAAGTAGAGATAAGGAAGAAAAATGGTGGTTTTTTAGAGTAACATGGTGAGTTTGTGAGAGAGATGAACAGACAAGACAATGAACAGTAAAAAATATTCGAGGGAAAACTAAAAAGTTTTAAAAACCATCCTTAAAGTGCAAAACACGCATTTTTCACGACTGAAATAAGTCGCGAACAAGTCGCTAGGACAAGTCGCCAAACACCCTGTGACAAAAATTTTGAAAAATTTGTCTAAGTTTTTTTCGCAACTGGAAGGTCCACCTGGGAGGAAGTCGTGAAGGGAGCCGCGAAAGTTTCTATATGACCCTCACAACTAGAGCTTCCACTCATGAACAAGTCGCCAAATCAAGTCGTGAGAACTCTAAAAACTAGATTTTTGAAAAAAATTCTAAGACTTTTTTGAGACTGGGACTATGACCCGCCTAGTGAGTCGTGAAAACCTTTTGTGTAAGTTCGCAATTGGGGGCATGCGACTGGATCGATCCACGAAGCAAGTTGCCAAAACAGGGCTGCATAGTTTTAGAAATTTTTGACTTTTTGTAAAAACAAAATACTTTCCAAAAACAATTAAAACACTCAATGATCAATTCAACGATCAATTCAACCAAGACATACACAATAAGCACTAGGATGAGTGACCCATCTCAATTATAAAAATATGCATATATGACTTCCCATAAAACTTGATAACATAACTTTGAAGCTTTTCATTTGGCTCCACATACATCATATCATTTGATCATTTTCAATCATTACATCTCATTTTGAGATCGATGCCTGAAATTTTTGATATTTCAATTTGATGAGTAAGCCTTTGGCTTTTGGGCATCATACATTTATTAAAAGGTTGCTTTCCCTTTTTCCTAGTCAAATACTAGTATGTGCAATGACTTTTGCAGCTCATTATCTCTTTTCATTGGGAGATTTACATTTGTTGAGCTCTTTAAGCAAAAAAAATAAATAGTGAGAAGATATATAGGCACAAGTCTATACAAGTTTCAAGATCAACAAAACCTTTGACTAATCATTCATGACAAGTTTGAAGATATATTTACAATGGTCACATAGATGTTAAGATTTTTCCCACAATGATATGAGTGCATAAAGAACAAGCTACGCTCTTAAATGCACAAAGCCATTAGTACTAAGGTATAAGGCAAAATATGCTTGTGACAATACACAACAATGCCGATCAAACTTTTTGAATTTTCTACCTTTTATGTGTTTTTGGATTTTTGACACAAAAGTAAGAAAAAATTGATAAAAAACAATGTAAAAACATTTAACATAAATAGAAAACAAACAAGCAAAAACTATCAACACTTGCTGGAGAAATAACACAAGTCACACAAAGAATCAATGCCACAAAGCATAAAAAGTATTAATGCATGGACATGTTGTAATGCTTATGCATGTGTACCCTTCTTCACCCACATGACACTTGCATTTAGGGTGATATCCCTAGAGGATTGGGTATGATCGTTGTGTCTTTCAAACCTTCTGGTGAAGTTTGCCAAACAAGTGGTGAATGCATCAGTCATCCTCATCACATCCCTCATTTCGGGATTACCTTCTTGACCTTATGATTGCTCAGCAGTCCAATTCCCTTTGCCATGTTTTGGTCCTCTCGACCTTTGAGCACTTGAATTCTTCAATGCTTTAAGCTTATGACAATTTGGTCTGGTATGTCCTTGAATTCCACAGTGATGGCAGAAGTGTTGGGTTTTGGAACTCTTTGTGACTTTGGGAGTGATTTCCCTTCACCCTTTGGTTTGACCACTGATTGGTTAGGAGGCTTAGTCATAAACCGTTGGTCAGTCATATTCCTCTTCTTCTCCACCTTCACATTCTCAGCCGTAGTGGTGACTACCATCGATTCCTTGGCCTTCACAAACTTCATTTCCTTGGATGTGTTTACAGCCGAACTGCTCTCTCCAATGCATCCCAATCCGCTTCTGTCGGTGAATGGTTTTTAATGAGCAAGTACATCATCAGGCTTCTTAGAGGAAACCCGCTCTACTTTAGCATTCGCTTAAATCACCTCAAGCTCAAGGAATTTTATTTTTGAGTAGGCCTCAGTTAGATCTCCATTCAGCGTCTCCATTTCACATTTGGTCTCCTTGTATCGGATTAAAAGACTTCTATAATCTTCCTCTGCTCTCTTCATCTTTTTAATGGTTGTGTTAGCCACTTTTGCATATTCACCGGTCTTCTCAATGAGGGAATTGTAGGCCTTTTACAGTCCCACTGTTTCGTCATCTTCCTCATCATCAGATTCCCCCACTATCCCAATTGACTCCAATTCAGTGTTCTCACCAAGCTCTTCCAGTAGTGCACTGAAATCATCTGAAGATTCCACAGAAGCAATGGTCATGAATGCAGAGAAGTTTCCCTCTCCATCATAGCTTTCATCTAAATCTGAATTAGAGGAGTCTGAATCACTAAGCGTAGTGGCATACACTCTGCCCTTTGCTCTCAAATAATTGGGACACTCTTTCTTGAGATGTCCATGTCTGTTGCATTCGAAACACGTGATTCCTTGAGAGGATTGAGAATCCTTCTCATCTTTCCTCTTGAAATCCTTTTTCTCCTTTCCGAAACTTGGGAATTTTCCCTTCTTAGCAAACTTTCCATTCTTCTTGAATTTCAAGAACTTTCGGAAATTCTTTACAAGATATGCCATATCTTTATCGACCTCATCATCATTCGATGAGTCATGAGCTTCCACCCTCTCATTAATTGTCTTAAGAGCAAGGGATTTGCTCTTCCTCTGTGATGGCAATGACAGCTCATATGTTTGAAGTGAGCCAATTAGTTCTTGAAATTTGATATCATTAAGATCCTTACTCTCTTCAATTGCTGTAACCTTTGCATGTAAGCTCTCTGGCAATGATCGAAGGATTTTCCTTACTATCTTTGAGTCCTCTGTTTTCTCACCCAAATTGAACTTGCCAATAACCACCTTATTCAACTTGCCATAGAATAAGTCGAATGACTCGTCTTCACTCATTTTCAGCTCTTCAAATTGAGTGGTTAGCATCTGCAATTTAGTGTCCTTCACCTTCTTCGTGCCTTCATAGGTGCTCTCCAATATTTGCCACGCCTCCTTTTCAACAGTTATGTGAGAAATCTTGTGAAACTCATCTGGAAAAACACCACAAAAAATTGAATTCAAAGCTTTACTGTTAGTGATAGCTGCTGCAAGGGCTACCTTATCCCATGTGGATTTAGCAGCCTTCGGCCTAGTCCATCCAACATCCACCGCATCCCAAACGGTTTCATCAATTGAACACAAAAATGCCCTCATTCAGACTTTCCAAAAGGCATAGTTGCTTCCATCAAAATATGGTGGAGCAATTAAAGATTAAGACCGGTTCATCTCAAACGAGGTCAAGGATCGCACTAAGGTAATTAAACCACAGCTAGTGCACCTATTCTGATACCAATTGTATGTTCAAATAGTGTGTAAAACACTTATGAACGTTTAGACCTCCAAAATGTAAATTACCAATTCAAGCTTATTATCAAACAATGTATGTATAAAATATGAAAATAAGCTAAAACAGAATTGATAAAACAATCTAAACCATAATTAATCATAACCACAGCAGTAATTAAAAGGCAAAGATTAAAGGAAGAGAGATACAAACATAATGACAACACAATGATGTGTTATCAAAAAGGAAACTAAAGTCCTCGGCGTAAAACCTCTCCGCCGCCCTCCAAGTGGTCAATAATCCACTAGAGAATGAAGTTGGGATACATGAATAGCAGAAGACCCTCCAAGCCTAATCTACCCAGTGTACCTAAGTCCTCCAAGCTTCTTGCTCCAACGAGGTTACGTCGAACCTTTGTCTTCTCTAGCTTACCAGATCCCGTAATTAGCCTATTGCATCAACCAATATCAATTGGTCCCTTCCTAACTACTTCCCAAGCACCAAATAACCTTCTCATAGATATGGGTATGGTGAGATAAAGATTTGGTTAATGTACCTCTCAAGGATGTAACAATGGAGAGGGTAGAAGTAGAGGAATTTGGAGAATCAAAGTGTAAAAATTGTGAATGAGTCAATCTTGTTTTTCTATAGTGTTTCTCTCTCAAAATTTTCTCTAGAAGCTCTCTACAATACGTGGGTATAATGGTATTTATATTGGAGTTTGTTTGGAATGCGAAAGGTCAGGTTTGTAACAAACCAATCTGTCTAGCAACTTGGGCTTGCGACTAGAATGAGTCACAAGTTTGAGTTGCGATCTAACTGCTTGGCATGACTGGAAGTTTTGTCCTATAGTGCTCCAACTGGCGTGACTCTTCAGCTCCCTGCATGCTTCACACGTGTGCTTGTTTTGGTGACTCGCCAGTCGCAAGCCAGTTGTGAGGTCCAGTCACGAGGCCCTGCTTGAGTGCACACTCTTGAGTTTTTCTTCACACTCTCACACACACTACCCTTACATGATTCCCACCTAAATACAAGGTTTCTAAATGCTGAATTACAAGCAAATTGACATGGAATAAAGCCAACAAAATGGTTGATTAAATTCAACCTTACAGTGTTGTTCTTCAAAATCTTGTTTAGTGGCATTTTCGCCAGAAGCTCGCGACTAAGAGCTTCCCACGAAAAGAGTTTAAGGGAAATCTAAAATTCTCATTTTCCCATAGAGAGTATCGTGACTGCCTCGCAACTATTTCGTGACCAAGCACAACCCGCGAAATGTTTTTTAGGCAAAAACTGGAAAAACGCAAGTTTCATAAGAGGCTATCGCAACTGTCTCACGAGTCTTTTGCGACTAAAATCTATCTCTTTATGGGTAAAGAGCTCGTACCAAAATTTTGTCCTTGGAGTAGACAAAGTGGTAAGGTTGGTGATCGGATATAGGTTGTGGATCATCACATAAGCAAGTGTCCTCATCTCCGATGAAAATGGGTATTGTGTTCATGGATGATTTCTTTAGTGTGCCACCAAGTATCCTTATCATCTCCTCAGTAGAACCCAATCTATCCTCATATTGCACTGTAATTGGCTATGAGGGAGAACAAACTTCTAGGAAATCCTTAATACTTTCCCTAGTAATGACAAACTCTTTGTGTCTTACCCAGCAATTTATGTGAGTTTCTTCCACACTGACATTCGAGAAGAACTCTTTGATGATCTCTGAGTACACAACTCCACTCGGGTTCAAGAGCTTTGTCCATGTCTTGTCCTTGAACACTTCAGGTATGAAAGTGTCCTCAAGTGATTCCATTTGTACGACCCTTTCCATGATGATCATTTTATCCTTATAGCAGTCATTATACTTCATATCAGCTTCAGCAGACCTGAAGTTATCAGAATTAGTGCGTGCACGTTTGGAGGATGATCTCTTAGGAGTTGCATGCTTAGTAGGAGACATCTGCACAAAGGAACACAGAAAAGAAAAGAAACAAGTGCAAAAACACAAACACAGAACACAAAAACATGATTAGATACATGTTAGTTCAAAAAAAAGGTAAAACAATCCTAAAACGGAGCAAAACCAACTCAAAACAGAGCAAAAACAACTCAAAACAGAGCAAATAGACACAAAATAGCATGATATAAGAGTTTAACCATGTAAACAATAACATAGTGCATGAATGAAGTAACTGTGACTGTGTGTGCCAGGGCTATGCATGTGCTGATGCATGTGTGTGCAGCGTGTGATGCATAAGGTGTGCCTAGTGATGCATGGCATGGCAATGTGAGGGACCAAATGGGCACAATGTGTAAAACACACATCCAATGACCAAAACATGGCTAGCATGTTCAATCGAAAGGAAACCTAAGTATTGGAACTTATTAGAAACCAATACAACACAAAAATGTCACTAGGACATTCTGTCAAAATTTTGAAAAAAATTTCATAAAATTAAGAACCCCAACCCAGTTTTCAAAATATCCCCAATTTTTTAAAACCCTAAGCTAAAATCTGCATAAACTACGACAAAAATGAAGATAATGTTTAGGAAAACATATCTTGAAGTGATTTTGCAAATATTTCTGCATGAAAATGATGGGTTTTGTGTAAAAAAAAGATTTTGGGTTGCGAGGCTCGAGAGAGGCAATGCGAGGGAAGTTAAGAGTATTTGAAAACATGTCACATCTGCTACATAAAAACTGAAAACACGCGTTTTTTGCGGGTTAAGGAGTAGCGTGACAATCGCGAGACAGTCGCAAGAATGGCCATTGAAGTTCAAAAACTTTCGCGAGATGCTGTTAGTCACAATACAGTTGCGATAGCCTCTGTACGAAATTCAAAAAATTCCAGTTTTTGCCTAAAACCATTTCACGAGAAGAGTTTAGTCGTGAAATACTCACGAGACAGTAGCGATATTTTCTGTATGAATTGACAAAAAGTTTTATTTCCCTTAAACACATTTCGTGGGAAGCTCTAAGTCGTGAGCTTTTCGCGAAACATCCTCTGAACCAAGTTCTGAAGAAAGACACAAAAATGTATTTTGATAAAAAAAACCTAAAGACACGAAAGTATACAATAACTTTCAAAAACACAGCTATCTCCATCTATACTGACTCTTCGCATTCCAATCATGTGCAGGGCACATGCATCACTTCGTGGGATGCTAAGTTGCGAGCTACCCGCGAAAACTTCTTCAGTCTTCAATAGCTTGAGTTTTCACACTCTCTCTCTATCACACAACCCTTACAATCAAATCCCACAATAAATATAGGGTACAAAATGATTGAATAAGGTTACAATCGAATTTGGCACAGAATTAAAGCCAACATAACACAAAGTTGTAAATTACAACTTTACAATATCCCCCTTTGGCTATTCCATGACAAAACCCCTAAAACAAACTCTAGACTTAAATGTGAGTTTGGGAACAATGGCAAAACTTACTCA